>NC_041387.1:338753849-338806441 GCF_002162155.2 Triticum dicoccoides | reverse complement strand
CATGCACAGCCGGAGGTGTCCGGGCACCCGGGGTAAAGAGGTCCAGCCAATCGGGGGTAGCGCCTGGGAGGGGGGCTAGGCACCCGGTGGTAGAGGGCCGGCCAATGGGGGGGGTCAGGAGGGGCCGGGCACCCGCAGTGGTCCCCGGGTGGAGGGACCGGACACCCGGGGTGGAGAGGCCGGGCACACGGGGGTGCGCCCAGGTAGGGGGTCAGGCACCCGGGGTGTCCAGGGGCATTTCCCACCCCGCGGCCGCACGGTCGGGCACCAGGGGGTCCTCTTGTCCGGGTACCCTGGGTGTCTAGGTGGTCTCCTGTCTTCGGCATCTTTGGGTTCCCCTTCCTCCTTCTCCTTGGGACTTCGTGTGGACTTGGTGATCCCTCCATGCTACCTCACAGTCATCTCCTTGGTACCAAAGAATGCATAACGTTTCCGATTGAGGTAGAAGCCATTTCTCATGTGAATCCAAAGGGAGCTGGAAGAGGAAAGAGATAACCTCAATTTCGATATCACGTGCATGGGCTCTCATCATTGGTCCACTTGGTGTTCGAGGTGAAGATCAGTTGGGGAAACGACACCTATGGGATCACGAGGATCCCTTCTATGGTTGGCGGGGAGAGAGCTGCGCGAAGAGCAGGTCTAGTGATCAGCGCAAGGGGTTTTACCCAGGTTCGGGCCGCAATGATGCGTAAAACCCTAGTCCTGCTTGTGTGTATTTAGTGTTCTTGAGCTTTTGAAATAGCTGTTATGCATGCCCAGCCCCAAAAGTCTGAATCCTCTCCCAGTATGCCTTGGGCCTCCTTTTATATGTCAAAGGGGTTGCCACAGAGGCACACAGGAGGTGGAAAGTATCCACAATGTTCAAGCTTATAGCTGACATCGTAGGACAAATGCATTTAATGCGTTGCCTACATGCCCTCTAACTTTATCGGAAATGGTAACACAAGCCGTCATGTCCGTTATCGCCTCTCCTTACTTCGACGTGTCTCCACGCTGACGAGGCATGCAACACCAAGTTGGATGGCAAACTCCTGTGTTGGCGCGGTGGTATAGCCTCCACGAAGATCTGCATGCCGCCACGTAGGCGTCTGCTTAGCTGGCAAGCTGGCCATCGCGCTGGAACGGGCATGAGGTGGCGAAAACCTCGTTGGGTGCGGGCCTGGCTCTGGCCCTGCAACTGTCCCCCGACAAGTCTTTCGAGGGGCCTCGTAGTCGTCCCCAGCAAGGGGCTTGCTAGGGGACTTTGCCTTCTGGTCCCACGTGGACCCGCAGGCTATCAATCTTCACAAAGATCTGCATGCTACTATGCACGCGTCCCTCGAGCCTTGGCCTTGACGTTGTAAATGACATCATAGCTCACAGCCTCAAGGGTGATGGCCTTGCTGGTGCTTCGCAAGCTGCCTCGGCAAGGGCCTAGCTTGCCGGGGCTAAGCAAGCTGCCTCGGCAAGGATGTTGCCGGGGGAGGCCCAGCTTGTATTCTGCTTTCTGTTTACTGTCTTGAACATTGTCTTGGTGGTCTTGTATCTTGTCCTTCCGCTGCTCTGCCAAGCCTTGCCACAGGCGTGGCTACGACTGCCCCTGCACATGTAAGGGGTATAGAAGAGCCCATACTTTTGTACTCCCACAGGAGTCCCCGGCCTGGGCCACACATAAGCACGCGCCCCTGAGCCTTGGCCTTGACGTTGTCAATGCTGTCAGTATCAGAGCTATCAGCCTCAAGGGTGATGGCCTTGCTGGTGCTTCGCAAGCTGCCCCAGCAAGGGCCTTGCCGAACTAAGCAAGCCGCCCCGGCAAGGAGGTTGCCAGGGGAGGCCCAGCTTGTCTTCTACTTTCTGTTTACTGTCTTGAACGTTGTTCTGGTGGTCTTGTATCTTGTACTTCTGCCGCTCTGACAAGCCTTGCCTCAGGCGTGGCTAGGACTGCCCATGCACAAGTAAGGGATATAGAAGAGCCCATACTTTTGTACTCCGACATGATCAAATTTCCATCGAGATGACTGTAGGATGCTCCGCATCATCTCCCCCCCCCCACACACTTGGGAGAGATCTGACCTCAGATCATATACCTCGTCACCATGGAAATGGTAGTCATGCACGGACTTGTAATTGGACGGAGTGGAACTCATGGTGCAATCCAAGTACTTCAAGATGTCGTCCGGATGGTATACATGCAAAACGACCAAGCACAAGAGACACTTGGAAATACAATGGTTAGCAGACATAAGGTGTCCATCAAGTAAGTATGAGTCCATTCGGCAAGATTGTTTGTGACAAAGTGCATGAAGCTTATCAAGGTGATATAAAAATGATATGTAAAGCATTCATGGGAGCAAAAGCATTTGTTGCGCTTGCCAAGTTGTGGTAATTGGCATGGTGCACAAAGCTAAAATTCTACCATTGTGCAAAATGATGTCATGGTTTGATGGTTTATCAAGAGCATGAATATGGCCATTGAAGCACAATATGTGTATGCTATCATGCACTTGATTGTGGGCAATGTGATCATAATGTATGAAGAATCCATCAAGAAAGATCACAACAAATTTGCTAAGAAAGTGGAGAAGCGCATATATCATGGATGACATAGCAATACAAGATGCAACGAGGCAATCATAATGCGAGTCAATCCATGCATAAGATGTAAATTTGTTATGGGTGGTGTTGTACCATGGCTCAATGTCGTGGCATAAGTGGTGTTCTAGTGGTGCTTCCAAAGTAGGTGCATTTACTAAGATCGAGCACTCCTCAAATTGAAGCACCATAGGATCCATCTCCAATGTCGGTGCTCCATCCAATACATGTATCATGTAGACAAGGAGACAACAATGAAAGAATGGCCCCTCCAATATCCGTATTTGATGATGGCTTAAAGGGAAGGAGTTCACCTTTAGGAATTTCTCGCAAATGTTGGTATTGTACATCATGTATGCCTTCACATCGCCTTGTGAATCCTTCAAAACGAAAGAACATGCCAAACACTCGAAAAAACAAATGAGGTTAGCGGAAATGCAAAACTTATTTATGTGGTGAGTCACCCAGCAAGTGTTTTCATCATGCTTATCATAAGAAAGGACAAGGGTGTAGGTTATAGTAGGTAAGCATATTATGCTAGCACAAGCAAAGACATTAAGCTTAATTAAACAAGAATGCTTCACAAGTAAGATGTCCAACTCTCCAAGATCAATAAGCATAGCATGGTTGCACTCATGACATGTGGATATGAAAGAGACAACTAATGGAGACAATTGACAATGATCAAGATAAATCGTGTGAGAGGCATGAACATATATGTCATCAACCCAATGAAACAAGCAAGAATGGATCCTAGGTGATGCAACCAAGCAAGTGATCATCGTAAACAAGTCATGCAAGCTAGTAGTGCAAAGATGCAACATACTAGAGGTAATCATGGTAATCATGTCATGTGTGAAAATAGTGAGCATGTATAATGCACATGACATATCACAAGCATGAAAGCAAGATAGGAGTAATTTATCATCATGGTTTAGGCAAAAAGTCCTAGAAAATAGCAATGAGACATCATGACTCTCCCAACAAAAGAATGAACAATAGCATTAGGTACAATGTAAGCATGGTAATAGCGACAAGGATCTCCACCAAGCATGCAAATACACATAGAGGTAAGAGAATGGTGAATCATGGGTAAATGCAAGCGAGGGTCCCAGTTGCATGGCAAGGGCATAGAAGCTAGCATAACATGCAAAGTGAACACGATAAAATGGGCATAAGGTGACAAGTGGTATAAAGCCCATAGCCTCGTGAGAGCCAAGTCAAAGAGATGCGCAAAGGGAATGGTAGTAAGGATACTCCAAAGATCCCAAATGAGCGTTGCTCTCAAGAGCTCGTTTTGTCAACTCATGGGATTGTGAGGTTGACAAGTATTCGTGAGTGCCTACACAAAGCAAAGGCAAGGGAAAAAATGTCTGTGCGTGGTCTATGTACACATCATCCATTATGATGCACACGTGTATGTGTTGGTTAGCACAAAATATCCAATGCTCAAATAAATGAGTAGCATGATATACAAACATGTCATCCATCTTGCAATGATAACTATTGTGTTCAACATGATTGAGACACAAATTATAGCAAGTGTGTGGCACAATAATAGCATTTCCATTCATGGGACGCATATGGTGCACACAATCATGGGGATCATGCAATTCATAGGATGTAGCAAAATCTTCTAATGGGTATGAGGAAACTATCGGGGTCTTCTCACTAGCAATAGCAGAAGCATAATATGGGAAAAGGTGACAACATGGCAAACAATGCATGTCTGAAGCTAGGTGGTCATGGCATGGCATATGAGATAAATGATGCAAAGGAAGCATATCAATATCATCACAAGAAAAACAAATGCCAATAACCATGGGCTTGTCATCTATTCCATGTGTGCAAATTGGGTTTGTTTTAATGGTATATGCATAGTCACTATCATGAGATTGCAAATAAGACATATGGTTGAACTCATGCATGACTAAGAGAATTATCACAGGAAATCCTATGTAACATGGCATCATCACTAATAGGCTCCATATGGCATGGGGAAATCATACGACCATGAAGGTAATAGGTGGATCAACATCATGCAAGCAATCAATGTCAAGAATGCCCACTAGTGGGAATAGAGCATAACCATCACCTACGTTACCGTTGTCATTCCACTCATGTGGTGTAGGTGAGATGTCAAAGACCAAATCTTGGTTAACGTCATCATTGTGATGGAACCATGTGGGTGTGCATCATAGTCCACCATGGCCATCTTCATGTCCACAAGAAGGACGAAGTCGTCAAGGATCGGCGCGTCATCATATATGGGACCTAGCACCAAATGAAAAGACACAATAGAGGTAGAGGGTAAGTTGTTAGAAATCGAAATGGTCTCACATGCCCTATCGAGTACCTCAATCTCTCTATCTGGTGGTGGCTCACTCACTCCCTCAAGGTAGATGCACTCAATGTCACATATGGTGGAGTCACTCAAATCACTCAAGTGGTGGTGGTGGTGGCTCTCCTCACATGGGAATTTGGATCACTCGTCATATATGGGCTTAGTGGTGAAGTCACTCTCACCCTCAATATGGTGGCATATGTCTCCATGCTCAACTCCTATCGCAACCTTGGTTGAAGATATAGTCCCATGCTCGACATCCTCATCCATAATACGCCCAAAGATGTATGCCATAGGAAGTGGGAAATCATCACTCTCTTCCAAGACCAAAGAGAAAGTCTCATGAGGGGTCTCATAGCTTGACTCGGAGTATGAGTCCCATTGTGGTGCCGTCTTCATGTTGTTGAAAGAGGTTCATGCTTGCCGCCATGGTAGAAGGGGAAGGCCCTTGCTCGACCGTCTCCGTCTTGTATGAGGCCCATATGATGTGGCACCTTGTAGCTCCTCTCCATGACCGAAGGGAATTTCCCATGCTAGGCCATCCTCCTTGAGGGGCTTCCGAAGATGGAAGACTCGCCATCGCTCATAGGTGGTTTCCTTGGACTTGCCGATGTCGATGTAGTCGTACTTGTGGGGAGTAGGCAAAGATGTCTTGATAACACTTGGCAAAGATGCTAAAGTGGTGGTGGTAGCCATAGCTTCCTCTCGGTGGTGACGATGGTATTGTAGTCGATGGCTCTCTTCATTGTCATTCACCTTTGGCTTGCGGGCATCTTGGTCATCGTATCGAAGATGATGACAGTGCCGCATGGTACTTTCATAGGATGGCCGCTTTGAATATATACCACTTGAGCGTCTCTTCCTTGAAGATGATGAAGGGGAAGAAGACTTGTAATTGACCAACATGTATCGGATGTCAGCCATGTGTGCGTCCAACTTGACATTGATGTAGTCCCTTTTCCTTGCTTTGGTGTATCGTATGTCGATGGCGAGTCACTCGACGCAGTCAAGGACCAAAGTTGATGTGCTTTGCCTATCCATCACACGACTCGAGTAGAGGTGAGTACGAAATATGAGAACAATACCAAGTTACCTTTTCCGAAGATTGAGGATGTATCGAGTATCACTCAAGGTAATGCTACAATAGTAGAATTGGTACCGGGTTTGTTTCTCACACCTACACAACTAAAGCTTATGGAGGACCTTGGTTAGGATGGGTGTCACAAAACTTCAAGAAAATGTTAGTCAAGATATCGATAATGTTGAGAAGGTTCACAAAATTGCAAGTAAAGCAAGTTGACCAATAGCAAAGAATGGCACACGGAAACATACACATGGATAAATAAATGGTGTCATGCAACCAAGGAATGAACTCCAAATGTGAAATCCACGAAAAACGCGCGTGTTGCACAACTCTAGAGAGACGGTAGCACAATTGCTCAATAGGCATATACGACACTTGTGCACAACCTATGAGATGCAAAATGTATCAACTTTCTATCCCAAGTATGCTATGTACGTATGATGTTCCAATGTTTCACACATGATGATGCAAGATGATCAATATGGTAGTATGATATGCAATGTGGCGATGCTATGGCTATTGCTTACAAGCTCTTTGTTTTTCTCTTTTTTTCTTAAAAGCTTTTTTTCTTTGGCCACTTTTGCAAAATGCTTGAACCAAGATAGCAATTGTGTATGCGGGAACAATCTTGTGACACAATAGATGATATGATGATACCGAGATGAGGTATGTATGCAATGGTAGGCTCAGATTGATGACGACTAAAGTGCACAAGTAGTGTAGCCCGACAATACTCAAATGGCTAGTCTCAATAGGAAAGTGATGCAAAATAGGCTAGGGTTAACGAAGCAATGGCAAGAATGAATGTACAATGATGGGATACAATGGTACCAAGATGATATAGAGGTTAACGTTCTTGCTTATAGTTAGGTTGTCAAAAAGGTTAAGGTGACATATGTCGAATCTGTGGCGAAGATGAGTGGCGGTGTTGTCGATGTTGATTCCTAGTTAGACGAAACACCCTAGGAAACGGAAAAACCGCAATCTCAAACAAAAAATGTCAAATGGTGATAGTAGAATGCATTGGTGGTTCTGGAGTGGGCAACGCGGAAGTGGTGGTGGTGGTTGATGAAGAAGCAACCGTCCCTAAGAAGCCGAAACACCTTAGAAGACTCAAGTCACCACTCAAGCAACCACAAATGCTATATTGATCAAAATGGGTTAGGTTGCAGAAAACTGTGGTGGTTTTGCGAACGATATGGTGGATGGCCTAGGAAAAAATGCCAAAATGCCAAAGTTTTGATGGAGTCAAATGATGCTGGAACCTATCTAGATGGATGAGGAATGTTAATAGCTACTCAACGAGCTAAAGAACGTTAAAATAGGACTCCTGGAGTGAAAGTTATGGCCGAAACAGTGTTGTTGGTGGGCTGATTCTGGGGGTGCTAGCACCCGGGGGTACGGGGTGTAGGTGCCCGGGGTGGTCAGGGGGAATTGGCCCGGGGGTGCAGGCACCTGGTAGTGGCCGATTTGGGCAAAAATTATGGGAAATTCAAGATTTTGGTGGATTTCATGGTGGGAAGGGTGGGGAAGGATGGGTAGGTGCTAGATCCACTTGCCAAACAACAAATCCATGGACCAAAACAACAAAATCTCACAAGATCTAACAAATTGCAAGAAAAAAATTTGGGGCTATTTTTGTGGGGATTTAAAAATTGTGACGAACAAGCAATGAAATTAGGCTAGCAAATGGTGGGATATGACTCCAAGATGTGAATCAACCTTGCTCATGACACCAAGATGTTGTAGGGTAAAACCTTAGAGGGCATCTTTTCACGCTTGGAGGGGAAAAAAGTGATGAACACACATGAATACAAGGGGGAAATTACTCAAACAAACCCAAATCACACATCCACTACAGTAGCATACATGAGATCCACAAGCATACAAGAAAAATTCAAGCAAAATAGTACTAGAATAGAGTTCTTCCCACTCCAAGGAGATGAGGTCTTAATGTTGAACTTCTCCAAGAGGAGGCCACAAGGATTCTTCCCAAAGAGGGGTCTTGATCTCCAAGAGGAGGGAATACAAGGAGCAAATCTCTCTAATGTCTATCAAATACTTTGCTAACCGTAGAAATGAGCTAGATGAGGAGTACTTATAGCCTTGGGACGAATTAGGGGAAAATGGGGTACAAAGGTCATTATGCCCATAGTGCACGCAGGCACAGCCGGAGGTGTCTAGGCACCCGGGGTAAAGGGGTCCTGGTACTCGAGGTTAGCGCCTGGGAGGGGGGGTGGGCACTCAGTGGTAGAGGGCCAGGCACAGGGGGGCGTGCCAGGAGGGGCCGGGCACCTGGGGTGGGGTCGGTGAAAATGACACCTATGGGATCACTGGAATCCCTACTACGGTCGGTGGGCGCTGGGGTGGGGTCGGTGAAAATGACACCTAGGAGCCAGCACAAGGATCGTTTAACCAGGTTCGGGCCGCGAGGATGCGTAATACCCTAGTCCTGCTTTGGTGTATATTTGAGTATTCTTGTATTCTTGAACTAGCTACGGTGCATGTGTAGTCCGAAAGAACAGAATCCCTCTCCAGTATGCCTTGGGCCTCCTTTTATAGGAAAAAGGGGACGCCACAGTGGCACACAGGAGGTGGAAAGTGCATACGGTGGCTGAGTCTCTCCTCTAGCACTATCGGACAAACGCAATTAATGCGCTGCCAACGTGCCCTTCTTGCTGTCGCCGGTTCTCCTTGCTTCGACACGCGTCCAGGCCAGCACGGTGTGCAGTGCCATGTAGGCTGGCACGCTACTGAGCTGGTGCGGTGGCAGGGTCTTCAAGAAGATCTGCATGCCACCACACAGGTGCTTGCTGAGTTGGTCTAGAGGCTGGGCTGGCAGCTGCAAGGGAACGGTGGTGGAGTCTTGGCATGTGTGGGCCTGGCCGCAGCTGTTAGTGTCAAAACCAGCGGATCACGGGTAGGGGGTCCCGATCTGTGCGTCAAGGCTGATACTAACAGGAAGCAAGGGACACAGATGTTTACCAAGGTTCGGGCCCTCTCGATGGAGGTAAAACCCTACTTCCTGCTTGATTAATATTGATGATATGGGTAGTACAAGAGTAGATCCACCATGAGATCATAGAGGCTAAACCCTAGGAGCTAGCCTATGATGGTATGATTGTAATTGTGATCGGCCTTCTAAGGACCAGCCTCTTCGGTTTATATAGACAGCGGAGAGGGCTAGGGTTTACATGGAGTCGGTTACAAGGAAGGAAACACAATATCCGGATCGCCAAGCTTGCCTTCCACGCAAAGGAGAGTCCCATCCGGACACGGGCCAAAGTCTTGGGTCTTGTATCTTCACGCTTCAATAGTCCGGACGTTGTACACAGTCCGGCTGTCCGGATACCCCCTAATCTAGGACTCCCTCAGCAGCCCCTGAACCAGGCTTCAATGACGATGAGTCCGTCGCGCATTATTTTCTTCGACATTGCAAGGCGGGTTCCTTATCCGAATACTCCATAGTAATTTTTTAACACTTGAATCGTGTCCGGATCCACAAAATGATCTATGCACACTGCTGTAGAAAGAATGACATTTTACAAACGCAATCTGCTGGCAACTTTTTCTGATGATGTGACATGTTATTACGGTCGGATTATTATTCAAACTGTTTTCCCACAACCAGCTACAGCGTATATTGCGAGGTGGTTTCTTTGACACGTCTTGTCAAGGCAGAGATCGTGTCCCCTTATCACGGGATTCTCATCAATATGGGTGTGGGTAATCCCACCAAACCATCAATCGTGGCGCTTGGGAAGCTAGCGATTCCCAATAGGCAAGTGGGGAGGCGCACCGCTTTCGTCTCCTCTATAAAGGGATAAGATTTCCCCATTTTCACCCACGCCTTCTTCCTCCTTTGCCCACTCTTGCCCCCTCGACCTCCAGCACCGAAGCCCAAGTCTTCTCCGCACAGCTAAACATGTACGGAGCAGGAGGCAAGTGGGTGGCTTCCACCGTCAAGGAGAAGCACATCAGAAATCTTCGGGTGGCCGGATACTTGGCCGCGGACATAGCGCACCGGCTACCGGACGCCGGGAAGGTCATTCCGACCCCAGGACCCCACAAGAGGGTCGTATTCATCGCCCACTTCGTCCGTGGACTGGGATTTCCAGTCCATCCCTTCGTCCATGGGCCCATGCTCTACTACATGCTAGATTTCCATGATCTAGCCCCAAGTTTCGTCCTCAACATCTTGGTGTTCATCGTCGTATGCGAGGCCTTCCTCCGCATCCGACCTCATTTCGGCCTATGGCTGCAAACCTTCTACGTGAAGCCGAAGATTGTAAGCGGCCAGCAAGCGGAGTGCGGAGAAGCCATGGTGGGCAAGATGCCTAATGTCACCTGGCTGGACGGCTCCTTTGCGGAGACCGTAAAAGGATGGCAATCGGGGTGGTTCTACATCACCGAGCCGCGCGGCGCCAACTGGGCGGCGGCCCCCGAATTGAGATCTGGAGCCCCAATGCGGCTCACCTCCTGGAAAAGGAAGGGCCTGTCCTGGGGCGAATCTACGGAGCTGACAGGACTCCAGACCTACATCAAGAGCATGAAGGACAAGAACATCAAGCTTGACAATGTGATCCAGGTCATGCTCGTTCGCCGGATTCTGCCATGCCAAAGGCGGGCAGTCAATCTGTGGGAGTTAGTCCCGACCGAACACCAGACGCTCCGGAAGCTCTACGACATGACGCACAAAGGCGCATGGAAGGTGCTATTAAAGACCTCTGAAGTACCTCCTCCCACATCCGAGGACCGCGGGCTTCACGCCACGCGGGCTCCTAGCCAGGTGAGTTCTCAGACTGCCACCGGACCCGGTTCTTCCCCAATATATTAATGGGATAGCCTTAAGTAGTTATGCATGTTTCTTCAGGATTATGTGGAGACAGCGGAGAAAGTTTACTGTCCTGCTCCGCTGCCAGAAGGCCCAGCTGATGCTCTCCTGACGGAGATGCTGGTCCCGGCACCGTACAACGTGCCGGAGAAGAAGGCCGAGAAGAAGGCTCCGGGGATCCGAAAGGGTCTCCGACGTAAGGTTGTGCCAGAAGCCTCGTCTGAAGTCGACAAGGTAGACTCCTCCTACGAATGGGAGGGGAAGAAGAAGAAGACGCCCCATCCGAAAAGGATGAGGGGCCCGGGGAGGCGGACCAGGGGGCCGGAAAAGGCCCTCGTCATAAGGCCGTCATACCCCTGTCGTCTGACGACGACGAGACAGATTCCTCCCACGGAGGCGGGGGGAATCAGGAAGAGATTCTACCTCCCCACGCTGGGGGAGAAGAAGAGGAAAAACGCCCCGGGAGGGGAGGCTGGGGCGTCTAAGAAGGGGAAGGTGTCCCTTCCGGACTACTCCTCCACGGCCGCTCTCAGCGAGGAGGGGTGGCTGCCAAGGGGGAAGCCCCAAGTGCGATCGTTAGTGTCTGCACTCCATCATAACTTCACTCTATAGCTTTTGTTTAACGCCGAACATATGTGCAGTCCGACTGGGGATCACCCCGAGGAATCTTCCTCCGGGTCTCTGAGCAATTCGGAGATGAATTCGCTTCCGAGAGCCACTACTCCTCAACCCGCGGACGACACGGAGGTGTTGTCTCGGAGGCTCCCAGAGCGGGGGGAGGTGACTCTGGAGATGCCCCGAGGCGGAGTCCCATATGTAGGACACGCGAGGTTCAAGGTCCCCGCGGATCGTGTCGATGAGAGCCATAATAGGCCGGGCTCTCAGCCGAACACTGTCCCGGAACCTTCAATGGTTCCGAACTCAGGCGGACAGCCCCTCGTTAGGGAGGGCGAGCCGTCTGCATCGAGGACTTTTGGTGCGCCCGAGGCACCGGATTGCCTGCTGGAAGCGCTTCGCGGCGCTTCCATAGATGAGGAGCACCGATCTCTGATGAGTTCGGTGATTCAGAAGGTTTCGCCCGCCAAGAGCGGACTAACCGAAGCTTGCACTAGCCTCTTGACAGGCTTTGAGGTAAGTAATAAATATGTGTAAAATTACCACCCAATAGGTAGTAGCCCCTGATACTCTATTTGGTGTTCGGAAAGAAAAACCAAACAGAGGGTCAATTATAATCCGCAAGAGTCTAACAATAAATAATCGTGTGCATAAGTAGGTTGTGCTGCTTGCTGCTGCTGCCCGTACTGTCGAGGTTGCCGAACTGAAACGGGATCTGGAGCAGGCGCAGGGAGAGCTCGGCCTCATGAAGAGGCATCTCGAGGAGAATAAAGGTAAGCGATTCCCCGCTCGCATGTATTTAAAGATAGGCAAAATTGGTTAGTCTAACGCTAAAGCGTCGTGACTGTGTAACAGGGGCCACTGCCGAAGTGGCGTCCCTGAAGAAAGCACTGTCCGAGGCCGAAGACAAAGCGGCCTTGGAATGCAAGCAACACGAAAAGCAAACTGCTAGAGTGGGCGAGGTACATCAAGAGCTCCAGGACCTCGGCAAGAAGTGCGAGTCCGTGGAGCGTGATCTGAAGATGAAAGAAGCCGATCTTGTGACGGCCCTTATAAATTTGAAAGACGCCAAGGCCGAAGCCGAGAAAGCACAGCAGGAGATCCAAGAGGCCAAAAAGATAGTAGCGGGTAAGAAGTTCTTTATGCAAAGCAAATATGTGGAGGAGGCGTTTCTTTTACTTACTCGAATTCAGAGCTCTCCAGGGGCATTTGCAGATCTGCCATGCAGCGTATCAGACGCTGCGGAGTTCTATCGTGCCCAGGAGGGGAGCTCAATGGAGAAGTTGTTCTGGTCCCAGTATGCTGGGGCCGAACATCCGATGCCTCTGAGTGACCAACTGAAGTGGTTGGTCGAACTCCACAGGGCGGCCGAACTGGCTATGAAGGCTTCATAGTCCGGATGTGGCCTGGTGAGCTCCTGCCCACTAGCTACTTTGGCCTGATCAAGCGGATGGTGGATGCCTGCACGCGGCTTGAAGTGATCAAGCGATCCGTTTGCATCGAGGGTGCCCGCCGAGCCTTTGCCCGTGTCAAGGTGCATTGGGGCAAGCTAGATGCGGAGAAGCTGGGCAAGGACGGGCCGCCGGAGGGCAAGGTGCATCGCCATCCCGAGATGTACTATGGTGGCGTGATGAAGGGTGCTCGTCTCGTCGCCGATGAGTGTACCAAGGACGCCATTTTAGAATGAATTCACTTATGTCATGCTTGTAATTTAAAGACGAAGTTATTTGCGCTATGTAGCGCTTTTGTTATTTAAAATATTATGTTCTGTGCAGTTGTTTATAAAATTCTAAAAGTAGGCCAGTCGTCGGCTTCCTCCCCCACGTAACTAGTACTGGGATGTTCGTGGAAAACCCGGACACTCTTTATCCAAATGTTTGGTCCCTTAAGGAGGTGTGTGGCGCAGCGAACAAGGCAATCGGACTATGCAGCTTTATAACTTTCACTTAGCCATAGAAGTCTAAAATTTTAAATTTCGGCAAAGCCCCTAGAATTCGGAAGGCCGAATCGGGGCGCTATACACGCCTAGATCGGACGAAGCCTATTTATCGCCTAAAGCGGAAAATCTTTAAGGATTTTAAGACCTCTCGAACAGCGACCAGCTCTTGCCACATCATGCCGGTCAGTTTTCGGCTTTCTCTACTGAGGTGCTCATCCGGAAGAACCGGGACACAATCGCAGTAGTTCTCCCTGCGCTACCTTAGCCGATATAACGGAACGTAAGGCACCAAAACAAGGGGGCCGGGCTATCCCAACTGTATACCCCAGACATGATTCGGAGCTGATGCATATAGTGCTATAAGTTCGGGGTGCCGCACTGTGGTAAGTGTTCAGACTTTATTTGCCATATTACGGTGCGCCATTAGAAGCCCCTGTCGAACTGACCGTACCAAGGTGTGCGGATGCAATATCAAATAAACATTTATAAGAGAAAAAAATGCTCAAATAAGAATAATAAGCTGACGCTATATACAATCTCCCATTGACCAAAAATACGTTTAAGCGTATGTTTACAATGGATGCATTAAGCGGAGATAAAATAGGACTATTTGACATGTCCTATCCAGGGGCAGGCTGTGTACGGATAGATAAAGCAGGTATAATGATCGTAAATAGATTCCACCTGGGTATTTTCTTCTGTGCACAACGTTTGTTGCCTCCTTGGATGTCTCTCTGATATAAGTCCGGCAATTTGGCTCTTCTCAGGATGCTGCACTAACGCGGTGTCCTGAAAGGTAAGAGGGAAAGAGTATATTTGGCGGTTACCCGCACTATTGGTTGAGTCGTTGATGCACCTCCGCCTGTGCCCATGGTATCTTGAGTGCGTAATTATGAATGCGTGGCATGAATGCTGCTTTGAAGGGGCTTGAGCGGAGGCCGGACTGCTAATCACGCTCTTGGCGTTCCTGATGATCCTGTTGCAGGGTGCTCCCGACTCGATTGACGGTGCTCGAAGTTGTCGCCGGATTGGTTTGTCGGAGTAGGCCGCATTGTACTTCTGCTGCGAGGGCTGCCGTATGCTCTTCTGTTCAAAGGGAGCGGTCCATATTTCCATTGAAAGTGATAACCCCCCACGGTCCTGGCATCTTGAACTTGAGGTATGCGTAATGTGGTACCGCATTGAATCTAGTGAATGCGGTTCATCTCAGCAGTGTGTGGTAACCACTACGAAAAGGGACGATATCGAAGATTAATTCTTCGCTCCGGAAGTTATTCGGGGATCCGAAGACCACTTCTAGTGTTATAGAGCTTGTACATCGGGCCTCTACTCTAGGAATTACACCGTTAAAGGTGGTTTTGGTGGGCTTGATCCATGAAGGGTCAATGCCCATCTTGTGCACTGTGTCCTGATAAAGCAGGTTCAGGCTGCTGCTACTGCCGTCCATAAGGACTCATGTGAGGTGGAATCCGTCGATGATTGGGTCTAAGACTAGTGCGGCTGAGCCGCCATGACGGATGCTAGTAGGATGATCCCTACGATCAAAGGTGATCGGACAAGCTGGCTATGGGTTGAATTTGGGGGAGACTGGATCCATCGCATAGACGTCCCGTAGTGCTCGCTTCCGTTCCCGCTTGGGGATGTGAGTGGCATAGATCATATTGACCGTTTTCACCTGGGGGGGGAATTTCTTTTGTCTCCCTGTATTCGGACGCCAGGGCTCTTCGTCATCGTCGCTGTGCAGGCCCTTGTCCTTGTTTTCGGCGTTTATCTTACCGGCCTGTTTGAACACCCAGCAGTCTCTATTGGTGTGGTTCGATGGCTTGTCCGGGGTGCCATGAATTTGGCACGAACGCTCCAGTATGCGCTCCAGGCTGGACGATCCCTGATTGTTTCTTTTGAACGGCTTTTTCCGCTGACCGGACATAGATCCGCTAAATCCGGCGTTGACCGCCGTGTCTTCAGTGCTGTCGCCGTTGTTCCGTCTCTTATGTTTGTTATGCCATGGCTTGCCGTTAGCATCGCGGCCGTCCGAAGTGCTGGAATGTGGCGTGGGGCCGCTGCGAGCCAACCAGCTATCTTCACCCGCGCAAAAGCGGGTCATTAGGGTTGTGAGAGCTGCCATGGACTTGGGTTTCTCCTGGATGAGGTGTCGAGCGAGCCACTTGTCACGGATATTATGCTTAAAAGCCGACAGGGCTTCGGCGTCCGGACAGTCGACTATTTGGTTCTTTTTAGTAAGGAACCGAGTCCAGAATTTCCGGGCTGACTCTTCGATCCATACTGCGGGGTCTGTTGTGCCATCATATGATTCGACGTTTACAGGTTTGAACCCTTCTGGGAATTCATGATCCATAACTTCGTCGGTGAAGCAGAGGGGGTGTGCGGCGCCTTTGTGCAGGGCTATATGGCTACGTAGTTCGAATTGGTCTGGGTTGGTGTGTTCGGCTCGGCCGGACTTGTTGATGATGTATCTGGCACGACGATCATCGTCGCGCGCTGGGGCGTGCCCCCGCCATCCGTAGATCGATCTTGGCTGTCCTGCTTTGTTTTCCAGAATATCTTGCAGGTCTTGCATGTTGCCATTGGTCGTAGTGTATCGGCGTGGGGGTGCGGGCTGGTATTCGGGCTGATATGCCGTTTATCCCGGCCGCAGGGTGGCCGGTCAGCCGTTTGGCGTTCGAGTCCATATTCCTCGACTGCCAGGACTTCAGTCCATCTATCTGTGAGCAGGTCTTGATCAGCTTGGAGTTGCTGCTCCTTCTTCTTCAGGCTCCTTGCAGTGGCTATAATCCTACGCTTGAAGCGCTCCTGCTCCACGGGGTCCTCAGGCACGCCAAATTCATCGTCACCAAGGCTAATCTCATCTTCGGAGGGGGGCATGTAGTTGTCCTCCTCCGGGTATCCGTCTGTCGCCTGTTCTTCTGGGCTGACCTGCTCATCTTCCTGTTCGGCCTGCTCGAAGGTGGGCTGGTTAGGGTCATATTCTTCTTCGGCGCCATCTGGATTACTTTCGTCTCCGGGGTCGGTATTGCTGTGGCGGGGCTTGGAGCGGCGCCGACGACGCCCATGCTTTGTTTTTCTTCCCGAGGGGTTATCCTCCGTTGCCTCATCGCCATTGGTTTCCTTCGGAGTGTCCACCATATATATATCATATGAGGAGGTGGCCGTCCACCACCCTGTGAGCGGTGGCTCCAGCAATTCTCCTACTTCGTCGTCCATACCGTCGATGTCTTCAGAGTCGAAGGCAAGCACGTCGGTTAGATCATCGATCGTGGCAATGAAGTGGGTGGTGGGTGGGCAACAAATTCCGTCGTCGTCTCCTTCCCACTCAAGCCGGACATAGTTCGGCCCGGAGTCTCCTGACAAAGAGAGATACTTCTATAAGTTCAGCATGTCGCCAAAGGGCGAGTGCTGAAGGACGTCCGCCGCGGTGTACTCCATCACCGGAGCCCAACTAGGCTCGACGGGCTCGGGGATGCGCGGACTGGAACCTACAACCGGATATGAATCCGGGGGTCCGGAGTCACAGGCTCGCTCTAAAGTCAGGCCTGTGTTCGGCTCCATCGCCGATGAGGTTACGGCCTGCGGGGCGAGGTCCAGCCCTCTGTCCTTAGGAAATGCAACCTGCCTCGGATTTAAATCCGAGGCTTCTGCCGGGGTGATATCCCCAGCATCGTCTGACAGCAGGTCTAAGCCGTGCTCATCGTGACTGTTCGGCGCTCCTGACGCTGGCCTGAATCCGTCGAAGATCAAGTCCCCGCGAATATCCGCTGTGTAGTTCAAGTTTCTGAACATGACCTGGTGGCCGGGGGCGTAGCTATCGATCCTCTCTAGGTGGCCAAGCGAATTGGCCCGCAGTGCGAAGCCGCCGAACACGAAGATCTATCCGGGGAGGAAAGTCTCGCCCAGGACAGCATCGTTGATGATGATCGAACGGGCCATCGTGCCTGACAGCGACGACACAGAGGAACTCTCAGTGAAAGCACCAATGTCGGTGTCAAAACCGGTAGATCTTGGGTAGGGGGTCCCGATCTGTGCGTCAAGGCTGATGGTAACAGGAAGCAGGGGACACAGATGTTTACCCATGTTCGGGCCCTCTCGATGGAGGTAAAACCCTACTTCCTACTTGATTAATATTGATGATATGGGTAGTACAAGAGTAGATCCACCACGAGATCGTAGAGGCTAAACCCTAAGAGCTAGCAGATTATGGTATGATTGTAATTGTGATCGGCCTTCTAAGGACCAGCCTCTTCGGTTTATATAGACACCGGAGAGGGCTAGGGTTTACATGGAGTCAGTTACAAGGAAGGAAACACAATATCCGGATCACCAAGCTTGCCTTCCACACAAAGGAGAGTCCCATCCGGACACGGGCTGAAGTCTTGAGTCTTGTATCTTCACGCTTCAATAGTCTGGACGTTGTACACAGTTCGGCTCTCCGGATACACCCTAATCCAAGACTCCCTCAGCGGCCCTGCTGATGTCCTCGACAAGAGCCTTGCCATGGCACCATGGTCGTCCCCAGCAAGGATCTTGCCTGATGTCTCGTGGATTTCCTTGGCAAGGATCTTGCCAAGGATCGTCGTCTTCTGGTCCTCATCTGACCTTGTGTGTTCATGATCTTCACGAAGATCGGCATGCCACCATGGAGGTGCCTCCCGAACCTTGGTTCCAACGTGGTTGATGGCGTTGGAACTCTCAGGCTCAAGGGTGGAGTGCTCTGCTGGCGTTGGGCAAGTTGCCCCGGCAAGGCTCTTGCGGGGGCTGCCCCGGCAAGGGTCTTGCCAGGGGAGTCTACCTTGCCCTCTTGCTTCTTGTGTTTTCGGTCTTTGCGTTGCCTTGGTCTTCTTGTGGCTTTGGCTTCCCTCCTCTTTCCTGCTAAGTGTGGCTGTGGGCGCGGCTCTGACTGCCCATGCATAAGTAAAGGGCTACAAACAAGATCCCCTACTTTTGTACACCGACAGGTGGTCGCTGGGTGGAGGAACCGGGCACCCGGGGTGGAGAGGCCGGGCACCCGGGCGTGCACCCAGGTGGGGCGCTGGGCACCCGAGGCTTTAGGGGTCGAGCACCGGGCATGCGCCTAGGTGGGAGGCCGAGCATCCAGGGTGTCCAGGGGCTTTGCCCACCCCGCGGCCGCATGTCCGGGCACCCGGGGGTCCTCTTGTCCTGGCAACCAGGGTGTCCAGGAGGTCTCTGGTCTTCCGCATCTTGGGGTTCCCCTTCCTCCTCCTCCTTGGGACTTCATGTGGACTTGGTGATCCCTCCATGCTTGTAACGCCCTCGACGCGGCTATATCTCCCACGTGTCGAAGCACGACTTAGAGGCATAACCGCATTGAAAGCAATGTCGCAAGTGAGGTAATCTTCACACAACCCATGTAATACATAAGGGAAAGAGATACATAGTTGGCTTACAATCGCCACTTCACACAAATACATGAATAAAGCATTACAACAACCAAATACAATCAGGGCCCGACTACGGAGCCTAAATAAAAGAAGAACCCCAAATGCGACAAAGGTCCCTGATCGACCCCAACTGGGCTCCACTACTGATCAACTAGAACGAAACAACACAAAGGGCAAGATCTTCATCGAGCTCCTCCTTGAGCTTGGTTGCGTCATCTGCACGGTAACATAGGCACCTGCAAACTGGTTTTGGAAGTATCTGTGAGCCACGGGGACTCAGCAATCTCGCACCCGCGAGATCAAGACTATTTAAGCTTATAGGAAGGATGGAGTAATGAGGTGGAGCTGCAGCAAGCGACTAGCATATATGGTGGCTAACATACGCAAATGAGAGCGAGAAGAGAAGGCAAAGCACGGTCGATAAAAGTATGATCAAGAAGTGATCCTATAGCAACCTACGTCAAGCATAACTCCAACACCGTGTTCACTTCCCGGACTCCGCCGGAAAGAGACCATCACGGTTACACACACGGTTGATGTATTTTAATTAAGGTCAACTTCGGGTTTTCTACAACCGGACGTTAACAAATTCCCATCTGCCCATAACCGCGGGCACGGCTTTCGAAAGTTCAAATCCCTGTAGGGGTGTCCCAACTTAGCCCATGACAAGCTATCGCGGTCAACGAAGGAATAGACCTCCACCTGAGACACTCCGATCAGACTCGGTATCCCGGTACAACAAGACATTTCGACAGGGTAAAACTAAACCAGCAACACCGCCCGAATGTGCCGACAAATCCCGATAGGAGCTGCACATATCTCTTTCTCAGGGCACACTCAGATGAGCGCTCCATACAACTAAAACCAAACCTCGAGTTTCCCCGAGGGGGCGCTGCACAGGACTCTAGTTCGGACCAACACTCAGAGGAGCACTGGCCCGGGGGGGGGTTAAAAAATGATGACCCTTGAGTCTGCAGAACACAAGGGAAAGAAAAGGCTAGGTGGCAAATGGTAAAACCAATGTTGGGCATTGCTGGAAGAGCTTTACTTAAGGCGAACTGTCAAGGGGTTCCCATTATAGCCCAACCGCGTAAGGGACGCAAAATCCGGGAACATAACACCGATATGACAGAAACTAGGGCGGCAAGAGTGGAACAAAACACCAGGCATAAGGCCGAGCCTTCCACCCTTTACCAAGTATATAGATGCATTAATTAAATAAGATATATTGTGATATCCCAACAAGTAAACATGTTCCAACAAGGAACAACATCTCCATGTTCCAACAAGGTACAAACTTCAATCTTCACCTGCAACTAACAACGCTATAAGAGGGGCTGAGCAAAGCGGTAACATAGCCAATCAACGGTTTGCTAGGACATGGTGGGTTAGAGGTTTGACATGGCAATTTGGGAGGCTGACAAGCAAATGGTAGGCATCGTAGCATTGGCATAGCAAAAGAGCGAGCGAACTAGCATAGCAAAGATAGTAGTGATTTCGAGGGTATGATCATCTTGCCTGAAATCCCGCAAGGAAGAAGAACGAGTCCAAGAAGAAGACAAACGGCCGTAGACGAACGAATCCTCACAACTCCAGAACGAAACCGAAGCTAACGAGAGAAGCAAACCGGAAAGAAACAAACAACATAGTAAACAACCATCACATAAACATGGCATGAAGCACAATCAAGTATGATGCATGTACGGTTTAATGAGGCATGGCATGGCAAAGTGCAACAAACAACACTACAAATTAAATGGAGCTCAATATGCAACTGCATATTGACGAAACACCACGATAAGTTATTTAGTTTGATCCCGTTTATGTACCCAACAATATTAAATGTTGTTAAGCATGGCAAGAGGGTGAAGCAAATGAAAACTACCTATCTAGTCAAGGTTAAATGAGGCCGGAAGCAACAAACAACAATTCCGGAGAATCCCCATATCATTTAGCAATTTAAAGCAAGCAACAATTTTAAACATTTTAGTTGTTGTTATCATGATGCGGATGACATATACAAGTTTTATGCAATTTTATGAAAATGTTGACATGAGCATGTTATGAAGCATTTGTCACCGTGGCGGAAAGAAAGGGTGCCACGGCAATGATAACGAAAATGGTGCCACGGCAACGATAACGAAAATGGTGCCACGGCAACATTCTGATGATCCGATAACTCATTGAGATACCGGTGCAAAAGAGCAAGTGTGCGGATGTGCGAAACATGCAGAAGATGGTGGGGTGATCCCGTCTACCGGTTTCCCACGGGATAGTGGCATGGAAACGAGGAACGTGCACGAAACAAACGGGCACGGTGCAAACATATTGTACATCTCATACAACACATGCATTCGATCACGATCGGTCATCTCGGGGTTATACCTTCGAAGCGTGCATTCGGGGCGGAACGCGTTCGGTACGATGTAGAGGAAGTAGACGTTCTCGTAGCGGTCGTAGAGGAAGTAGTTGTTCACGTGTCGTCGTGGGAAGTAGTCGTACACATGCCGTAGTGGAACTTGGTCTTCTGAAGAGGTACTTGACGGGTCGTCGAGGTACACGTTCTTGGAGATCCCGTAGACGCGGTAGGGGTACTTGACGCGTCACCGTGTAGACGAACTTGGCGCATCCGAAGGGTACTTTTAAGCCCACGTAGTCGTACACGTTTTGTAGACGTCCGGTGCGTTCGTAGATGTACTTGGCGAAATCCGCGAGGGCGTCCTTGGGCTTCCTTGGTTGCCGAGTCTTGGCAAAACGAAGGGGATCTCGGCATCCAAGCGAGGATGAAGACCGCGATGCGAGGAGGTGGCTTGGGGTCAAAAGACCAAGGCAAAGTGGCGCAGAAAGGTGAGGCTGCCGCAGGAGCTTGAGGGCGCGAGTGGCCATGGCGCTGAGCGACGAGCTGCTGCTGCTCGAAGCGGACAGAGGCAACTAGGGGGCACGGACGAGGCCGGGAAGACGGGGATGAACGCCCAGGTCGCAGGGGAGGCGGGCGACGGAGCACGAGGTGCACGGAGCGGCGTCGGCGAGAGGATGCAGCAGCAGAAGCTGCTGCCGGCGGCGAGGCCGAGGCGGTGCGGTTCCAGGGGCGGCGAGGAGGAGGTCGAGCACGGCGCTCGCGCGCAGAGGCGACGGAGCTCAGCGGAGGGAGGAGGCAGTGGCGACGAGCTCAAGGAGCGGCTCCCCTTGAGCGCTCGGGCGATGGGGACGGATGGCGCTGGTGGAGGGAGGAGGCGGCGAGGGGAAACAGAGAGGGGATCGCGCGAGGTGGATCGGGAGGAGCGGGGCTCTCCCTGGCGATGCGAGCATGCGCGCGATGGGGATCGAGTGCGGCGCTGAGGGAGGACGAGGAGGAGATGGGATCGGGCAGGGGATGTTTGGACCGGTCGGGCTAGGGTTAGGAGGGGCGCGGCTGGGCCATGACCTTGGGCCGGCGCGGGAGGATGGGACGCCCAGGCTGCTGGGCTCCTTCTCTTTAGCAGAAAAAAAAATAGAGAGCAATTGAAAAGAATTAAAAGAAAGGCCAAGAACAAGAATAAAATGGTGGGGCATATTTGTAAGGCTTTACGGAATATTTCCAACCCAACAAAAATGGTTCCAACAAAATAGGAGAAGTTAAATCTAAAATTATTTAACTTGCACCGAAGGAGTTTGAATGGAGTCTAGACTTTAGGACTAGTAAAAAATGTTGAGATATTTGGTGGAGCTCCGGAAGATGATGAAAGAATAAATGGCAAAGTTGGAGATCAAGAATTAAGACAACAGAAGCATTGGGATTTTGCAAGTGTGTTATGGTGAATTCCAAAAATGGAATATTTTATTATAGCTCCCTAATAATATTGAGAGGCTTTAATATGTTATAAAGAGAAATCACGAGTGAATTCCCTCAATTTAAATGGATCGAAAAAAAATCCATACGATTTATTTAGTTGAGGTTTTAAAAATTAATGATATGATGGCATGATGACATGATGCAATGCACATGATGCAAGGATGAATGCAACAAATAAAACAAATCACACGACGAAACTCGGAATAGCTGGAAGTCTTCTGGAGCGTCGGTCTCGGGGCGTTACAACACTCCACCACTACAAGAGGATCTCGTCCCAAGATCTAGAATGGCACCGGAGAGAAACGGAAGAGGAAGAGAAGAGGTAAAACTAAGTTGCTTCTTCGACCAATGAGTGAAACCAAAGAACCTTGAGAGGTTGAGCAATTTAAAAGAAAGAGCACAACTAAGAAGAACGAGATTGCAAACAATCCGTTAGAAGAAGAAAAAAAAAGGAACAAGGAACATTACGAGAACTTGAAGGTTGCAAAGACATGAATCAAGAGTTTAATGGACAAGATAGAATTCGAAACCACTCCGGTTAAAACAAGATGAGAGGGGAAGAATTCGGGCAGTACTCCGGTTGAACATGGAAGGAATAGAACATGAACTTGAGAAGATGGGATGTTACTTGATGAAATCAACAACACACTGCCTCCGGAACTATTGAAAGAATGGCACAATGGGTAAGAAGGATTTCAGACAGCTCTCCAGTTGAGGAAGGAGGGAAAACTTGATAAGATTAGAGAACTCGAATGAAAACACGACACTCCGGTTAAATGGATAAGCAAGAAAAGAACACGATCCTCACGAATCGAGATGGTGAGTGAAAAGAGCAACGTCACAATGCCTCCGAAAGAAATAATAGAAGATAAATCATTGGAATAACAGAATGGAGAAGAAAATGCCAACTTCTGCCACAAATGAGTTTGAAAAGGCATCTTTGCAAAGAAGAATTGAACGGAGTTGTTGGAAAATCAACAACGAAAAGCACAAGCTTGTAGTGGGCTTATGGAAAACATCTCAAAATTATGAGGTGACAACCGGCCACTAACGGAAACAATTGCTTGCTTGAGATCAACGAAGAGATGAAAACTTCTTCCACCAAGATGATAAAGAGATAACTTGGATCATTGGCAAGCACCACAAATAGCAACATTCCCAATGGAAGGCTTTTAGGTGAAATATGACACAAGATAACTCCAACAACGAGGTTGATGGATTTAAAAAATAACTCATTCTTAACCACATGTGAATCATGGAAAACATGAACTCAAATTATCAAGAATGACATAATACCACCTCCAAAATATGGTAGAAAGAAATTGCACTCCGGATTACCCTATGAAGAAAGCTTGAGCTCCTTAGGAAAAGAATCTCGATAAAAACTTTGAGAAGGGAATTAAATCCTTGATGAACCATCATGTAGAACCTCCATGAAGAACTCCGGTAAACAAAAGGAATGAAAAGAAAGAGAAATTGAAAACACAAGGTGAATCCTTGCAATGGTTAGATAGATCTTTGGAATGATAATTAGATCTTGGAACTCCCGGAAAGAAAAGATGAGCAACTCGAACTGAGAAGGTGATACGATGAACCACTCCGGAAAAGAAATTGAATAAACTTGATGAAACAAGAATAAGAATTATGTTATGTCTATCCTTCACCAATTAAATTGATGACAATCAACGGATTTGACATATTACTTATTCTTGTAGAAAAGATTAAGAGATATATAACGTAAACTTGAGAAGGTCTTCAACGAACCACCGGTAGGATTGGAACACCAAATGAATTGATATGATGAACAAGGAAGAGAGATCTTGAAAGAACCACCGTAAGAATTGAAAATGATCGAAGTAGGGGTGCATCACCGGTAAGAATTAGCAAATGAACGAAGGTGCTTGAGACAAACTAGATACATGAGAACAAAGAGATCAAGAACTGATTAGAGGATATTCAATAGATGCACCGGCAAGATAGGAGAATGATAACTGACGGCTGAGAATGAATAAACCTGAATTGATGGACTCCGGATGACAAACTGAGAAGACTCTTGAATATCTCCTGATGGGTGAAAAAGATTCTCACAATCGAAAACAATTATGAGAGGCTGGCAACAAGCTAGCACCATGAATCTTGAAGAGAATAGAGCAAGATTAAAGAGAAACTCTTCTTCGGTCTTCAAATGATGAGAATGACAACGATAAACACCACCAAGAATTATTGAGGCACACCGGAAGAATCAGAAGCGAAGAAGTTGAGCCAACTATGAAAAGAATTTGAAAGATCTTGGAGAAAAGCATTTGACTGATGATAACTCATTCTTACGTCAAACTTGGAGAAGAATTTAAGAGTAACGCCGGGAAAATAAGAAGAGTCAGGTAAGATCCTGGAAAAAGACCTGTGGGTTAGGGCCCACTCAAAAGAAAACACCGTTGAACGATTTAAAAGAGAGGCTGCACCGATTGAGTTAAATGGCTTGAATGAGGGAACATCCTCGAAAGAACTTGAACGAAAGTAGAGTGGAAACACGAATCTTCGAGATATCTTGAGCACTCCGGAACAATTTAATAGCGAGAGATGGATGATTAAGAGGTGCACCGGCATAAGAAAAGCATTGGAAAAAAAAAGAAAAGGAGTATGCTTAATACCAAAGCTTGAATTAAATCCACCGGAGAAGAAAAGAACGAGGAATGACGAACTTGAAGCTCCGCTAGAATATACGTGAGAATCACCGGATAAGAATATTGACGGGAAAAGAATGGAGAGATTTCCACCAATAAAATGGATACTTGAATAAGAATCTGGGTCCTTGGAGAAAAACAAAGGGAGGGAGGGTGGGAAAAACAAAGGCAACTTGGAGACGGATGAAACAAACACCGTTGAGAAGAAGTGATAAATGATCTTGCAAATGTTGACGTGAACGGATCCACTTGAGGAGAGACACACCGGTTAAAAAAAAGGATTGACAAGACAGACTCGATGATCAAGAAGGATTAGTATTCACATAGGAATATGAGAACACCATTTGAAAAAGGTATGGAATCAACATTTGACTTCGAAGCAACTCGAATACCACAACTCAAAACAAAACAAAGGATTGACTTGCGAAATAAGCCGGAACAAACATATGATAGAGATTTCGTCCGAAGTTTTCGTGGTGGGGCCTACACGGGCTCGATCGTACAACACCATCATGTACAAGGCAGTGCACATGACATACGAAGCGTCCCCGAGTCAGCATAGCCAAGGACTCTTTAAGACACAACGAGACCACTGTAAAACCAACCGTGAATAGGCGGACCACTAGACGTCGAACCCCAATTTCATATCATACATCCGTCGGAAAGATATCCTAAGAGCTACTTGAATACCCACCTATGAAACTCCCGAAATTTTCCGGTTATGCAATAAGGTGTTGGGGATACAGGGGAAGCATAATATCTCACCCAAAACTAGCAAATCCTACATCCAGCTGTATCCATCCTTCAACACATAACCAAGAAAACTTCGGAAATCGTCTACCTCAACCTTCGAAAAGCATCCGTTATACAAGTCATGGCAATACTCCCGTACTCACCTCAGTACTGGGTTATCGGGGTTATCTCACCAACAACTGCATAAAAGAGATTTTCGATGTCGGCATACTAAACTCAGGTATTCCAGAACTGCAACGATAAAATTATGACGACAACACCTCAGAGCTCAACTCCCCGGGACACTTCCACTAAACCCCGGACAGGAGGCACCAAGACAATGTTCTCATCATAAAACCATCGGAACGATTCCAAGATACCCGCGTGATCCTAAATTTTTTTTTAGTGAAATTTGAGAAGAGAAGAGTCAAAACTCTACGTCAGGATGCCTTACCAGAGCGATGAAGAGACTGGGAGTAAAAAGAATTCCTAACTCTCCGATATATAATTCCTAAATGACTCAAAACATTTTTTTCTAGACACAAACTCGGCTGCTAAAAACGATCAATCAGTGGGGCTCCTAAGGTCGGGGAAGGCTCTGATTACCAACTTGTAACGCCCTCGATGCGGCTATATCTCCCACGTGTCGAAGAACGACTTAGAGGCATAACCGCATTGAAAGCAATGTCGCAAGTGAGGTAATCTTCACACAACCCATGTAATACATAAGGGAAAGAGATACATAGTTGGCTTACAATCGCCACTTCACACAAATACATGAATAAAGCATTACAACAACCAAATACAATCAGGGCCCGACTACGGAGCCTAAATAAAAGAAGAACCCCAAATGCGACAAAGGTCCCTGATCGACCCCAACTGGGCTCCACTACTGATCAACTAGAACGAAACAACACAAAGGGCAAGATCTTCATCGAGCTCCTCCTTGAGCTTGGTTGCGTCATCTGCACGGTAACATAGGCACCTGCAAACTGGTTTTGGAAGTATCTGTGAGCCACGGGGACTCAGCAATCTCGCACCCGCGAGATCAAGACTACTTAAGCTTATAGGAAGGATGGAGTAATGAGGTGGAGCTGCAGCAAGCGACTACATATATGGTGGCTAACATACGCAAATGAGAGCGAGAAGAGAAGGCAAAGCACGGTCGATAAAAGTATGATCAAGAAGTGATCCTATAGCAACCTACGTCAAGCATAACTCCAACACCGTGTTCACTTCCCGGACTCCGCCGGAAAGAGACCATCATGGTTACACACACGGTTGATGTATTTTAATTAAGGTCAACTTCGGGTTTTCTACAACCGGACGTTAACAAATTCCCATCTGCCCATAACCGCGGGCATGGCTTTCGAAAGTTCAAATCCCTGCAGGGGTGTCCCAACTTAGCCCATGACAAGCTATCGCGGTCAACGAAGGAATAGACCTCCACCCGAGACACTCCGATCAGACTCGGTATCCCGGTACAACAAGACATTTCGACACGGTAAAACTAAACCAGCAACACCGCCCGAATGTGCCGACAAATCCCGATAGGAGCTGCACATATCTCTTTCTCAGGGCACACTCAGATGAGCGCTCCATACAACTAAAACCAAACCTCGAGTTTCCCCGAGGGGGCGCTGCACAGGACTCTAGTTCGGACCAACACTCAGAGGAGCACTGTCCCGGGGGGGGGGTTAAAAAATGATGACCCTTGAGTCTGCAGAACCCAAGGGAAAGAAAAGGCTAGGTGGCAAATGGTAAAACCAATGTTGGGCATTGCTGGAAGAGCTTTACTTAAGGCGAACTGTCAAGGGGTTCCCATTATAGCCCAACCGCGTAAGGGACGCAAAATCCGGGAACATAACACCGATATGACGGAAACTAGGGCGGCAAGAGTGGAACAAAACACCAGGCATAAGGCCGAGCCTTCCACCCTTTACCAAGTATATAGATGCATTAATTAAATAAGATATATTGTGATATCCCAACAAGTAAACATGTTCCAACAAGGAACAACATCTCCATGTTCCAACAAGGAACAAACTTCAATCTTCACCTGCAACTAACAACGCTATAAGAGGGGCTGAGCAAAGCGGTAACATAGCCAATCAACGGTTTGCTAGGACATGGTGGGTTAGAGGTTTGACATGGCAATTTGGGAGGCTGACAAGCAAATGGTAGGCATCGTAGCATTGGCATAGCAAAAGAGCGAGCAAACTAGCACAGCAAAGATAGTAGTGATTTCGAGGGTATGATCATCTTGCCTGAAATCCCGCAAGGAAGAAGAACGAGTCCAAGAAGAAGACAAATGGCCGTAGACGAACGAATCCTCACAACTCCAGAACGAAACCGAAGCTAACGAGAGAAGCAAACCGGAAAGAAACAAACAACATAGTAAACAACCATCACATAAACATGGCATGAAGCACAATCAAGTATGATGCATGTCCGGTTTAATGAGGCATGGCATGGCAAAGTGCAACAAACAACACTACAAATTAAATGGAGCTCAATATGCAACTGCATATTGACGAAACACCACGATAAGTTATTTAGTTTGATCCCGTTTATGTACCCAACAATATTAAATGTTGTTAAGCATGGCAAGAGGGTGAAGCAAATGAAAACTACCTATCTAGTCAAGGTTAAATGAGGCCGGAAGCAACAAACAACAATTCCGGAGAATCCCCATATCATTTAGCAATTTAAAGCAAGCAACAATTTTAAACATTTTAGTTGTTGTTATCATGATGCGGATGACATATACAAGTTTTATGCAATTTTATGAAAATGTTGACATGAGCATGTTATGAAGCATTTGTCACCGTGGCGGAAAGAAAGGGTGCCACGGCAACGATAACGAAAATGGTGCCACGGCAACGATAACGAAAATGGTGCCACGGCAACATTCTGATGATCCGATAACTCATTGAGATACCGGTGCAAAAGAGCAAGTGTGCGGATGTGCGAAACATGCAGAAGATGGTGGGGTGATCCCGTCTACCGGTTTCCCACGGGATAGTGGCATGGAAACGAGGAACGTGCACGAAACAAACGGGCATGGTGCAAACATATTGTACATCTCATACAACACATGCATTCGATCACGATCGGTCATCTCAGGGTTATACCTTCGAAGCGTGCATTCGGGGCGGAACGCGTTCGGTACGATGTAGAGGAAGTAGACGTTCTCGTAGCGGTCGTAGAGGAAGTAGTTGTTCACGTGTCGTCGTGGGAAGTAGTCGTACACATGCCGTAGTGGAACTTGGTCTTGCGAAGAGGTACTTGACGGGTCGTCGAGGTACGCGTTCTTGGAGATCCCGTAGACGCGGTAGGGGTACTTGACGCGTCACCGTGTAGACGAACTTGGCGCATCCGAAGGGTACTTTTAAGCCCACGTAGTCGTACACGTTTTGTAGACGTCCGGTGCGTCCGTAGATGTACTTGGCGAAATCCGCGAGGGCGTCCTTGGGCTTCCCTGGTTGCCGAGTCTTGGCAAAACGAAGGGGATCTCGGCGTCCAAGCGAGGATGAAGACCGCGATGCGAGGAGGTGGCTTGGGGTCAAAAGACCAAGGCAAAGTGGCGCAGAAAGGTGAGGCTGCCGCAGGAGCTTGAGGGCGCGAGTGGCCATGGCTCTGAGCGACGAGCTGCTGCTGCTCGAAGCGGACAGAGGCAACTAGGGGGCACGGACGAGGCCGGGAAGACGGGGATGAACGCCCAGGTCGCAGGGGAGGCGGGCGACGGAGCACGAGGTGCACGGAGCGGCGTCGGCGAGAGGATGCAGCAGCAGAAGCTGCTGCCGGCGGCGAGGCCGAGGCGGTGCGGTTCCAGGGGCGGCGAGGAGAAGGTCGAGCACGGCGCTCGCGCGCAGAGGCGACGGAGCTCAGCGGAGGGAGGAGGCAGTGGCGACGAGCTCAAGGAGCGGCTCCCCTTGAGCGCTCGGGCGATGGGGACGGATGGCGCCGGTGGAGGGAGGAGGCGGCGAGGGGAAACAGAGAGGGGATCACGCGAGGTGGATCGGGAGGAGCGGGGCTCTCCCTGGCGATGCGAGCATGCGCGCGATGGGGATCGAGTGCGGCGCTGAGGGAGGACGAGGAGGAGATGGGATCGGGCAGGGGATGTTTGGACCGGTCGGGCTAGGGTTAGGAGGGGCGCGGCTGGGCCATGACCTTGGGCCGGCGCGGGAGGATGGGACGCCCAGGCTGCTGGGCTCCTTCTCTTTAGCAGAAAAAAAAATAGAGAGCAATTGAAAAGAATTAAAAGAAAGGCCAAGAACAAGAATAAAATGGTGGGGCATATTTGTAAGGCTTTACAGAATATTTCCAACCCAACAAAAATGGTTCCAACAAAATAGGAGAAGTTAAATCTAAAATTATTTAACTTGCACCGAAGGAGTTTGAATGGAGTCTAGACTTTAGGAGTAGTAAAAAATGTTGAGATATTTGGTGGAGCTCCGGAAGATGATGAAAGAATAAATGGCAAAGTTGGAGATCAAGAATTAAGACAACAGAAGCATTGGGATTTTGCAAGTGTGTTATGGTGAATTCCAAAAATGGAATATTTTATTATAGCTCCCTAATAATATTGAGAGGCTTTAATATGTTATAAAGAGAAATCACGAGTGAATTCCCTCAATTTAAATGGATCGAAAAAAAATCCATACGATTTATTTAGTTGAGGTTTTAAAAATTAATGATATGATGGCATGATGACATGATGCAATGCACATGATGCAAGGATGAATGCAACAAATAAAACAAATCACACGACGAAACTCGGAATAGCTGGAAGTCTTCTGGAGCGTCGGTCTCGGGGCGTTACAATGCTTCCTCATGGTCTTCTCCTCGATACCTAAGAATGCATAACGTTTCCAATTTAGGTAGAAGCCATTTCTTCTGTGTATCCAAAGGGAGCTCGAAGAGGAAAGAGGTAACCTTGGATATGATATCACGTGCATGGGCTCTTGTCATTGGTCCACTTTGTGTTCAAGGTGATGATGGAATTTCCATGGGGATAACTGTAGGATGCTCTACATCTAAGCACCTTCCTTCGCAACTTCACAAGGCGGAATGTATTCGACTTGTGTGGTAGAATCGGCCACCGTATCTTTCTTGGAGCTCGTCCAGCTCATTGCTCCTCTGTTCATGATGTACACGAATCCGGACTATGATTGACAATCATGTCTATCGGTTTGGAAACTAGCATCGGCATAACCCTTTACGACGAGCTCTTCCTACATCCATAAACTAGGAACATCTCTATAGTCCTTTTCAGGTACTTCAGACTAGTCTTCACTGCCGCCCAGTGAATCTCACCTGGGTCGGCCTAGTATCTACTTGTTAGGCTTATTGCAAAAGCAACACTAGTTCGTGTACATATCACCACATGCATGATGGATCCAATTGCCGAGGCATACGGAATCCAACTCTGAGTCTTTCTTAGCCTTATACCATGTGAGATAGGCAAGAACCCTTTCTTGGCCTCACTCATGTTGAACCGCTTCAACAATTTATCTGTGTACATGCTCTGGCTCAAGCCGAGCAGCCTCCTCGATCTATCTCTATAGATCTTAATGCCTAAAATATACACTGCCTTTCCCAGGTCCTTCAATTAAAACTTGCCATTCAATGATTCCTTGACCGAGTTCAACATCGAAACATCGTTTCCGATCAGCAATATGTCATCCACATATAAGATCAAAAACACTATCGAGCTCCCACTCAACTGCCTGTATAAACAAGCATCCTCTTCCCTTTTGATGAAACCAAGGCTAGTGACGACCACATCAAAACGAACACTCCAGTCCCAAGAGGCTTGCTTCAACCCATAAATGGATCTTTTGAGCTTGCATACCATACTAGCGCTAGTCGTATCGACAAAACCTTCGGGCTATATCATATACACGTCCTTGGTTAAATTTCCATGAAGGAAAGCCGTTTTGATATCCATCTACAATATCTCGTAATCGAAATATGCGGCTATATCTAGTACGATCCTTACCGACTTCAGCATGGTTGCCGGTGAGTAAGTCTCGTCATAGTTAATTCCTTGAACTTGTCCATAACCTTTAGCGACAAGCCGAGCTTTGTGGATCTGAACATTTCCATCCACATCAGGTTTCTTCTTAAAAAACAATTTGCATCCAATGGCTATTACGCCAGGCGGCGAATCAACCAAGTCCCAGACTTGATTCTCATCCATGGACTTTAACTCAGATCTCATGGCCTCTCACCATCCCTTCTACATACGTAGCCAGCTCATCGCTCTCTAGCGACAAAACATCCCGCGCTCTGCATAATATTTCCTATCTCCGTGGTTTCGGTACTGCTTCCACTACGGGTTCCCTGACAGACTCAGGTATGATCACATCATCAGCCGAGTTGTCCCCAAGTGGTTTTCGAATTTCTTCGAGCTACACCTGCCTCCCACTAGCTTCCCGCCCGAGAAACTCTTTCTCAAGGAAGACCCCCTTCTGAGCAACAAACACTTTGTTCTCTTCACAATCATAGAAGCTATATCCAAAGGTGTCGTGGGAAACCATGGCCAGCTATGGGACCAAGGGTCCATTGCTGTTTCGGCAGGGGGGATGTCATGTTGCACAAAGATCAGAGGAGCGTGGGGCAGCACGGCAGAGATCACACGAGAAATTTTACCCAGGTTCGGGCTGGCGCGAGGCGTAAAACCCTACTCCTGCTTTGGTGGATTGATGGTGGAAGAATGGTGGCGGAGCACAGTACACCTTCCCGGCAAGGGCGGCAGTGGCTACACGCGTATGAGTATGTGGGTGTCCAACCTTCTAACCCTTTCTACAGTTGCCACAGGCCTCCTTTTATAGGTTAAGGGGTCACCACAATGGCAAATCAGTCATTATGCACTGATAAGATAGCAAACAATGCTATCATACCTAACTCTGCAGGCTGACAGACCGCATTAAATGCGCCGCTCAACGTCACATCATTGCTCGCCCGACAAGCCTTGCCGAGCTATTCTGCCAGCTTGTTGCCTGCTTGCTTGACACCTTACAGGACAGGTCTCTCCTGTAGGTTTTCCTATAGAAAGAGGCTGCCATGTGGTGAATGGCTGCCACTTAATCACTTTGCAGCTTGACACCGCACTGATTGACGACGTGGGTCGTGGTGGAGTGGTTTGTGAGGTGTTTCTTTCCTTCATGAGTCCTGGAAGGCCCTACCGGGACGTCTTGGATGTTCTCTTCTAGGGGTGTCTTCGTCCTCGCCAAGCTCGTCTGCCCGGCAAGCGAGGCTTTTCTCCTGGTGGTATTTTGCTTCTCTGGCTTGATCTTGGTCCTCTTGTTCTGCATGCTGGTCCTTCGAAGATCTTGCATCTTGTGCTCTGGCATGGCCTTGTGCCTATGCACAATCTGAGCAACATACCCAGGGTCTGTTGCACCGACAGAAGCCCTCGAGCCTGCCCTAATCACGCTGCCGAGCATCGACGGGGTAGGCCCTAAAAAGTGTGTAGGCAGGGGCACTAGAGATGCTGGTTTCTTGGGGGCCTTTTCTGCTTTATTATTAACTCTGAGCCCGGGCCAGTTTCCAGTTTTCCCGCGCAGCGCATAAAGACAATGGTGATGGGGCCACTCTTGTAATGGCCCGTGAATGATTTTAACGCATGGGGTAGAAACTGCCAATTCACTCTTCCCACCACACCCTTATCCTCAACCACGTATGCTGTATGCATCGCGCGGAGTAGGTAATGGAGGTTACCCGTGGTGGAATCAGGCCCCAGTCCCCTGTTTGCCTATAAAAGGAGGAGCAGGGGAGGAGTGGAGGCGTTCATCCATATTCCTCTCCTCCTCCGTCTTGCTTCGCCTTGAGTATGCTAGAAGGGAGAGCTCGGGGCCGGGCCCCTGGCCCGAGCTTGGAGCTGATTATGCTAGGAAATGGCGCTGGCGCTCGAGGAGTCGGTCTGGTCCAAGTCCAAGGTGAAGGGCTTGGGATCGTTAGAAATCCCAGTACCGCCCATTCCCCTGGAACCGGGATCAATGTTGATGAGAGATGCGTCATCCTGCCCACCCAAGTGGGGGACGACGCGCTCCGAGCACCCTGGTCATCCTGGTCGCTGGCCGTCTCTCCGGAGAAGGCGTCGAGCTGGAGTCTTGGCACTCTGTGGGAGTGTTAATGACGGAGAGAAAACGAGGGAAGACGGAGAAGGCGGGTGGTAGCGACCGGCGACCTGCAGCCTCATCTTTCCGTCCTTCCCTTCCCGCTCTGGCACCATCATCACCGGCCTCTTTGGGTGATAGCTGGGAGGGATGTTCCCTTGGTGCCTTCACTTCCCCTCCAGTAGTCTTCCAACTGAGCCTTGGTGGATGGCTCCACCAGGGCTCAAACCGGGGCTTCTTGCTGGTTTTGGATGTGGCGACCAGGGGAACACCGCTATGCTCCCACGCTCCTCCCTCGCAGCCTCGCAACTCCCGGTCCCGTCAGGCCACTCCAGGCAGGCCGTGACGGGGCAGGGAAGGGTTCCTGCTTGGTTGACTTTTTCGTCTTTTCCTCCTTCCACCGCAGTGCCTGGTGGAGGGAAAACGAAAGGAGGAGATTACGGGGCACTTATCTTTTCTCAATCTTAAATCTGCAGGCATTTGCGAAGTTTTAGTTCAAATAATGTAATCTCTCGAGTCCATGTTTGTGTTCTGTAAGGCCGGTACTTGTATGATCAACATATTAATGAAAAATATGAGCCTTGGCGAGAACTCGTGCGTGTGTATGTCCATGCATAGGTGGGATGCTTCTTTAATTTAAATAAGCGAGTCTTCCCCCGCAGGCTATCCTGCCGGTACCCTTTTTACTTTGTTGCCTGGGACCGGGGTCTACCCGGCAAAAAGTAAAGGGACCAGCCCCCCGCCAACCCTTTTTTAGCAAAGGCCATTGCGACCACTTAGGTTGAAGCAACGTTTGAGCCAAAAGTGGGAGAACCTAAGCTTTGAAGAGTGGTGAGGTTTTATCATGCACAAGTTTTAGCTTATAGAGCGCTGATGAAAAAGAGGTAGAACTTATCTATTTGGCTTGCTGGGGATCACAGTGCTGGTCCATCTCCTCAACTCCTTGTAGAAGCCAAGTTCAAGGTAGGAAGTTGCAGCTTCATGCAGATGAGAATGATGCAGAATACGATCCTATCTATATGCATATGCAAATGCTCATGAAATTCTTATGCAATGCTCTTGGAATACTCATGCATGCATGCAACTTGGTCGCCCCCCCAGTGCTTCGTTTAGTTCTCTGTTGCACAGGGTCATCGCCCTGGCTTTGTACAAGGGGTTGCATGCAACTGAGGCAAGGCTTGTACAAAAGGGTGGCTGCCAGGCAGGGCCCGACAGCCGTGCCTTACGGGTAGAACTCTTGGAGATGCTCAATATTCCATGAGTTTTGCAATTGAATGCCATCTGTGGTCTCCAGAAGGACCGCACCAGGTATGGTGACTCATACTACTCGGGAAGGGCCTTCCCACTTTGGCGTCAACTTGTTTGTACCCTTGGCCGACTAAATGTGACTAAGGACAATGTCGCCTTCCTCAAAACACTGAGCATGAACCCTGCGGCTATGATAGCAACCCAGGGCTTGCTGATAGCGTGCAAAACACGTAGCAGCCCGGAGACGGTTCTCCTCGAGTAGCATAGCTTCTTCATGCCGGTGCCGAGCTTGCGCTATTTCATCGTAGGCAAGCACTTGAGGAGATCTGTAAATGAGTACCGTGAGCATAACTACTTCTGCCCCATAGACCAGGCAAAAAGGAGTCTACCTGGTAGCTCGGTCTGGGGTCGTTCTGAGGGACCAAAGGACTACCGATAGCTCATCGATCCACCTCCTGTCGTGCTTCTGCAGCGTATCAAAGGTTCTTGTCTTGAGTCCCCACATCACATCAGCGTTCACCCTCCCAGGTTGCCCATTGCTTCTGGGATGTGTGACAGAGGCAAATGAGACCTTGCTTCCAAGGGTACGAACATATTCCATGAAGGCGTGGCTCATGAACTGGGTGCCGTTGTCGGTAATGATCCTTGTCGGGACACCAAAATGACACACTAGTTCTTTCAAGAATATCAGATTTCGGGTTCCGCAAATCCTTGATAGGTTCAAACTCTGGGGTGCGTGCGGAGATCTCAACCTACCCAGCCTGCCTACTCGCGATCCTCCTAAGCCTAGCACATCGAGCTCAAAGGGGCAAAGAGACACAACAGTTTATACTGGTTCGGGCCACCTTGCGGTGTAATACCCTGCTCCAGCGTTTTGGTGGACTGCCTTGAAGGGCTGAGGATGAACTAGTACAGTGGATGAACTGGCCTCAGGAGGTGAGGTGTTCTTGAGCTCAATAGAGCTGGTGTGGTGATTGATGAGAAGGGATCTCCCTCCCCTTTCGTTTTGGCTAAGTCCTATTTATAGTGGCCTTGGTCCTCTTCCCAAATGTTGGTGGGAAGGGATCCCACAATAGCCAAATTTGTAGGGGGACAAGTAGTACATCCTATCCTGACTAAAGTGGTCTTCGCCTGCGAAAAGCCTCTGGTCCTGACACTACGGTGGGCTCGGTGATGACCTCCGTCCTACCGTCCTGGCGGTCTGGGTGTTGTTGCGCTAGAATGGAAACCTTTGGCTTATTCCTCGGGACTCCACACCTACCACTTGCCTCCTTTGCACGCAAGGGGAAACTGGCGCCTACCTGACCTTGGTTGTCATGGCTCATGTCAGCTGTGCCTTGTGAGGCGCACCTTGAGTAGATCTCTCTGCCCCTCGGGGGTCTTGGTGTCGTCCGCCTCGCGAGGCTTGGCCCCTCGCGAGGGTCTTGAGTTGTTGATGCTGAAGCTAGGCCATACTGGGCCACTGATGGAGCCGCGCAGTGGGCCGTAGGTAGGCAAGTCTGGGTGCCCCGTATCCAGAACACCGACAGTAGCCCCCTGGCCCAAGGCGCGCTCGGACTTGGCTCCTAGGCGAAGCCAAAAGGGAAGTGCAGAGCGCCGCGGGCCCTAACCACCTGCGGCCTTGAACAACGCGTGGCGATAGGTGGGACATGGGCATCTCCAATTCCCCACACTGCCTTGACAACCATTCGACTTGATGGGTCGATGCTTGATACGTCTCCGTCGTATCTATAATTTTTTATTGTTCTATGCCAATATTATTCAACTTTCATATACTTTTGGCAACTTTTTATACTATTTTTGGTTCTAACATATTGATCAAGTGCCCAGTGCCAGTTCCTGTTTGCTGCATGTTTTATCTTTCGCAGGAACCCCTTATCAAATGTTATCCAAACGGGATAAAAACGGACGGAGAATACTTTTGGAATATTTGTGATTTTTGGGAAGAAGAATCAACACGAGACGGTGCCCGAGGGGGCCATGAGGCAGGGGGCACGCCCCTGACCCTCGTGAGCACCCTGTAAGGCTGTTGACGCTCTTCTTTTGCTGCAAGAAAGCTAATTTTCAGAGAAAAATCTAGGTGAAGGTTTCAACCCAATCGGAGTTAAGGATCTCCGAATATATAAGAAATGGTGAAAGGGCAAAATCTGAGAATGCAGAAACAGAGAGACACAGAGAGACAGATCCAATCTCGGAGGGGCTCTCACCCCTCCCACACCATGGGAGCATTGGACTAGAGGGAGAACCTTCTCCCATCTAGGGAGAAGGTCAAGGAAGAATAAGAAGAAGGGGGGCTCTCTCCCCCTTGCTTCCGGTGGCGCGGAACGCTGTCGGGGGCCGTCATCATCACTGCGATCTACACCAACACCTCCATCATCTTCACTAACATCTCCATCACCTTCCCCCATCTATATTCAGCGGTCCACTCTCGCGCGATCTGCTGTACCCTCTACTTGAACATGGTGCTTTATGCTTCATATTATTATCCAATGATGTGTTGCCATCCTATGATGTTTGAGTAGATTTTCGTTGTCCTATCGGTGATTTGTGAATTGCTATGATTGATTTAATTATCTTGTAGTTATGTTGCTGTCCTATTATGCCCTCCGTGTCGTGCAAGCGGGAGGGATTACCGCTGTAGGGTGTTGCAATATGTTCATGATTCGCTTATAGTGGGTTGCTTGAGTGACTGAAGCATAAACCCGAGTAAGGGGGTTTTGGCGTATGGGATAAAGGGGACTTGATGCTTTAATGCTATGGTTGGGTTTTACCTTAATAATCTTTAGTAGTTGCAGATGCCTTCTAGAGTTCCAATCATAACTGCATATGATCCAAGAAGAGAAAGTATGTTAGCTTATGCATATCCCACATAACACTTTCTATCGGTCTATTAAAGTAGTCAATTGCTTAGGGACAATTTCACAACTCCTGCCACCACTTTTCCACACTCTCTATATTTACTTTATTGCTTCTTTATCTAAACAGCCCCTAGTTTATATTTACGTGCTCTTTATTATGTTGCAAACGTATCCAACAACACCTACAAAGTCCTTCTAGTTTCATACTTGTTCTAGGTAAAGCGAACGCTATGCATGCGTAGAGTTGTATCGGTGGTCGATAGAACTTGAGGGAATATTTGTTCTACCTTTAGATCCACGTTGGGTTCGACACTCTTACTTATCGAAAGAGGCTACAATTGATCCCCTATACTTGTGGGTTATTCTCGTGTGTGCTTGTTTGCTATATCACTAAGTAATTTTTATTTGATGTTCTAAGTTGTTCTCTATCTTTAGTTATGGATATGGAACACAAAATACAAAAAAATAGGTGTACTTGCTACTCATGGAGAGGGGAACCTCCTAAAATCCTCGATGTTGGTTATGTGAAAAATATTATGTACTACTTTGATAATCCTAAGAAAACCCCGTTCAATTATGTTATGGGAGACACGTTGGATCAACGTGAATACTTTAGGGACTATCGCTTGATACAAAAAGGGAAACTATTATGGGATCAAATTCATATGTTGCATTGGTATGCTTATAAACTGTGCTTGAGATATGATTATACTTGTTGCTCTAGGATGAAGGCTCCACACATTCCCTTTTCATGCAAATTTAATAGTAATTAAACCTTAGCTTCTTATGCTAATGGTATATATGATAACTATGGTGTGGAACAAATAGAAGAATTCGTTGCTTTTATGGGTGCTTATGAGATTGAATCTTTGTTTAAAGAGTGTGAAAATCTTGATGATGTTGTTTACACACCTGGAAATTTTTGCTATACTTAAATATTGTTATGAGAATTATGAATACAATGCCGATATTGATTCGTTTATTGAGAAAGTCTCCGATGTCCAAGAAGAGAATAATATTTTGCAGGAGTCTATGGAGGAAGAAATTGATGAAACTGTGAGCTCATTGGACGAAAAAGATTATTAGGAGAGTGAAGAACAAAAGGAGAAAGAGCGGATTAGCTACCCGTGCCCACCTTCTAATGAGAGTAACTCTTCAACTCATACATTGTTTAATTCCCCTTCGTGCGTACTGAAGGATGAGTGCTATGATGATTGTTATGATCCCGTTGATTCTCTTGAAATATCCCTTTTTGATGAAACTTGCTATACTTGTGGCCAAGATGCCAATATGAATTATGCTTATGGAGATGAACTTGCTATAGTTCCTTATGTTAAAAATGAAATTGTTGCTATTGCACCCACTCATGATAGTCCGATTATCTTTTTGAATTCTACCGAGTACACTATATCGGAGACGTTTGCACTTATTAAGGATTATATTGATGGGTTGCGTTTTACTACTAAACATGATGATTTTGATAGATATAATATGCATGTGCTTGCTGCTCCTACTTGAAATTATTATGAGAGAGGAACTATATCTCCACCTCTCTATGTTTCCAATATGATAAAATTGCAAAAAACTGCTTATACTATGCATTGGCCTTTACTATGTGTGCATGAATTGTTCTTTTATGACATGCCGATGCATAGGAAGAGAGTTGGACTTCGTTATTGCATGATATATGTTACTTTGTGCTCACTACTAAATTACAAATCATTGTTAATTAAAATTGGCTTTGATATACCTTGGGATTCGGGTGGATCCATTACTTGAGCACTTTATGCCTAGCTTAATGGATTTAAAGAAAGCGCTACCAGGGAGAAAACCCGAAAGCTTTAGAGAGTCATTTATTTATGTTGAGTGCTTTTATATATAGTTTGAAAACAAAATTAAAGAGGGGAACCCAAAACTTTTCAAATAGGAAAGTGAAATTGAGAAAGACAAGGATTGTTGAAGTGGGGGAGCTCCTTGAACTTTGTTCATGCTCATGGAAACTTTGTGAATCTTAATTATAGAAACTTTTCGTCAAAAATAATTATCCCCTTGTACAATTCCATTGTATTATAAAAATAATGTGCCAAGGTTTAACTTTAGGATGTTTACAATGCTTGTTGGTTTGTACAGTGCAGGACAGAAACTTTGGCTGTTGTGCGCGATTTTATATTTTTTACTAGAACGTAAAACGGTTCTAATTGTTTTTGCACTGTCTTCCTGTACAAAATTTTAATTTTTGCCAATTTTGTTACAATGTTTGGAGTAACAGAAGTATGGTGAATGTTCAGATTGCTACAGACCGTTCTCTTTTTTGACAGATTCTGTTTTTGATGCATAGTTTTCTTGTTTTGATGAAACTATCAATTTCTATCAGTGGATTAAGCCTTGAAAAAGCTATATTACAGTAGACAAAATGCAAAAACAAAATATGAATTGGTTTGAAATAGTGCCTAAAGTAGTGATTTGCTTTATTATACTAATGGATCATACCGAGTTTTCTGTTGAAGTTTTGTGTGGATGAAGTGTTTGATCGAGGAGGTCTCGATATGAGGAAAAGGAAGAGATGCAAGAGCTCAAGATTGGGGTTTACCAAGGTACCCCAACTAAATATTCAAGGAGACACAAGCGTCTAAGCTTGGGGATGCCCCAGAAGGCATCCCCTCTTTCTTCAACAAGTATCGGTATGTTTTTGGATTCGTTTCGTTCATGCGATATGTGCAAGTCTTGGAGCGTCTTTTGCATTTAGTTTTCACTTTTCTTTTATGCACCATGCTGGTATGAGATAGTCCATTGTTGATTCAGAAAATGCTCACTGCACTTCCCTTATATCCTTTGAGTATGGCTTTATATAATGCTTCATGTGCTTCACTTATATCATTTGAAGTTTGGATTGCCTGTTTCTCTTCACATAGAAAACCGCCATTTGTAGAATGCTCTTTTGCTTCACTTATATTTGTTAGAGCGTGGGCATATATTTTGTAGAAAGAATTAAACTATCTTGCTTCACTTATATCTATTTAGAGAGATGGCAGGAATTGGCCATTCACATGGTTAGTCATAAAATCATACATAAACTTGTAGAGCGCTGAATATGATATGTTCGATTCCTTGCAATAGTTTGGCGATATAAAGGTGGTGATATTAGAGTCATGCTAGTGGGTGACTATGGATTAGTACAAATACTTGTGTTGAGGTTTGTGATTCCCGAAGCATGCACGTATGGTGAACCGTTATGTGATGAAGTCAGAGCATGATTTTTTTTGATTGTCATCCTTTGTGTGGAGGTTGGGATCGCGCGATGGTTAACTCCTGCCAACCCTTCCACTAGGAGCAAGCGTGTAGTACTTTGTTTCGATGGCTAATAATTTTTTTCAATAAGTATATGGGTTCTTTATGACTAATGTGAGTCCCTGGATCATACGCACTCTCACCCTTCCATCATTGTTAGCCTCTTCGGTACCGTGCATTGCCCTTTCTTATCTTGAGAGTTGGTGAAAACTTCGCCGGTGCATCCAAAACCCCGTGATACGATATGGTCTACCAAACATAAGCCTCCTTATATCTTCCTCAAAACATCCATCGTACCTACCTATCATGGCATTTCCATAGCCATTCCGAGATATATTGCCATGCTACTTCCATCATCATCATATACATGACCTGAGCATTCATTGTCATATTGCTTTGCATGTTTGTAAGATAGCTAGCATGATGTTTTCATGGCTTGTCCTTTTTTTTATGTCATTGCTATTATAGATCGTTGCACATCCTGGTACACCGCCGGAGGCATTCATATAGAGCCATATCTTTGCTCTAGATATCGAGTTGTAATATTGAGTTGTAAGTAAATGAAAGTGTGATAATCATCATTACTAGAGGATTGCCCCAGTGAGAAAAGGATGATGGAGACTATGATTCCCCCACAAGTCGGGATGAGACTCCGGACTTAATAAAAAAAGGCCAAAGAAGCCCAAATAAAAAAGGGGGCCAAAGAAGCCTAGCAAAAAAGAGAAAATAAAAAATGAGAGAAAAAGAGAGAAGGGGCAATGTTACTGTCCTTTTACCACACATGTGCTTCAAAATAGCACCATGTTCTTCATAGAGAGAGTCTCCTATGCTGTCAGTTTCATATACTAGTGGGTATTTTCATTATAGAACTTGGCTTGTATATTCCGATGATGGGCTTCCTCAAATGCCCGAGGTCTTCATGAGCAAGCAAGTTGGATGCACACCCACTTAGTTTCTAGTTTGAGCTTTCATACACTTATAGGTGTTAGTGCATCAGTTGCATGGCAATCCCTACTCCTCACATTGACATCAATTGATGGGAATCTCCATAGCCCATTGATTAGCCGCATTGATGTGAGACTTTCTCCTTTTGGTCTTCTCCACACAACCTCCACCATCATATTCTATTCCACCCATAGTGCTATATCCATGGCTCACGCTCATGTATTGCATGAAGGTTGAAAAGGTTTGAGAATACTAAAGTATGAAACAATTGCTTGGTTAAAACCGGGGTTGTGCATGATTTAAATACTTTGTGTGATGAAGATGGAGCATAGCCAGACTATATGATTTTGTAGGGACAACTTGCTTTGGCCATGTTGTTTTGAAAAGACATGATTTCTTTATTAGTACTCTCGAGGTATTATCATTTTTACGTCAAATGATAGACTATTGCTTTGAATCACTCGTGTCTTAATATTCATGCCATGATTAGACATATGATCAAGATTATGCTAGGTAGCATTCCACATCAAAAATTATATTTTTTACCATTTACCTACTCGAGGACGAGAAGGAATTAAGCTTGGGGATGCCGATACGTCTCCGTCGTATCTATAATTTATGATTGTTCCATGCCAATATTATTCAACTTTCACATACTTTTGGCAACTTTTTATTCTATTTTTGGGGCTAACATATTGATCCAGTGCCCAGTGCTAGTTCCTGTTTGTTGCATGTTTTATGTTTCGTAGAAACCCCATATCAAACGGAGTCCAAACGGGATAAAAACGGATGGAGAATATTTTTGGAATATTTGTGATTTTTGGGAAGAAGAATCAACGCGAGACGGTGCCCGAGGGGGCCACGAGGCAGGGGGCCCGCCCCAGTGGGCAGGCGCGCCCCTGACCCTCGTGGGCACCCCGTAAGGCAGTTGACGCTCTTCTTTTGCCGCAAGAAAGCTAATTTCGGAGAAAAATCTTGGCGATGGTTTCAATTCAATCGGTGGGTCCTGTTTCGACCATGGCCGGTGGAACACAAGGCCGTTTCCTCCGTTCTGCGTTATGCCAGGCCTCGTTTCGATCGGTTGTTCCGTCGAAACCCTCCCGATGATTACGACGACGCATTCCGTTTCGACCTAGCTGGTTGGCTCCCCATGAACACGATGACGACGCAATTTATATGTTCTGACCCAGCCATGTACACGAGCCCTGGCTGTACGTATGCGCGACTAGGCATTCGAGACCCCGCCCTTATGTACGTACATGGCCGAATTTTCTTTCTTGCACCCTGGTTGATGTACGTACGTGTACATGCTACGTGCGCGCCTCTACTATGACACGTGCGTGCCTCTACTACGACACGTGCGCGCCTCTACATCGACCAGTATGTACGTACACGTTCGCGACCAGAATGACAATGCTATGTACGCTTCGACAAGGTGGGTCCCGACTGTCAGGCACTTCCTTGCGTGCGAAGATGTAGCTGGTGGGTCTCAGCAGTCAGGGGGCGAATTGTTTTTTTTTGTAATATGGACGACAAGGTGGGTCCCAGTAGTCAGGGGGAAACATTTTTTTCACGAAATACAGTGGCCCGTCCGGTGGGTCCCTGCTGTCAGGTGGAGCAATCATTATTTTCCGCGTAATAAGGAGGCACTTCCTTGCTGCGGCTGTGGACCCAGCTATTAGCCTCTCCACGTACAATACTCTTCTAATGGAAATCATTCCTTGACAACGTTGAGCACGCCGCGCCGAGAGCACCAGGGAGATGAACAACGGTGAGGCCTACGAAGGGGACGACACGGAGCTGGGGAAGACGCGATAGTGGAGGCCCTCGCGGAGAGGTACGAGGGTTCACTGGTTTGGCTGCGGTGTGGGGCTGCCGTCGCCGCAGGGCCTGGCTAGCGGTGGGAGTAGTAGGGGGAGGTGAGGCCTCAACCGCAGCACAGCCGGCCACTGGAGGCAGGAGCGGGCGGTCTTGCCAACGCTGGTTTGGGCGGCTGGTGCAAGAAGAGCAGCGACTGAAGAAGCAGCAAGACCGTTCGATTCAAATCCAATGGTTACTACTCCTAGAACCGTTTGTTGGCTAAGTTGACAAGCCCTGCGTACGCATCAACTTAGTAGGCCCACAGGTTACCCTCCCAACCGGTGCGCCCCATATGCCAGTGGGAGGAACCATTTTTTTCGCGTAATAAGGAGGCAGTTGATTGCGTGCGGCCAGGCCAGTGGAGGGAGTAGGGTGGGCCAGTGAAGCCTGCGCGGCATCACAATGGGCCACAAGGGGAGGGAGCAGGCAGTCCCGCCGGTGCTAGTTTAGGCGGCTGGAGTAGGAAGATCAGAGATTGAAGAAGCACGTCAGTCGTTGGATGGACATCCAATAGTCACTACTGCTAGAATCGTGTGTTGACTGAAAAAGCCATGCGTAAACAAGTCAGCCTCGAAATCTGTGGCGTCTACAACCCATTTGCAATTATTTTTATAATTTTTACTCATTTTCTAATTCATATGGAATTTATTGCAGCCCATTTTCCATTTTTAGAATTGCTGCCCATTTTCTGGTCAGTACCAGGGTTAAAAATTTTAACTAAATATGTGTGAAATTTTGAAAATTCGCAAATTTTTGCAGTGGAACCAAATATTCTTAATACAAAAATTAGGAGCCATACTAAAACAAATTTAAAAATAAATCAGTACTATGTCATGTTAAATCCAATGAAATACTCTCTCCGTCCCAAAATTCTTGTCTTAGATTTGTCTAAATAAGGATGTATCAAGTCACGTTTTGGTATTAGATACATCCATATCTAAGCTAATCTAAGACAAGAATTTTGGGACGGAGGGAGTATAAAATATCAGTGAAGAACAAAAACAAAAAAGAAAATAATATCCCATTTGCTATAATTTTTTTGGAATTTTCAACCCTTTTGATATTACTTTTAACAGACACTGACCATACTATTTGGCCAGGCCGGAATGCATACCTCCTCGTCTTGAAAGATTTGCAGCCCACTAAGTCAGAGAAAACAAATAGGCCTAGCTTGAGTATTCTTCAAAAAGAAATACCGGGCTACCTATTTTCCCGAAGAAAAAACTGTTGGGCTGGTCGTGTTGTTAGACGGGCCACAGAGACCGCACAACCTAGTTTATAGCCTGCTCCTCCGAATTACTACTCAAAAAAAGTTGTGCTATTCTGTCATTAATTGACAATACGTTGAAAATATGTGGGTCCCAGATATCAGCAGTGTGGATTAGAGTAAAAAATGAGGGGTGCATCTGAGTAGTAAAAGAGGCGCTTGCTTGTGTTTGGGAGTGGACCTGGTGGGTCCGTACTGTCATACTCACAACTACTGTGCTCTCCCGATTCACTATGTTGACAGGGCCGGACGGCGGCGCCGCGGCGAGCGCACCAAGGCGGAGGATAAAGTGTTGTCGCCAATGTGCTGGGCTGGGTTGGACATTCTTATTGAAAAGAATGGACAAGAACTATTTACGACGTTGACTACTATTTGCATGGGTCCGCTGGTTGCTAGAAGAAAATGCTGGGAGAAAGAAGACTAGTCGCTATATTTACCTAAGAATAATATTGACTGAATGTAACAACACTACCATAGGAAATAATATCCTCCTGTTAAATCCTGAACTTAAAGAACTGGTGCATGAGCATTTAGCTTTATTTATTTATTTACTTTTTTTGTTTAGGGGACCATGAGCATGTACCTCGGTCGGATTCATGTGAGAGCCTCCCTTCCAGTTAATTATGGGCTCCTCTATTGGGCCTTCATCAGTGGGTTGCATGTTATAAACAAGTGGAAAATGTGTTCCATACCAAAAATAGTATGCGCTACGTACAGTACGGGGCACTAAAGGATCAGACCATCTTCCAAAACATTGTGTTTTTCATTCTAATAACACATTTATTCAACCAACAGACGAAATATGCTACTGATTTTACATTGAAAACAACAACAACAACAACAACCATGGCTGGGGGTGCAACAGAAGTAGTAAGCAGGCCAGAAGAGTAAATACGCAGCTCTCTCTTCCAAACCAAACATCAGCCATCATTACATAGCAGCTACCAAAAAAGAACAAGTGTATGCATCAAACTAAATAAAGATCCTACTACACCAAGTGTAGGCATCTAACTAACTCGCTCAGTTAGATGTTACTATTTATTAAGCTATGGAGATTGGCTAACGGCTTGAACCAAATGGGTGCCTGACAGGGGAAACTCCAGCCAGCCGGTCGAAGTCTGATACTTGCGACCCACTCTCCTACTTTGGGCTACAGAGCGTGGTGGCACATATCAAGGTATGGTGCATGTAGAGACGCATGGTACGTGTGTACACACATTTTTGCCTGATGAATGAAACTGCGCTGCCATCATGATCCTTGCCATCAGTTATCTCCTGGTTAATCGAATAATTCAGTCCGACAAATAGAGAGCTTGTACCAAGACTACTTACCAGCCTCCAGTAAAAAATTCCTGAAGGCCCAGAGAAGCTGGGATCCTGCTCAAAGACCTTGCAGTGACTGTGATTGTATTCCGTGAAACAACACGTCCGGTACGTGCGAACGATCATCAATCGTTCGTCGTCGTCTTATCAAGCCAGGAACCATCTACAACTGCCATGCCGCTTTTCTTTCAAAGGTTTTGAGATTAGGAAGGGTAAGGACACCAGGCGGCCTACAACATCATATCAAGTTGGAGTCAAATCAAAAAGGTCTCTTAATGTAGTCAATCTTAAGTACAACATGTTATGAGCATGAATATTTTTCAGTAAATGTTGACAGTAATATAAGCAAGCCATCATGATATCATAAGAAAGTAACATATTGCTGTAGCAGCCATTTGTAGCGATGACTGGAGTAGGCCAGCAATACGTCCATCCATAGAAGGTGTCGACAGCATAAATGAAGCCCTTGTGTTCAATGTCATTAGAGAACCATTGAGGATGTATGATCCTGTGATGGACGTGCAGATTTATCCACTTATCGCAGTGACTTGTCAGATAGGCGAGACCGCGGTTGAAGAACGCAATTAGCCTGAAGTCTTTATAATTCACAGATCTTGTGGGCACTTGGCAGATTACAACATTGAGCAAATTAAACTTGGTATCATTTTGGCTACTGTAAGATTCCGAGTATTCTGGGCCGCGGTGCCAAAGCAGTGTAGTGGTAATCAAAGGAAGGGGGATAAATCGCCGGGTGTAGACCTCCACGAGCATCCAGCTGCCGTGACTGTCGATGAGCACCATCCAAGACGTGTTCATGCCGACCCAGCACATACCGTTAATGTAGTTGAGCATGATGGGGATCGGATCATAGTCAAGGGGGTTGATGCTCGCCACCCTATGATCGTTATGCTGCGTGACACGCCGTTTCTAAAGATCAGGCGACATTAGCAAGAAAGGAGCTAGCTTAAAAAACTCCGGCTGAGGGCTTTGAGTAAATGGTACAGCCCAGGCGAGGTCACGGCGAGTGGCATGTATAACGGCCCGGATCCGATGCACAAGGTGTCCTCCAGTTATTCGCCATCTTTGCCATGTCATTTACTTGCGTGTTGCATTTTGCCATGTCATCATGTGCATTTCATCTGCATGTTTTTCAAAACTCGCATCCGTTCGGGTCCTCCCAGTTCTCTCGGTTGTCCGTTTGTAGTCCAGACACACTCGCACGCGCCCGCGGCACCTCCGAAATATTATTTTATAAGTGGCATAAAAATGTTCTCCGAATGGGGTGTAAGTTGGCATGCGGTCTTATTATAGTGTAGGTAGACCGCCTGCCAAATTTCTTCGCATTCGGAGTCCATTTGATATCTCAACCGTTAAACTTATAGCAGCATTTTCGCCAGTCAGACGTCAGACGTTTTCGGTCTTCGGAAACTGCTGCTGGGCCTCTCTTCTATTCTCTTCCTAGCCATTCTTCATAGCCCACCTAGGCCTGCCTAACCCCCCCATCGATCGGGTCCGTCGGATCGTGATCGAAGGCTCTGAAACGTCTCCAAACCCTCAAACCCTAGTCCTTTTTGATATATATGGACACCCCTAGTCCATTTTGGGCAACCTAGACCCCTTCCCCTACCTCCTGCTGCAGCCAACCCCCTCCTCCTCGTTTTCCGGGCTGACCCTCAGCCCCGCCGCCACTTATCGCTGCCAAATCACCAGCGCACCGCCGCAGCCAGAAAACCCCCGCAACTTGGCGCGCCCTTAGGCGCAAGCCGCCGCCACGCCATCGTCCTGTAGCAAACTAGGGGCCGCCACGCGCCCCTTGACCTCCCCGCACCGCTCAGGGCCCAGCCGGACCATCCGAGGCCCGCCTCGAGCTGGATCCGGGCCGAGAGCCACCCGCGCCCGACCCCGAGCCTCGCTCGTCCCGCTCGATCCGATGGGATCGTAAGCTCCCCATCAGAGCCCCCTCGCCGCGTTGCGCCGCCGCCATCTCGCCGTGCTCCCGTTTCATGGACGGCCTGGTCGACGCCTCCAAGGAGCCCTTCGTCTACTTCTATGAGTGCCCGATGCCGTTTTGGGGCTCGCCGGGGGACATCGTGCATCACCTCACGGATGCGTGCGTCAGTCACTACTGGCCATTGGCGAAGAACATCAAGTACGAGACGTGCTACCCGTTCATCATGCCGGAGTCGATGGAGGATCACCGCCGTGTGCTAGTATCGGAGGAGGACGGCAGCATCTTCCTATTGATCATGGGAACCGGCGAGGCTCGTGCAGGCCGTTGTCCCGTCTTTGTAGTGTGCGTCAGGGGCGACGCCACTGATGCTGACACTGACACGAGGCCGATGTACGGGTGCGTACTCACTGTTACTAACCCTCAGAGGTACGTGGGCGGCGACACTAGCTCCACCATGTTAGCTAGGACTGTGTAGAGCTGGGACCTTCCCGCCGATGTGGACATGGATGACGCATGGTATGATTTACCCCCCAATGCGGTGCACTGGGACTCCAAGGAGGTTCACCTGGACATATGCATTACCAAGTTAAATGTTGATCATTAGTCTTTTCTCAATGTAATCCGCTGTCTAAGCATGTGCAGACTTCCATGCATGATCTTGCTCTAGTAGAGTATCGTGCATGAATAAAAGTGTATCCATTTATGGTTTAGTCTAGAATCTTCCATGTATGAATTTTTACAACTGTACTGGTGAAAGACTTAGGATGAACCATTTCTGACATCTCCTCTGCCCCCTTCCAAGTCATCCTGATTTAATCCCTCCGTCTAGGTGTATAAGGGCATGGTTAATACTTAATAGTATAGCCAACTGTTGACTATAAGAAAGTGCCATGTCATCTGTAGCCAACATGTATAACAATCGATACTCAAAAACTAATTCTTAAAGATCATTTCTTGCAAAGCACAATAATTGTTATTTCTTCACAAGTTTTGGATGCAGGTTGAACAATTGAACGCTTTTGTTTGCAGAAGATACTTTTTTATCTATTTCACCTGGATGTTTGTGAGCTCTAGAGATGAAATAATATCCGAAGAAACCTATCGATACCCATTACACATGAGATGACCCCCACATCCTTTGTCAAAATAAACAACTCCCCGATCAATGCATTTCACTCTTTCGTGCAACGCACGGGCACCTTAGTATAGCTTAGTACGACCAAAAATTGAACTAACATTATATATAGTACGATAAATGCTGATGCATGTCACCTAAAATTATATCTTTGAAAACTATGTTCAAATACGAATCCAACGATATAGTTTTTGTTCACATGCACTAACATTTTGTCAGTTAAATCTTCAGTCAAATTCAATGGGGGACTAATAAACCATGACCGATGTAGTACAAGTGTAGAGGGCGGCACTCCACGGGAGTCTCACCCGCTTGTGGCGCGGCAGTAAAGCCGTCATATCACAAAACCCAACCACTGCCAGTAATAAGTGGCCTGGTAAAATAAACGGACAAGCAACCATCACATCCCTCCGTCTTTTTTTCATTTCATCTCTCTACATTTACTTTCTCCGGTTCATCTCGCACACACGATCCCTAGCTACTACTCCTAGTATCCCTAGCTACTACTCCTAGGGCCAGTTCTTTTGGCGGCTTAAAAAATAAGCCGTCTCTTCCCCAGCTTTTCCCATAAGTCTAGTCACAGTGTAGAGTAATATTAAGGCGCCTCACTCATTTATTTGGGCATCTACACTACTACGAATACCTCCGTCCTAGTTTATTCTTCACAATTGTAATTTGTGGTGAATTTTGACCAAAGATTTAACTAATAAAATGTTAGTGCATGTGACATGCACAAACATTTCATTAGTTAAATTTATGATCAACATTTGACACAAATTACAATGGGGACCAATAAACCAGGACAGAGGTAGTAGTAATTGGACTACTAATCTAGAAGCCTAAATGAACGGGCCCCTGGTACTCCTACTAGTAGTAGTACTCAAGTTGCAACTTGTTAGGGGAAAAATTCGATACAGGGTGTAGTAAGCGGTTTGGGAATTTGCCTGCATTTTCGACCAGTGAGATAGTCCGTACATAGTACGACAGAGAAATAACCAGAGAGAAGGAAGCTGAAAGTAAACAATCAAACGAGCATTTTTGTATTTGCTTTGCATTGAATCATTCACTAGCTTGACTAGTGTTGTTTTTCTACGTTTACAAAAACCGCATCGTAATGTTAAAACGTGCATTTGCACGTACATAAGTAATAGTAGTACTCCCTCCGTCTATGTGTATAAGTCTTCCCTCCTTCTTGGTCATGGTGCACAACCAAAGATGACTTATTCACCTGGACGGAGGGAGTAGCACAGTCTTCAAGCATATATAGAGAGAGACGTGTAGTGCGATAGTATATAGTAAAGTTTGTGCTATATGCACGTACTTACAAAATGCGTACGGATACACAAGGTTTCCAAATTTCCCTTTTACATACTTAATTAAGGACGCTAATAATTCCCGAATGTTCAGGTTTTATCATTTGCATCCCAAAACTAATGAGATCACCTTACGAAACTAAAATATACTCCTACTAAAATCCACGATGCTCGGAGGAGCGCTTGTGGCGCGCCACGAGTGCCCTGGTGCGTGGCCGTTTCCCAGCGCGGTGACACAACGTCTCTTCCTCAGCCTCGCAACTCCCGAGGTGCCGATTGGCGGCTTGCCGGCGAGGTAGCGCGATCTCACCAGTGTGGTGATCCAGTGCCAATAGGTACTCCTCCTCACTAGAAGCGTGCACCCGGTCCACATACCACCAAGCGTAGATGAGGCGCTTGGGCCCGACTGCACTCAGGGCTTTGGCACGGGCGTCTTCCGCCACCCCCACGGCCCTTGCACGAGCCTTCTGCCAAAGAGCCAATTGCCTGACTCTCTCGGACGTGACAAAGACCTGCCAGGCAGCTTGCCGCGCGACGTGCTTCTCTTCCTTGACCGTCTTCTCCGCCTCTATTTTGGCATGCTCTACCGAAGGCAAAGCCTCCCACTAGGCGACATCCATTTATTTCCAAAGCTCCTCAAGGCTGGGGGGCTCGGCAGGCGGCGCGGCGTTCTCCTCATAGCGGGGAGCCGACGCGTCCTCTGACGCGCGTGCTGGCGAGATTGGGGACGTTGACGCGTCCACCTCGACGCGTCGCGGCGAGGTGTGGAACACAGACGCGTCCTCCTCGACTAGTGGCGGCGAGGAACGGAACAGCAATGCGTGACAGTCCGCGTGGTGCAGCGAGGGGCCCTAGGGCTTGGGAGGGGCGATGCCATGGTGGTCGACGTGAGAAGGAGGGGGTGGAGATAACGATGAACATGAGCGTTCTTTCGAATGCTGTGGGGGCGCAGTATTTATAGCGAGCAATGGCACACCTACGTAAGACATGGACTGAGCTGCACTAACTTAACTGCAGGTCCAGTTGCGTCACTGACATGTGGGCCAGACCCCTGTTGGGCCCATATGTCAGTGACCCAATGCACCTGTAGTTAAGTAACTGAAGCAGCGTCCCGTAAGATATGTTGTGTGATTAACGTAACAGCTACGTGGGCATATTTGTTGGAGTAAATTACGAGGGAGGGAAGGGGTGGAGGGTGGAAATATTGCTGGTCACAACCGATTGGAAGA
>NC_041387.1:338656522-338753455 GCF_002162155.2 Triticum dicoccoides | reverse complement strand
CATGCAGATTTTTTCGACATGGGGTGGAGTCGTGGAACCGCCGGAGGGAGAAGGAGAGTCTGGCAGGTTCACACATGGAGAGGAAAAGATTTGGATACAATAGGGCTTCCTGCAGGTATGGGGAACGGTGCATAATAAGTCATCTTGCATGCCGGGCTAGGTATAGTCTCAAGTCATTAAAAACATACACGCCCCACACATGTTCATATTTCAAGGTGCACTAAATTATTGTATGCGATGATTAAGGCTGGCCATAATGGTGGTATCTTAACTGGTATCATGCACAAGGGAATATCAAACATGCTGATGTGGAAAAGAGTTAAAGAAGAGAGGGGGGTAGAGTAACTAGTGTTCATGCATGCATGCAATGCGATAATGCATTTGTAAACACATTTTTTGTGAAGAACGACAACATTAGTTGAGTACTTTTGCAGACTAAAAAAAATATAACACCGCCTATGTCTTGCTAGGAGTAGGTGAAAATTTTGCATCGAGCCCTTTAAACTAGAAGGGAGGTAGTAGTACTCTAATAGCTAACCTTGTTGTGATGAGTATATAGGACATGGCACACACCTGGAGGGAGGAACTAGTCTGCATTATGCATTTCAGTTTTGTCTGAAGTCAATGTACCTCTACTTTGACCAAACTTATAAAAAATGTATCAACATTCACAATGTCAAATCAATATTGTTATACTCATTACAATTTGTATTGTAGATGTTGATATTTTTAGTATAAATTTGGTCAACACTTTGCAAACGGTTGACGCAAGTAAAAAGGACCAGAGGGAGTATCATGCAAGTGAAGTAGGCAAAAAAATTGCTCATTTATAGCCGATGGAAGTCTCAAAGGGCGTGACCGCATGAGGGAGGCGAAGGTCGTGGGAGGCAAGACGGATGACGGAATTAAGTGAAGTTACATCCACGCGACGGCATGGCATGCGAACAGGCCGACTGGTTGGTGGCTGCTTACTGTAGCCGTGTCGTTGGTGACGGGGGCTTGGTCATCTTAGTGTGGCTACAGTCCCGCCGCTTGGTGGGAGTCTACTTCAGCCATACAGTGTCTTATCATCTTAATGGCGTGCTTGCCTCGGGGCAAGGGACGGCCGCCTGCTGGAGGCCGGCCCCTCTCGAATCCGTGTGGTTGAGCTTCCGCCGTCTTCCTTGGGGTCATTGCCCAATAGGGCCCGCCTCTGGTGGGCCGTACCGACAGGCCGTCGTGGGGAACAGGGCTTCGCCTGCCCGGAGCGACGTCAGGGTAGATACGGCACAGTGCTCCGTCGTGCGGAGATCCCCGTCTGTACGGAGCCCTGTAGCCACGCCCGTCTCGAGCGTCGGAGGCGACATTCTTTACTGTTGACATGCTTTGACTTGTACTCTCAATGGGGGCTCGGCCGTACCGTAGTAGTGAGGTGGTCGCCTGCCCGTTGCCGCCCTCTCTGGAGGGCGGCCACCAGGAGCTGGTCACTCAGAGCGCCGTAGACTTGGGTCGGGCGCCCTCTGGCAACCGGCTGCTGAGCCAGCCAGCCCCAGAGGGCGGAGCTTCAGCTTGGGGACCAGCTAGGCGGAGCTGGCCCAAAGTCTTGATAAATCCAGGGACTCAGGTGAGCCTACCCGTGGCCCATTACTCCGACAATGACATCCCAAATCTCCATGGTCGCTGCTGATTACCAGGTTAGAGGCATCACCGACGATAAGTTCATCATCATCTACACACATGGATCCGCGACGGTGAAAGCATGCCTTGCTTGCTACCTACGCATGTTCAACAGTTCAAAGGATGAGTGGGTCGCTGGGCTAGATGTTGAGTACACCACAGTCCTGGAAAGAGAGAAGATTCTAAAGGAGGCAGAGAAGAACAAGCCCGCCGTGATCCAGGTTTGTGTACATAACGTGTGCTTTGTCTACCACATATGCCATGCTGACGTCGAGTGCCACGATTTTAAGAACTTCCTCAAGGACGAAAGAGTGGAATTCGTTACTGTAGACTTTAGGAACGACAGTGATGTCCTGGGTTGGGTAGGCCTTGTTGTAGGTCAGCCCTTCGATATCTAGAAGGCAAGCCTGGTGTCCTCCTGTCAGCCTTCAATCCTGACCCTGGCAGCAGCCATGATTGATCCTTCATAGGCTAAACTGAAGAAACCTCACCATGAGTTTCATCATGCGTGGGAGTCGAAGACATTAGATGAAGATCATATCCTGTACATAGCAATGGATGCCTACCTTTGTTTAAATATCTACAAGGGTTGGATGAAGAAGCAGAGCCCAGTGTCTGGTTCAAGCAAAGAAGCATCTGTGAAGAGGAAGAGGAATAGGGACGAGGATGAAGTCGAGGACGTGGACTCGGACTCCGAGTAAGGTGGCAGTGTCGTCGCTCATGTTGTTCTACTGTTGTGTCAAGCGGACTACCTTCTTAGTTTATTTTCAGGGGTGTGTTGTGCTGAGCCCAAGCAGAACTATGTTTATCTTCTTTCTCGTTATTTGAACTTTATGTTCTTTCTCATTATTTGAACTCTTTAGTATGTATAGTAGTACTAGTACTATGTCTTACTACTGTTCTTCTTGCAATTGGTAATACTGCTCGTATCTTCATGTTCTTAATACGTTCGTACTAGTAGTATAATTTGGGTCGATCGATTTGTGAAAGAAGTTCGACGAAGCAAAGGAAGAAGACGGCAGAGATGCTACCTTAGTATCTATATTAGGGTGGCAGGGTGCCCATGATCTATCTTATGAGTGTTGGGTGTGGAATGCAGTTCACCGGAAAAAATGGATCATGCCCGGGGTTAAACGGATGGCGGGGTGGGGGGAGCATGGCTGTGGCAGGCGGTTCAGCGGAGGGCGAGGCGGCAGCGGCCAGTGTTTAGGCGTGTGGCGGGCTGAGAAGAAGAACCTTGCATTAATTTTGGAGGACGAAGAAGTCATTCTAGCCATCCATGTTGCATCTAACGGCTCACAAAAGAGTCGACTGACCTAAATTGCTCCTTCAGATTGCAGGATCCATGTGGCATTCAAGGTCTCGAAGGTAGATTCCGCGTCCGCACCCGGTTTGCGGGCCCGGCGTGGATGCGACCGTCTTGCACTGCGATATCCACCATGCGCGCCTCCTCTGCACCGGCAGAGACAACAATGACATGTTAGTTCCTCCTCGCCAGCGTGCTGGAGCACGCGCTCACCCTCCTCTTTGTACACTGCGCGCATAGACGCGGCTCGACCAGCTGCTCGTGTGCTTGGCAGCGCGGCGACATCGCGAGGAGGGACTGCAGACGACGTGAGCGGGCGAGCCTTCAGCTTCATGGCACAGGGATCGCGGTGAAACATCGGTGATGGGCGAGAAATGTTGGCCAGAGCAAGCGGGCGCCGGCATGCGCAACGGCGCCGACATATGGATGAGTGCGCGTATGGGAACTTAGTTTAGTTTCATGTAGGGTTGGTCACACTTAAAAGAAAACCGCACTAGTACACATAAACATTAGACTGAGGGAGCGCTTATATTGGTTACCACAGCCACGATACGGAATCCTGTGCAAGTGCGTGAACCGCGGCCGCACGGTCGATCGAACAGGTGTGTCACCGTGTCGCGCTCAAAGGACATCCACCGAACCTTTTTGTGTGCGTGAAAACAATCCCCAAATATTAGTAAAACTTTATTTTTCCTGGAAAAGTTCTTGACGCTACAATATTTCTATATATTTGAATTTAGCTCCTGTTCGTGTTTATTTGGATTTGGACGTTTTAGGTGCGGCCTAGTTTTTTTAATACTCATTTTGTGTGTGTGACTAAGCGAAAACGTGTGTATGTGTCCATATGTGTGTTGTGGCGGAAGGGCAATGTGGAGACGGTGTGCGTGTGATAGAGACATATAGAGGTGTGAATGTGCAAATGATCATGCATGAGTGAGACATAGACAGATGCCGGTACATTGTGTATACATGAGAGAACGGTCTTCTATTTTACTTGTGTGTGTGTGTGAAAGAGAGAGAGAGAGAGGAGCTTCCATAACACAACAACCATCTCACTCATTTCGTCCGTCCCTCACACGATCACATGTAACACATGCATCAATGCACACATTTTGACACCCTCACCCGTCCCCTGCCCACCTCAAGGCCCGCACATTGCTCTCTATCTCGCACGCACAATCTCTTTGTGAAAACCTTGTTTAGCATGTAGCTTTCCGTCACATACACACACACATTTCTCTCCATAGGTTTGTTTTCTCTCAATATCTGACACACACACACACACACCACACACACATACCCTCCCCCGAGCACACAATCCATCCCCATCAAAGGTTATATGGCGACCACTCTCGCTTGTGCTTCACTACACCCCGGCATGCACAACACCTCAATCTTCAAAGAGGGCATCGAGGAGATCGAAGACGGCGACCACACTGCGCTAGAGAATGCGGGGCCATTTTTAAGCTGGATGATGTGACAACGGCAGACTGACTCCTCCCCCCACTCTCTCACCCCCGCACAAAATTACCAATCCCTCTATCCCCCGCACAAAATTATAAATCCCTCAACCAATGATATCCTTCCCCTCTCGTCCATGTTTTTCCAGCTCTCTCATCAAACATGTTGTCAATTCTCCTTCCACGTGTACAAAATTCGGATGCACACGCGTCTCACGTATATTACATGTCTCCATCTTTCTCACAGACCTAACTTCTTCCTCTCTCTTTCTCTCTCTCTCTCTCTCTCTCTCTCTCTCTCTCTCTGTCTAGTTAGGTTTGTCCCCTACTCTCTCGTCCACGTACATACAATCTTTCCCGCCCTATCTGCTCCATCTTCGCAAGCTCTCTCTACACGTTTCATTAACACATTGGGATGTGTTCAAAATGTTGCTTTTATAATGGATGATGTAGAGTTATGGTTCATTTTGTTGCATCCTACAAAGTAATAACTATGAAATGCATTTAGATTCTCATTTGACTGGGATTATGTGAGTTTGAGCATATTGTGAAGTACTATAGACCCCGTATACATCTTGGAATTCGACAATGATTGTAACTATTGAATTGTATAGACCATTACATTCGAAGTCAGTAGACTAATATATTTATTTCACAATTACAACAAATGAATAATTCAATACAAACTAAGAAAAAAATGTGTACTCCCTTGGTTTTTATTTAAGTCCGTGTATTAGCATTGGTCAAAGTCAAGTTTTGTAAACTCTCAGAAAGTTTATAACAAAAAATATTAACATTTACAATAACAAATAAATACCATTAGATTCATTATTGAATGTAATTTCACATCATACATATTTGTCATGGTAAATGTTTATATTTTTCTATAAACTTGGTCAAACTTTAGGAAGTTTGACTTCGATGAAACCTAATATGCAGAGTTAATAAAAACGGAGGGAGTACTAGTAGTTACTAGTACTATTCGCTAGTTGCTTAGCCAAATAACCCAGCACGCCACAAGGGGAGTTCAGTGTCACAAAATTTTGAGGTCGGCGGGAAAAATCTCCCGCGACCCTGATTTGAGCAGCGGGAAGTTACCATCATAACCTTCGGAACAGGCCTATGGATGACGCTTGTTAGGGGGGCGTTTTCGTAACTTCACGTTCACCCTACCCAGCCAACCACACCCCAGCACCTAGAGTAGTACACCTGAATAATCCCCATTTTCTTTCCCCACCGCAAAATAGACTTATCCACAGCACCGCAGCCTTCGTGCTCCTCCCCTTATACATCGGCGTCGTCCACCGTAGCGCACCTGCCTCATCGATGACCTTGTATGCCGCACCAGAGCCGGTCCACCATAGTCGTCATACACGGAGCCTTTTCCCCGGCACCGTCTTCCACGGTCTCGGATCTGCTTCCCGGAAGCCGACGCCAAGCACCACCATCGTGGACAATGAACTGACTCCCGTTGCTAACCATGATGCACAGAGGCTGCCATGACCATCGTTCTCCTCCTCGATTGGTAATGTGTGTATTGAATCACTTACCAGTACATGTGGAGTTCCAATTTTGTTCATACCTACCCTTCAAATTTCCTGGTTGCTATTGTTCCCGTAAAAGTAATTGGTTATAACCTCCATTGTCCAACAGAATATCAGCTTGTAATTGTGCGTCCCTCCTGTATCGCGTTGTGCTTGGGTAGGTTCTTCATCCGCAACCAGTAGTGTGGAAAATGATGGAATGTTTTTAGAACTAGCAAGATGCCCATGCGTTGCACGCATCAAGATGCATTTGTATGAGTAGTTTATCTTGTGGGAGTAAAGGATGAATGAGGGAAGGCCTTATCTACAAATCTGGAGAGGGGTGTGGGTATCTTTCTGCAAAATTACGATAGTTTCCTTCCTATCCGTCGGATATAAATCGGACGGCCTATATTGCAGGATGGCAAGCACACCATCATCACCAACTCTATTTTTTAAAAGAAAAAAAGTAGAGAGTAGAGAAGTAAGATAAATATTAAATATTAAATAAATATAACAATATAGATGAGAGTAGATATAGTAGGGATAAGTCGGTAAAGGATCGCGCGCGTGCGGGAAAAAGCGGTCGGGCATGCGCTAGTTTGGCGCGCGGCATCCGGCGCGCTTTATAAAATCCAACGCCCTCCCACTACCCTGTGCCTTGCCACTGCTCTCTCCCTGCTCTGTGCCTCACCACCACTCTCTCCCCGCTCTTTATCGCCTTGACGCCGCTGTGCCACCATGCCGCCTGTGGCCAAGAAACTTGGGGATACCACGGCGACCGCGCGCGCCCCTCTGTTGGCTTCTCCGCCGAGATCCGGTTCCGCAGGATGCGCCTCGGCCTTGGCATTTTCGACACCACCAACGAGGCTGCCCTTGCTTATGATGTGGCGGCGTGGCGCCTCCGATGGCCTCATTGAACATTGCACTTCCCCAACGTGTCGACGCAGGAGCGGACGCAGGAGCTCGCACCTCTGTCGCGGCTTATCACCGATGGGGATCGTCGCGACAACCGGAGGCGGGAGCACTATCTCGGCATCGCAGAGATGGACGAGGAAGCCATGACGTCAATGCTTCCTGCAGGACATCATCAACGAGCCGAGTTCTACGCGCAAAGGAGGGCGGTGTCGGATTTAGGGATCCGGCAACCGTTGAGAGGTTCGAACTCTGGGGTGCGTGCGGAGATCTCAACCTCCCCAGCCCGCCTACTCGTGATCCTCCTAGCCTAGCGCGTCAAGCTCAAAGAGACACAAAGACACTGAGATTTATATTGGTTTGGGCCACCATTGTGGTGTAATACCCTAATCCAGTGTGGTGTGGTGGATTGCCTCGAGGGGCTATGGATGAACTAGTACAATGGATGAACAAGCCTCAGGGGTGAGGTGTTCTTGAGCTGGTGTGGTGTTCTACTTGTTCTAATTTTCGGTCCCCTGTATGGTGGTGGCTAAGTCCCATATATAGTGGCCTTGGTCCTCTTCCTAAATATGAGTGGGAAGGGATCCCACAATGGAGGGATTTGAAAGGGGACAAGTAGTACAGTCTATCCTGACAAAAGTAGTCTTCGCCTGCAAAAAGCCTCTGGTCGTGATGCTGCGGTGGGCTCGGTGATGACCTCCGTCCTGCCATCCTGGCGGTCTTGGTCTTGTTGCACTAGAATGGAAACCTTTGGTTGATTCCTCGGCACTCTGGGCCTGTGGCTTGCCTCCCTTGCACTGAAGAGGAAACCTGCGCTCGGTACCCGCCTGGCGCCCGCCTGGCCTTGGTCATCACAGCTCACGTCAGCTGAGCCTCATGAGATAACTTGCATAGAACTCTCCGCCCCTCAGGAGCCCTCCTGAGGAGGCCACCTCCTTCGGGGGTCTTTGTCGGATTTCGGGTTCCGGCAGACCCTCAAGGTTCGAACTCTGGGGTGCACGCGGAGATCACACCTCCTGCCTACCCATGTCTCGTCGCCTCGCAAGGATCTAAACTACATGAAGAACAACACAAGGGACACGAGATTTATACTGGTTCAGGCCACCATTGTGGTGTAATACCCTACTCTAGTTTGTGGCGTGGTGGATTGCCTTAGGGGGCCAATGATGAATAATACAAGGAAGAACAGCCTCGTGAGGGGCTGTTCTTGGCTGGTGCAATGAATTGCTTGGGTGAGTTCAGTCGCCTCTCTCTCTCTCTAGTCTACCCAAAATCTCCTCTCCCTCTACTCTGTGGTGGCTAGCTCTATTTATAGAGGGAGGCCCTGGGCCTCTTCCCAAATATTGAGCGGGAAGGGTGCCAACAATTGGCCATTTTGAAGGGGAATATCTAGTACACTTATCCTGACTAAAGTCGGTCCTCGCCTGCCAAAGACCCTGATGGTGACGCCGGCTTGGGCTCCACAATGACCTCCACCCTTCCGTCCTGCTGGTCTTGGTCTTGTTGCACCGAAATGGTTGCCTTTGCTTGATACTCCTGCCTGTGCTTGCCCCCTTTGCACCAAAGAGGAAACAAGGACTCTGTGCAGGCCGGCTCCCGCCTGGCCTCGGTCATCATGGCTTGCGTCATGGGCACCTCGTGAGGTACCCCGCCTTGATCTCTCCACCTCCTCGCGAGCCAGCCTGACGAAGCTGTGCCCGAGGAAGCCTCCTGTTGTCCGCCCCGCGAGGCTTGGCCCCTCGCGAGGGTCTTGAGTATGTGTTGATCAAGATGGGCCGTACTGGGCCACTCCCTGAGCCACGCCGCAGGCCGCATCCAGGCAAGTCTGGTACCCCCATTCCCAGAACGACGACAGTAGCCACCGGGCGCAAGGCGCGCCTGGACTTGGCTTAGCAGAGAAGCGAAGGGGCAAGTGCGAAGCGCCACGGGCCCCAATAGCCTGCGGCCTTGGGCGCCGCGTGGCGGTTGATTGGACGTGGGGTCCCTGTTTCCCCACGCCTCCTTATTTTGCGCCCAGCTAGGCGGACCCGCGGTTGCACACAGTCATCCCTCTTCTCGCCGCTCCCGCATCTCCTGCCCTTCCTCCTCTTGAGCTCCAGCCTCCGCTTCCAATCCAATGTCGAATCCTCCCCCTTCCTGTTGCCATGGCGCCGACGAAGAAGGGGAAAGGGCAGAAGCCTGTGCCCTCGCCCCGCTCGCCGCCGTCGACGGCTCCTGCCGTCGATCAGTCGATCATACTCAACCTGGAAGCCTTGGATAAGGTCAGTTCCGCCCTTGCCACCATCTTCAACGAGTTTGGGAGGACGACGGTCTGGCCCGTGTCTCACTTCTCCATTGACAGAATAGTCACCGAGGTCCGGTACTTCGCCAACACCCTATGGGTGGGGCTGGTTCCCCCTTTTCCGATTGCTTCAACGCCATACTTTCCCATTACCAGATCCACATGATGCATTTGGGTCCCGAATCCATTGCTCTTCTTGCTGTTTTCGCTTTTGTTTGTGAGGCGATGGTGGGCATTCCTCCTTCAGTTGCCTTGTTGCGCCACTTATTCTCTTTGCGCCTTAGTGACCCCACCCAATGTTCGGGGTGCGTGAGCTTCTTCGCCGTACTAGAAGCGGAAGCCTCGGGGATTGATTTCAGCCTTTCCCCACCTGCGACTGGGTTCCGAGAGCGGTGGCTGTACATGGATGTCGGAGTACCCAGCCCCCTGCTCTTGGAGCCAACCTCGCCCACTGTCTCGAAATCGGGCTGGGGCCATGAGACGCTCACGAGCCCCCGGCTCGTCTTCGTCTGGCGTCGCTTCGAGAACTTGAGGGCGCTCAGCGTGACGGCATCCAAAGTGGTGAAGGAGTTCCTCCAGAGACGCATTGCCCCTCCCCAGCGTCACTCCCGCCGGATGTGGACCTTTGGGGGGTGTGAAGACCGCATGAGGCTCCAGAAGGAAGATCTGGCGCCTGAAGTGCTGAGGAGGGTTCTCATGATTTTGACTGGGGATCCTTCCCCCGGCAAGGGGGTGCTTTGTTGTACCTTTGCTTAGGCAGGGATGATTTTGTGAAGCAGATGCCCAGCTTCGACGAATGGGGGTTGCGCTCAGCAGACCTCATGGGACCTCGTGAGAACCCAGTTGCGGTGGTCACCATCCCAGTTGCCCGCGGCGGTCCTTCCTCGAGTGGTGGAGTTGGGAGGCAAGGGCCGCCGGGGGATGAGGGGGCTGCCGTCAGGGTGATGATTCCATGCGAAACTCCTGAGGTGGCAGCTTCTGAGGCCTGCCTTGCGGCGGCCGAAGGGGTTGAGCCGCGGCCCACGGTTCCCGTGGCAGAGTCTCCCGAGGCCCCGGCCATTCTCCGCGAGGCGGCGTCTGGCGGCGTGCCCCCGGGCAATGCCCCTAACGCCGGTCACCTTGGCACTTCTTCCTCGTCACAGACTGACCCTTGCGCCAAGCTCCTAGGCCGCTTCCGCATCGACTTTGAGGCTCTCCGAAAGAGAAAGGAGGCCTTGGGTGATGATTACCCCTGCCGCCTATTGAAGCGCAGGAAGTACTTCGCCATTGATGAGTAAGCCTTCTCCTTTCTTAGTCCTTAACCTTCCCGTTGCTTTAGCTGAGCATTGCCCTGCAGGACCCTTCCTGCCGAGTTCGCGGAGATGGCCGAGGAGCCATCCCCCCAGGCCTCGCCCTCTCCACCGTCCCCAAGTGCCCCGAGCTCGAGCACTACCCTCGTGGTGAGGCCGGTTGGAGAGGTGAGACATCCTGTGATGTATCCTGATTCTATGCACCTCGCGACCCTCCTTCGCGAGCCCTCCCGGGGCACAACCAGCCTGCCCCGGGCTCTTCACTTGGTCGTGGACGGTGACTGGCTGAGGTCGGTCTTGCGTTCTTCCTTGGAGGACGAACCGGCTCTGGGCCAGGCTTCTGGCGTGGCGCGCCCGGCCATCGCGAGGGCGCCAACCCCCAGCCCCCTGCCCAGAGGGGGAGTGCTGGTTCGTGGCCCTCCGCGCGTTCCTGGGGCGGAGGACGATGCGGAAGACGTGCTCGAGCGCGCTCGGGAGCGCCGCGCCCTTCGCAAGGGTTTCTCCAGAGGGCGGCTGACGCAGTGAGCCAGCTTGGTGTAGAGCTTGCTGGCGAGGACGCGCGCCTTGAGGCCGAGGGCCTGCGCTTAGCTAAGGAGAGGCGCAAGCTGAAGGTGGTCGTTTCCCTTGCGCGCCACCAGCGTGACCTCGACAATGAGAAGGACGAGGTGTCGCTTGCGGTTTCTCGGGAGGCCTGCTCCCGGGCCGTCGAGGAGGCCCAGGAGGCTGACCAGCGGTGCAGGGGTGCAGAGGAGCGGGCGTGGGAGCTCTAGGCCTTGAGTAGCTCCCTGGAGCAGCACGTGGAGTTGCATGAGGCGGCCCGTGCATCGATGAAGGGGGCCTCAGTCGACCGGGCGGGGCTCTAGAGATGTGAGGAGGCACTGACGCTGGAGGCCACCGAGCGCACCCTGGACCTCGAGCGGTTGGAGACGAGGGAGCGCCTGGTGGCGCAGGCGGAGGATGATGTTGCCGCAAGGGAAGCCCGAGCCTTAGAAGAGGTTGATCGCCGGGTGGCGGCGGCCTGCTCGAACCTCGAGCGTCACTACGAGGAGTTGCTGGAGTTGATTAGGGTCGAAGCATAGGGAAGGACCGCCGCCCTGAAGGCCAAGTTGGATGAAGTGACGCGGCGCACGGACGCTGCCGGGGCCGCCCTTGGCGCGGCATAGGTGGAGCTGGCTTCCTCCCACGCCGAGGTGCTTGTTCTCCATCAAAGGGTGGATGCGGCTGAGGCCGTCGCGCGGCGGAGCGAGGACAAGATATGCCAGTGGCAGACCTTGGAGCACATGCATGGCCCTATGCTCCGCACGCTCCGGGAAAGAGCTAACACGGCCTTGGGCAACATCTGCGAGGTAGTCGTTGGGGAGCCTCATGTGGTTAACTATGCTGGTAACCTTCAGTTCTTCACTGATGTGGTGACGCAGCTGGAGACTCGGTCGGGCAGAGCCGACAGGTTGGTGGAGGAGAGGAGCCGTGCCCTGCTTGGGCGTGCTTTTTCTCGCGTCTTCAGTCATTTCCAGAACATGGACCCCCATTTTGACTTCGATGCCGCCATCGCACCGGTAGCCCTGGCAATCCGGGGCGATCTGGCGCATTGGGTGGAAGACAACGTGGACGCCCTTGTTAGGGCCTTCACCGCTGATGACGATGGTGTGGTCGTAGCTGCTGATGAGGGCGGCGGGGTGAATGGCCCAGGTGCTGATGACGACGACGTAGAAGGCGACGGCGAGGCCAGCGATGCCAGTGACGACTCCAGAGGTGCCCCTGAGGATGCATTGGAGGATTTATCCGATTGACCGCATGCTATTCCTGCTTTTTACCCTGCATAGAGAGAGTTCGGGCTTGGCCCTGAAGGTTGTAAGAGCATTTTGGGAGGGGGAGCCCCTCGTGTAAAAACTTGTAGTTAGCGTATTTGTAGACATGATATCACCCGCATGCCTACGCCGAGCGGCTGGTCTTGTGACGAGTCGACTGGCTTGTTTACCTTCGACCCGCGTGGGCCCTGAGCGAGCCTGCAGGGGGCCGTGGTGTCCTGAGTGCCTCCTGAACGAGCCCATTGAACCTGTAATGAGAACCTCCTGAGAGGGCGTGGCGATGGCAGTCCGGGCTGCGCGCATGCCGGGCCTGGCCCTGCTCGCGAGGGGCTCAGGAGGGGAGGCAGCTGAAGCTGGATGTACGCAAAGCGGTAACTAGAACATGAAAGATTGCTCGAACGAGACTAAACACCCCTTCCCCGAACACACGCAAGTCTCAAGCTCAAATCCAACTTAAATCCGAACAGGGGGAAAACGACAACCAAGGGAAAGGCAAGAAAAAGCAGAAAGGCCACATCCGGCACCTAGTCTAGTCTTCGACGTCTTCTCACCAGCGCGGAGCTAAGTGCTGCAACTAGGCGTGGGCGGGAGCCCCCGAGGCCCGAGGGCGGCTCTCTGGAGACTCCGGGGCGTGTACAGCCCCACTCATTATTACGTGAGAGTGTCATGGGACGGCGAGCTTCACAGGCACTGGGCCTTCTTCACAGGTACCGGCCTTGCTTCATATCGCGAGACGAGGGCCCCGCCTTGCGCCACAATCTATTGCCATCGACGACGGCCGGAGACCGAGGACGCCGCCGATGGGATAGACCACGGGTCCTCTGCCGGGGGTCGGCCCTGAGGCACCTCCCTGGCGGAGGGCCTACCTCCTGAGGACGCCTTGCTCCGAGCGCCGCGTGGGCGAGGCCGGATCTTGGCCCCTCTCCTGCAGCCCCCGGTGCCCTCCTCTTGAGGGGTAGGAAGCTGCTGGATTGGGGCAGCCATCGGCCGGGACGACCTATACCTCCTATGATCCATGGTTAGCGTATGCCTGTTGCTGAGGAATTAGCGGTACCCGGTAGTCGCTGCCTCCAACGCGGTCGACGAGGCCTTCCGTGGGCTCCTGAAAGAGATCAGCTTCGGGTGTCTCTTCCCCCTAGCCTGGGCCGAGGAACGAGACATGGTCTTCCTCCTGCGTGTGTCCTTGATCCACCATGTGGGGCACACACGCTTCTGGGGCCGCCGCCCCGAATTCCTCGTTGTAGTGCCCCATGTGCCACGTAGTCCTGCTCGAGGTGCCCACCTGGGAGTGGTAGCGTGGTGGCCCACCGGGACCGTGGGCTGTAGTGAACCCCCCTTTGCTGGTCAGAGGCGGAGGCGACACTATTGGTAGCGGCCCTGGAATCTGCTCGGAGCTGTGCGGGCACGCGTGGGGCCTCCGTGCGGTCCGCCTTGGGCCTGAGGCGGTAGCTGGCGAAAAAAGGGGTGAGCCCCCGAGCTGGCGGAGCCCAGGAGCTCTGCCACCCGCTCCAGTAGCACGTCGTGGCCGCCTTCCAGTAGCCTGGATTGGAGTAGCTCTCTGGCTATTGTGAGTGCGACCCTTGAGTTTGCCTGCTCCCGCCGCGTGTACGGCGCTGTGGCCGCGGCGTGGCTTGAAGCCCTTGCTACCGACCGCAACTGCCGCGGCGTGAGAGCTGGCGTCGCCTGACCGCGTCGCTCGCGGCCCGCAGCGCCCCACGGACTGCGGGCTGCCTGGGTCACGGGGTTGAGGTCGCCGTGGGCAAGCGGCTCTGCGCAGGTGGGCCAAGCCGCCCAGGGATCGGGATTGCCCGTTGGGTCGCCAAACATGATGACGACGAGGCGACGGTACACGAGGCGGTGGGAGAAGGATTCCGGCGCACCCCTACCTGGCGCGCCAAATGTCGGATTTCGGGTTCCGGCAGACCCTCAAGGTTCGAACTCTGGGGTGCACGCGGAGATCACACCTCCTGCCTACCCACATCTTGTCGCCTCGCAAGGATCTAAACTACACGAAGAGCAACACAAGGGACACGAGATTTATACTGGTTCAGGCCACCATTGTGGTGTAATACCCTACTCCAGTTTGTGGCGTGGTGGATTGCCTCAGGGGGCCAATGATGAATAATACAAGGAAGAACAACCTCGCGAGGGGCTGTTCTTGGCTGGTGCGATGAACTGCTTAGGTGAGGTCAGTCGCCTCTCTCTCTCTAGTCTACCCAAAATCTCCTCTCCCTCTACTCTGTGGTGGCTAGATCTATTTATAGAGGGAGGCCCTGGGCCTCTTCCCAAATATTGAGCAGGAAGGGCGCCAACAATTGGCCATTTGATGGCGAACATCTAGTACACTTATCCTGACTAAAGTCGGTACTCACCTGCCAAAGACCCTGACGGTGACGTCGGCTTGGGCTCCACGATGACCTCCACCCTGCCGTCCTGCTGCTCTTGGTCTTGTTGGACCGAAATGGTTGCCTTTGCTTGATACTCCTGCCAGCGCTTGCCCCCTTTGCACCAAAGAGGAAACAAGGACTCTGCGCAGGCCGGCACCCGCCTGGCCTCGATCGTCATGGCTTGTGCCATGGGCACCTCGTGAGGTACCCGCCTTGATCTCTCCGCCTCCTCGCGAGCCTGCCTGACGAGGCTGTGCCCGAGGAAGCCTCCTGTCGTCCGCTCCGTGAGGCTTGGCCCCTCGCGAGGGTCTTGAGTATGTGTTGATGAAGACGGACCGTACTGGTCCACTCCCTGAGCCATGCTGCAGGCCGCAGGCAGGCAAGTATGGGTACCCCCGTTCCCAGAATGCCGACAGTCTTGGCGCCGTCCGCCTTGTGAGGTTTGGCCCCTCGCGAGGGTCTTGCTGTGTTGGTGTTGAAGCTGGGTCATACCAGGCCGTCGATGATGCCACGTGGTGGGCCGCAGGCAGGTAGGACTGGATGCCCCTGAATCCAGGACGCCGATAGTATCCCCTAGGCCCATGGCTCTCTCGGACTTGGCTTCTAGGCGAAGTCAAAAGGCAAGGGTGGAGCACCGCGGGCCCTATCAGCCTGCAGCCCTGAAGACATGTGGTGGTTGATGGGACGTGGGCATCTCCACTTCCCCATGCTGCCTTGATATTTGGTATACCTAGTAGCCACTCGTTGTCAGTGCAACTGACCCTTCGTAGTGTACCATGCCCGGCTCTTGTTTTCTCCTTCCCGATCTTGCTGCCCCGTCCTTAGATCTGGTGCCGGTGCCTTGCCCTCTCTTGGTATTCGCCATGGCTCCCAAGCCGAGGAAGAAGAAGGGGAAGCCGCTCGCGCCACCCGGTCTTACACTGGCCCTGGAGCCAGCCCTTGAGCAGTCGACGATGATCAATAAGGAGGGGTTGGACAAGGTTCGCCATGCGCTCTCCGCCGATTCCAATGAGGGGAGGGCGACGGCTGTCTGCCCTGCGTCATTGCGAACCAGAGAGATGAGTGCCACTGAGATCCCAATCCATCTCCATCCTCTTCTTGCTGAGTTGATTCCTCCCTTCTCCCCTATCTTCATTGTCGTGATGTCGCATTACAAAATCCATCTCCTGCATCTGGACCCTCGCTCAATCATCCTCCTCGCCATCTTCGCCTTCCTCTGTGAGGCCATGGTGGCATCGCTCCCTCCGTGGCCTTGTTTCGCCATTTCTTCCTGCTCTGGTTGGTGGATGCCCGCCAATGTTCTGGGTGCGTGACCTTCGAAGTCGTGGCCTCGACCGCTGGCTCGGGGATCGACTTCGAGATTTCTCATATCGCGAAGGGATTCCGGAAGCAGTGGTTCCTGATGGACGCCCACGCATTCAGCCCCCTGCTCGTGATTCCTGGGTCGCTGGCTTCGCCATGCTCCGGCTGGTGCCATGAGAAGCTCACCGACCGGTGTTTGCTTTTGTCTGGAAGAGGTTGGCGAGACTCCAGGAACTGGAGGTGACAACGCCAATTGTGGTGAAGGAATTCGTCAAGTAGTGCATTGCTCCCCTCCAGTGCCATTCTCGCCCGATGTGGGACCTCACAGGCACCAAAGATTCGATGAGGCTGCAGAAGCCCTCGCTTGCTGCTGATACCTAGAGCGTGGTGCTCAAGTTACTGAGCCGAGCCCAAGCCTGCTGACCTTCCGGGGGGTGGCTGCCTTCTCTATCTATGCTCGAACCAGGAGGCCTTTGCGAGGAAGATGCCCCTGTTCGATGAATGGGGGTTGCTTCCCGACGGCATTGAGGGGCCCCACGAGAATCCCGTCTTCATGGCTCCCCTCCTGATCGACTCTGCCGCATGCGCCATGCGTGCGGAGGCAGGAGGGCGCGTGCCTCCATCAACTCTCGAGAGCTCCTCCGAAAGCCCGGACTCGTTAGAGGCTCAGGATCTTGAGGCTTCTAGGGCCCGGGAAGGAGCCGCCGCAGAACCTTTGCAACCCCAGTCTCCGGAGGCAGGGGCCTCTGACGCCTGGGACGGTGGCTCCAGAGCGGCTGCTGACGATGAGGGGCCCACCAATGGCCCCGGAGCCATGAGTCAGAGAGCCTCGCCAGGTGCCACTGCCCTTGGGACCCCTACTCCCGATGCCACGCTGAGCGCTCCCCCTCCCGAGGATCATGCGTCGGGACCGGGTCGGCGCCGCCTGTGCCTCGAGTCGCTCCTGAAGAGGAAGAGGTCCCCATGCCACGAAGATGGAACCCGTCGGCCACTGAAGCCGAGGGGACACGTGGCCGACGATGACTAAGTACCTTTGCTCTTGACCTCAAGCGCGATGCATTTTCTCATGGCTGGGGTTTTGCAGGGTCTCCACAAAGGCGAAACCTCGGGAGGCAGGACCCCCACGGACTCCAGCTTGGAGCATGCGCGCAGCCCCCAGCGCCGCGAGCCTACGCATGGCGTTGGACAAACTCCATCCGACATTATGCCACGAGGGTGCCCCAGAACCAGGCCCCATGTTCTCTCCCCCCGCGACTCTGCCAACGAGGCGAGGGGTGCGCCGGTGATCCTTCCTCTTGTTACCAATGGCTGGGGGGTGCCCTCCTGGCAGCCTTCGTCTTCATGCTGTGGGGCTACGCTAGCTAGCCCCCGGCCGGCGGCTGGCGATGCGTCTAGTGCCTCCCAGGCGACTTCTGGAGTCGGCGAAGATCTTGGCGATGAGCTCGCATTTGCTCGCAGGTGTAGCACGGTGCGCGTCAGGCTTTTTGGTGAAGCGATGCGTGTGATGGTCCATCTTTGTGGGGAGCTTGCCAACATCGACACCAGGCTTTAGGCAGAGAAACGCCGCTTGGAGGATGAGTGGCAGCGGCTAAAGGTGGCCATCAACCTTGGGAAGCTTCGGCGAGACGAAGCTGAAGCGCGTGCAGCATCCTCGCTCGTGGCTTTTTGTGAAGCTTGCGCCCGCGCCATGGAAGAGGCCGAGGCGGCCAACCGCTATCATGAGGCGGCTGAGGAGCGGGAGCGAGATCTTCTGTCTTCAAATGCGGCCCTGCTGCGCAAAGTCGAGGAGTGTCGTGCCTTCCTGGCCTCCTCTCCAGGTGAGGTGGCCCTTGCCGAGGCAGAGATCCTGAGGCGCCATGAGGACCTGACGCTGGAGGCCGTGGAACATAGCTTGGTGCTGGAGAGGATGGAGGTGAGGGAGTAACATGCCGCCGTGGCTGACGACGCCGTCGCCGCCCGAGAAGCTCAAGTCCAGGTGGAGGTGGAGAAGAGGGTGGAGAAGGCATGTGTTGAGCTAGATGGAAGGCATTGCCTGAACTTGGAGCTGCTTAAGGCTGAGCTTGAGGGACGGACCTCCTTCCTGAAGAACGAGCTGCAGACTGTGGAGCTGCACGAGAACACTGCCAGGGGGGCCCTGGCTTCCTCTGAATCTGCCCTGGATTCTACCCGCGTCGAGACATCCTCTCTCCGGAAGAAAGCCGAAGACACCGCCTCCCTCCTAGAGAAGGCTCCATGCTCCAAGGTCTGCGCATCAGAGCCAACAACGCCTTGGGTGCAGTTTGTGATGAGATCGCTCCTCACCCGCACGAGAACCACTACGCCAGCCATCTCCACTTCTTTACTGATATCGTGACCTGTCTGGACTCGCAAAGAAGCTCATAGTGCTCGGGGAGGTCCTGTAGCTCCTGAATCGACGGCGAGGATCCGCGGTGACCGATGAGGGGAACAGCGGTGTTCGCGAGGCTTCATGGCATCCGGCGTTGCTTGGCTCAGCGAGGGGGTCGAGGACGAAGTGGCGGAGCTTCTGGGCGCGGAGAGAGGTTCAGGACGAGGCGGTGGCTACGGTGAACGACGTCGGTGGTCATGAGCAGCGCTCGGCCATCGAGAGAGAGAGCGGCAGAGAGGGAGAGGGAACGAAAGAAGGGGAGGGCTCGATCTAGACGGCACCCGCGCATCTATCCGCGGCGTCGACGTGGCAGGGGAAGCAGGCAGGTGACCAGGAGGTGGCACACGCGCGTGAGGGCGTGTGGCGAGCGCGTGGCCGCGTCCTTCTGTCGCCAGGAGGACGACAGTTCGCAGTTGGGACACTGGGCCGCACTGCTGGGCCGGTTGGCTGCACAGTGGCAGGCCCTAGGTGAGCTCTTTTCCTGTTTTGTTTTTCTTTTCCATTTTTTGACATTTGTTTTGATTTAATAAAAATACTAAATCATTTTATTTTCTGATGCCAATTTTTGTAAGAGCTAGTTATATTATTCCAGAGCTCCTCAACAACTAGCATAATTTTTGGACATATTATATATATAACATATATATATATCCAAGGCAAAATAATTACTGGATTAATCCAAATGCCCAAAATAAATATCTATGAGCTCCTAAAAATATTGGTTTGATTTTTATCTCTGTCTAATATTTTCAGAGAGGAACATGAACATTTTCTTGGACCTTTTGGGAGCACTTTTTATTTGGGTCATTTCCAAAAATGATTCTGAGGGTTTCATGAATCCCCATTTCAAATTTAAATGAAATTTAAACATGATGCACACATGACTAGCTAGGGTCAAGGCCGGTGGGTGGCTTCCTCTGTCATAGAGGGGGATATCGCGAAGCTCCGGGAGGCAAGATACCTGACCACGGATTTCCCCCATAGGCTTCCTGCTCAAGGGCAGGTTATTCCTACTCCCAGATCCGGCGAGAGGGTCGTATTCATCTCCCACTTTCTTCGGTTTGCTCTTCATCCCTTTGTTCGAGGGCTCATGTTCTATTACGGGCTAGATTTTCACTGTCAGGACCCCGATCCTAGGTCACACCGATCTAGCATGTAACACATCATATCACTTTGCGGTCTCACGCACGGTATTCCCACGGGTGCCACCTTACCTGGCCCGGGACCGTTTGCGCATTTTGGCTCACGTATATGATAGTGCCGGCCAGCCTATGTGTTTCGGAGCAGTAGCAAGCTACCATGGCTCAGTGGAAGCACTAGGAGACATTTCCCGGTAAGAGAGGCTACCAAGGATAAACAACTAGGTTGTCAGATCCCACACATACCAAGCATTTCAATAACATACACACGATATGCTCGATATGTGCAAATACAACATGCCATCACAACATGACTCTACGACTCACGTATTTTATTCAATAGGCTCCGAGGAGCGAGATATTACAAACATGGTCTCATGACCCAGCATTCAGAGCACACAAGTCAAGCACAAGCGGAAGCTTAACATGTCTGAGTACAGACATCTACAAATGAAAAAGGCTGAGAAGCCTGACTGTCTACCAGATCCTGCCGAGGGCTCAAGATCGTAGCTGAGGTAACAAGCTAAACGTCGAAGTCCACATGGAACTACTAGCGAGACTGAAGTCTCTCTGCAAAAACGTAAAATAGGCAAATGTGAGTACAAATGTACCCAGCAAGACTTACATCAGAACTAACTACATATGCATCATTATCAACAAAGGGGGTGGTGGAGTTTAACTACAGCAAGCCAGCTTTGACTCGGTGGCTAACCTGAACTATGATTGCAAGTAACTCTTTTGAGGTGGCGCACACGAGTCCACATATTCACCATATCAATACACCACTATGGATCCGCTCCCGTCTCCCTACGAGAACGCCATCCATAGCACTCACACTTATCTTGCGCATTTTAGAGTATCCACTTTCACTTGTCTATGAACTGTACAGGCAACCCAGAAGTCCTTTACCGCGGACACAGCTATTCGAATAGATCATATTAACCCTGCAGGGGTGTACTTCTTCACACACGCTCTCACCACTTACCGCCGTTTACACGACATGTACTCGGCAACCTTCAAGCGGAAGCCTAGCGAGGGTGTCGGCCATGACCTGACTAACCAAACAAGTCTCTCGTCCAGGTTCATCGCCTATTCGGGTTCTATCCTCAAGGAGATCCGGCCGGGGTGTCGCTCACGGCCCCAAGCGATGTGTGCAGGGTTCCCAAGCCCACCATCCGGGTACTACTTGGTACACCGGGCCACTGTGCCTAGTCTGTCCCAAGCCCACCTGTACTGGGTGCCACTTGGTAGACTACTAACACTACCTACAAACACCAGAAACTAGTTGCAACTCCTGGAAAGAGATCAAGTTGATTAATAAGCCGAGAGGGGCACTTAAGCATTCCAATGCATGGTAGTAGCTGATCATGGATCACAAACACAGAAATCAGTTCCTGAGGACGACCGCAATGAGACAACCCACCATGTACTCCTACATGGCCTCTCACCGCTACCTTTACCAAATCGTGTTCACACATTTAGCTCACACACAGTAGGACATGTTTACACACCTCCGATTCATTCACGATGAATCAGACCTGACTCAACTCTAAGCAGTAGCAGGCATGACAAACAAGCATGAATGAGTAGGCACATCAGGGCTCAAACAACTCCTACTCATGCTAGTGGGTTTCATCTATTTACTATGGCAATGACAGGTCATGCAAAGGATAAAGGGGTTCAGCTACCGCAGCAAGTAACAGATGAATCGGTGTTGTCCTAATGCAGTAAAAGAGAGCAGGGGCGAGAGAGTAGGATTGTATCGGAATGAACAAGGGGGTTTTGCTTGCCTGGCACTTCTGAAGATAATATAGTTCTTCATCGGTGTCATTGAACTCATCGTCGGAACCATGTCTATCGAGAGGGGACAAACACCGGCAACAAGGAAGAACACAATCAATGCAATGCACAATATGATGCATGATCATGACATGGAAATATGCTGTGGTTTGAGCTAATGCAACTAGCAACAAGTTAAATGAAGTTGATTTGAATCCAAGATTCAAATCTAAAATCCATATGTGAAGGTTTAAATGCCATTATATGATTTGCACTAAACAGCAGCTATAAGTTGTTCTAACATGCATGCAAATTGTACAGATGGATAGATTGGATTTTTCTGATAATTTTTCATATATAAATTATTTAATTTGGAGTTATGGTTGATTTGATATGAATTTTAGAAGTTTTGGGTATTTTCTAAAAATAATAAATCATTTCTGATTTATCAAAATCCCAGAAACAATTATTGCGTTAGCATGACGTATTAGTGACGTCAGCAGGTCAACAGTGTCGACCGGGTCAAACCTGACGCGTGGGGTCCACACGTTAGTGACACAGGGGTTGGACCCGGTCAAACCCGATGCTGACTGGGTTTGACCATGCTGTAGGGCCCACTGTAACTGGCTGTTAGGGTTGCTTAGTTGGCGGGGTTAGCGTCTAATGACGTCCAGGTCATTAGTCGCTGGAGTTTCACCGGCGACGACCATTTCGTGCAGCGGAGATCGCCGGGATTTTGCTACAGCCCACGGTTTGAGGCGGGGTTTGCTCCTACGTGTTCCTAGGAGCGAGCTGCGTCGGGTGGTGGCCGGAGCTGCGGTGGCTAGGATCAACGGCGGCGACCAGAACGGCGGTGGCTGGAGTTCGGATAGGTTTGGTTTGGCCCTAGGGGGCACAGCAGGACGAACGGGTGGACGCGCCCGGCTCCTGGAAGCGTGCTGAGCACGGGGCGATGCTCAGGCGCAAGCTGCAGTGGCTGCAACGACGACGGCGACATGGCCGGCGGCAGGGGAAGCTCGGCCACGGCAGTTACGGACGCTGGAGGTCGCAAACAACAAAGATAACGAGGGAGAAAAGACGGGGAGCTCACAGCGGTCACGTAGACAAGCTCAGCGGGCTCGGGGACGTCCTGCGTGCAGCGAATCAACGACGGCGATCACCGGACAGGGACGAGGAAGATGGCGACGATGGCGGCTCCACAGGGCCTCCACGTTAGCTTTCTTCGATGGAGAGGCGTGGTGCGAGGTGGCGGAGGTGCTGGACTGATCGGGGAGGCAAGGCATCGGCGGTGGGCGCGGCAGCAACGAGCAGCGGCGACGGTGGTGCTCGAGTTCAAGAGAGAGAGAGGGAGCAGAGGGGAGGAGGGGGTCCAGAGCGAGGGGGATCAGGGGGGTGTCGTGGCGTCTCCACGCGCGGATAGGCTCGAAGGGGAGGCCGCCAGCACGAAGCAGGAGGTGGAAACCTCAGGTGCGTGTGCGGGCGACACGGCGTCGTCCTCCTGGCAGGAGGTAGGAGATGACTGGCAGAAGGCCAGGTGGGCTGGGCTTCTATTTCTTTTCCTCTGTTTTTGAATTAGTAAAGATACTAACCCATTTTGTAAACTCCTGAAATAATTTGTGGACTCTCTCTGGATTATTCCAGTGACCCACATTTATTTTCAGAATTATTTGAGCACTTAAGTTATTTATGGTATTTAAATGCCCAAAGTCAAATATAATATGATTTAATTCAAATATCCAAAAATGATCTAAGAATATATTCATCATTTTTTGGCAGAGGTTTCCACCTTAACTAGAAATCATGAAATTTTCTTAGGGACAATTTGGGTTTATTGAAAAAGATTTTAATCCATCCTAGTTGAGTTGATTTAATGCTAGGGTTTGAACATCCCCATTTCAATTTTAAATAAAATTTAAACATGATGCACACATGAAGGGCTAGCCTAGTGCATACCAGAACTAGGGATGTGACAACTCACCCCCACTAAACAAGAATCTCGTCCCGAGATTCAAGCATGAGGTAAGAAGACAGAGGGACACAAACTAACACAATCTTCATGATCCAGGTGGCACTTCATAGGGGCGTTGATTCGATCACCATCTTTGACTCGATGTCTTCCTCTGAGAACTCCAACTAACATGACAAGAAGAGGAAAGGAAAACTCTAGAAGAATTGATCTTCCCGAAGATCGAACAACTCGGGATCAACTCGCGGAATTGGACATAGCAACATCTCTCGAGCTGAGACATGAAACATACGCCCGAAGGGATGGAGTGAAACAGATGACGAGGGTTAACTAGGTAGACAACAATTCCACACTTAAGAAGGTGGTAAACGATTGTCAACGTAGCGAGGAGTTGAGTTGCCATGATACCATAACGAGACACCTTAGGGATGGTGACTCGTAGATATATCCCCTTAAGTGGCAAAAAGAATTACCTTTGATTCAGAGATCATTGAAACTCTTTATACCAGCTTAAGGCAAATCAAAATCGATCATTTGGAGGAGTTCGGTAGAATAACATACTCAAATTAGAATGGATGATGTGGATTACCTTGTTGAAAACAACACAAGAAATGATTTTGCTTGCGCGTGCTCTCAAGAACTTGAGCAATTCCATAATCATCATAGTTCTACCAACATCTATGAAAAGAATGTTAATACAACTACATACTACCATGATGAATAATGATGGAGGATGCAGATGGAAAGGAAGACAACATTTTCTCAGATTTCACCCTAGCAATTCCAAGGAAACAAAATCTGAATGATCGACCAAGAGACATTTAGCACTCCGCTTCTAGTGTTCTCCTTGATGTGCTAGTGCAACCCATTTATTAAAATGGTTTGATACGTAGAACATCAAGTAAAGGTCGGACTTCGGGAGCACAAAAATCCATAAGGAACAACTACTGGAATAAGTTCTACGAGATCCTTATGGGGAGGTGGCCAACTTCCTCAAACAAGATACTACAATAATAGGTCTCTCGGCTGGGTGTGTTGGCCACGACATCCACTTTACCGGTTATCGAGGGACCAATATTATAGTTCTTGGGAAATGTTCCAACCATCATATCTGCCTGAGATTCAGATCTGGCTGGTGTCAGGATATTCCAGACTCATCGAGTCTAGGAAGAAAAAGAAAGTTCGCAACACAAATCAATGAGATGACGTTGCGAGATTCTCGGGAAATGAACTACGATAGCAAGCTCCAAAACATGAGCTAGTTATGCTACACACATGTGAACACGTTGTCCCAGACAAAACATTATCACATGGTAGTCTTACAATAAAACACTACCGAGTTCAGGTGGGGAACCATCATTAATGACATTGAAGTCTCCACGCGTGGAAGTCCAAAGAGTTCACCTTGGACAGACTCCTTTATCTTTGAACAACTCAATCAGTGGCTTGGTGTGCTAGGATATACATATGGAATGAAGATGATCAGTCTAACAGACCACAGAATTCTTCGCACGTGCATGACTGACTTGGGATGATTCCGGAGGAAGCAAAACTAACTTTCTCGAATTCACGGCGGCAACTTACATCAAATGCACGTGAATCAAAGGAAGTCACTTCTTTCATCCAAACATATACTTCATGAACGGGGCATGAAAAATGCTTACACAAGTTTCCAACACTAGCTGGATGTTCAGCACAAATCATGGAGGAGACAAAATGTTGCTGATGGGCTCAACAACAACTCATCGGAATTTCCATATCACTGGACTTCCACCGTTATGTGAACAATGTGATAGTATTGGTTAGACCAAAAGATGTAATGGTGTATGCTCGAGGAATCAACCATGAGTAAGACAACATTACGAATATCGTTGGTTCTGATTTGATTTGGCGATAACCCATACCCAAATCAAAGATTGGTCAAGATGATAGATCCATTAACTGATCACGAGGGTCAATCGATGAAAATACCATCTTCCTTCAATACACATACAAGATATCCCTTTAAAGGAACTAAACCGGACAAGCATTCATCTTCCAACTCTCCAAGTTGTTGTTCAGCTTAACCAACTAGCTCAGGGGTACCCAACACAGATTCCTGGAGAAGGGGTGGTTACAAGGAACCAATTTGATCACAAACTCAAAATAACGGTCAGGTGGCGACCTGATGATACTTCCGAGAACATAATCAGATAATCACGAACCACCGATATGCTATTAAGCTCGAGAACAATCTTGCTTTTCAGGGCAAGACGAGATGATCAAATAAGCAAGGGATTGGCATAGCCCCAACTCATTGATCGAAAGGTACACCGGAAATAAGGATTAGGTAGCACGATCAGTCTTAGAATGATGATTCAAGAACCAACACGCTAAGAATGAAATTATTGCCCTTTAACTACCAAGCAACAAGGTTTCTAGGAGTATTGATTTCACACATCACGATTCACTTGTCGACATTCCGGTTGCAATAACACGGGAACCGAGAAATGAATAATGATGGAGAGAGTATCACTGTATCAAGAGTTCATAGGATGGTGTGCAATTCTCATGATATTCTCGATATAAAGTGGGTAATACTTCAGGGTAGAACAGAATAAAGAACTGGATCAGCATTTTGATCTGCGAATACAACTGCTTTGACCCAATCCTAGAAATGGATGAGGTACTGGAGTTTGTTTCTCCTAGTCATTCCGGAGTAGAATGGCTTGGCGGACCACAGAATAAAAGGCATCAATGAGCATGAATGCATGACACACTCTTAACTATCAAATGATAGACGGAGGTCAGATAACAACTAAAGAGGGACAACTCAAAAGAACATATGATTTTCTGAGCTGTGGATGCATGGATTGACATGTCAAACGAGTTCAACATATTTCTTCCGGATAACCCATGCGGAAAGGTAGAATTGGCAGAGTCACAACACAGAATCGAGAACTCATCGAGAGCACTCATGTTGTGATCTTTTGATCCAACAAACATCTGCTGTAAGTGGTTCATGGTATTTGGAAGCAGGAAATACCACGGACCTCGAGGACTTGTGCAAAGATTGCTAAACCTAAAGGAACGAGCAAAAACTATCAACATGAAGCAAGTAGGGTGAATCTCAGGTTCAAAACCCAGGAGTAGAATACCTACCAACTAAATGGCATCACGGGATGCTTTCGAGAATGATGGCCAGAATCATCACACTGGGAACACAAAGCATGGCAAGATTACTAGATGATCCCCTAAGACACCTAGGGTCATAATAATAATTCCAACATATATGTCGAGGCAATAAAATACCTCAGCTCAACAATTAATGTGATTAACTTGGCCTAAAGGAACATCGAAACCAGAGGGAAAGGATTTTGCAAATGTATCAGATTATTTAGAAACATGCATGACTCGGACAACATAACGGCTATAAATGCTCGAAAATATTTGAGACATGCTACAAAAATGGTGGCATAACCACTTAGAAGCACAATATCAAGGTTCCGGGATCGACAGTTAACATACGGAAGTAGTAGGAACTGAACCGAGGCTTAAGTCCAACAATTCTATAAGTCTACGGATTAGTAACACGTCATCCTAATAGAAAGAAGAGAAAGCCTAGTTCCTTAACCCCGTAGGAAAGATAAGATGACTCGAATCAGAAGGCATAAGGTATAGGGAGTAAAAGAGCCTTACGTTCCATCCCACAATCAATTCCCTTATATAACTAAAGAATTTCTAGACTCAACTTCGACTAGTTTAGCTTGGTAATCCTACAGGTAGTCAAGCTCTGATACCAAAGCTGTCAGGACCCCGATCCTAAGTCACACCGATCGAGCATGTAACACATCATATCACTTTGCGGCCTCACGCACGGTATTCCCATGGGTGCCATCTTACCTGGCCCGGGACTGTTTGTGCATTTTGGCTCACGTATATGATAGTGGCGCTAGCATGACAAAGAATCCAGGCTGACATGGCTAGTCGTGAACCCAAAGTGGCACTAACTTACAGGGACAGGCATACATGACCCAACAATGAACGTGTCGGTCATCAGCGAGTGGATCCGGGCTGTATCAACTAGGCTAGCAGGACTCCGGTAAACCGGGCTGTAGCAGGCTAACAAGACTATGGTAGACACCGCATGACATTTCCCTAAAGGGACAGACATAGTATCGAAGAAGGACACATGCCGGCCAGCCTAAGTGTTCCGGAGCACTAGCAAGCTACCATGGCTCAGTGGAAGCACTAGGAGACATTTCCCAGTAAGAGAGGCTACCAAGGATAAACAACTAGGTTGTCAGATCCCACACATACCAAGCATTTCAATAACATACACACAATATGCTCGATATGTGCAAATACAACATGGCATCACAACATGACTCTACGACTCAAGTATTTTATTCAATAGGCTCCGAGGAGCGAGATATTACAGACATGGTCTCATGACCCAGCATTCAGAGCACACAAGTCAAGCACAAGCGAAAGCTTAACATGTCTTAGTACAGACATCTACAAATGAAAAAGGCTGAGAAGCCTGACTGTCTACCAGATCCTGCCGAGGGCTCAAGATTGTAGCTGCGGTAACAAGCTAAACGTCGAAGTCCACATGGAACTACTAGCAAGACTGAAGTCTCTCTGCAAAAACGTAAAATAGGCAAACGTGAGTACAAATGTACCCAGGAAGACTTACATCAGAACTAACTACATATGCATCAGAACAAAGGGGGTGGTGGAGTTTAACTGCAGCAAGCCAGCTTTGACTCGGTGGCCAACCTGAACTACGATTGCAAGTAACTCTTTTGAGGTGGCGCACACGAGTCCACATATTCACCATATCAATACACCACTATGGATCCGCTCCCGTCTCCCTACGAGAACGCCATCCATAGCACTCACACTTATCTTGCGCATTTTACACTATCCACTTTCACTTGTCTATGAACTGTACAGGCAACCCAGAAGTCCTTTACCGCGGACACGGCTATTCGAATAGATCATATTAACCCTGCAGGGGTGTACTTCTTCACACACGCTCTCACCACTTACCGCCGTTTACACGACATGTACTCGGCAACCTTCAAGCTGAAGCCCAGCGAGGGTGTCGGCCACGACCTGACTAACCACACAAGTCTCTCGTCCAGGTTTATCGCCTATTCGGGTTCCATCCGCAAGGAGATCCGGCCGGGTGTCGCTCACGGCCCCAAACGATGTGTGCAGGGTTCCCAAGCCCACCATCCGGGTGCTACTTGGTACACCGGGCCACTGTGCCTAGTCTGTTCCAAGCCCACCTGTACCGGGTGCCACTTGGTAGACTACTAACACTACCTACAAACACCATAAACTAGTTGCAACTCCTGGACAGAGATCAAGTTGATTAATAAGCCGAGAGGGGCACTTAAGCTTTCCAATGCGTGGTAGTAGCTGATCATGGACCACAAACACAGAACTCAGTTCCTGAGGACGACCACAATGAGACAACCCACCATGTACTCCTACATGGCCTCTCACCGCTACCTTTACCAAATCGTGTTCACACATTTAGCTCACACACAGTAGGACAGGTTTACACACCTCCGATTCATTCCCGATGAATCAGACCTGACTCAACTCTAAGCAGTAGCAGCATGACAAACAAGCATGAATGAGTAGGCACATCAGGGCTCAAACAACTCCTACTCATGCTAGTGGGTTTCATCTATTTACTGTGGCAATGACAGGTCATGCAAAGGATAAAGGGGTTCAGCTACCGCAGCAAGTAACAGATGAATCGGTGTTGTCCTAATGCAGTAAAAGAGAGCAGGGGCGAGAGAGTAGGATTGTATCAGAATGAACAAGGGGGTTTTGCTTGCCTGGCACTTCTGAAGATAATATAGTTCTTCATCGGTGTCATCGAACTCATTGTCGGAACCACGTCTATTGAGAGGGGACAAACACCGGCAACAAGGAAGAACACAATCAATGCAATGCACAATATGATGCATGATCATGACATGGAAATATGCTGTGGTTTGAGCTAATGCAACTAGCAACAAGTTAAATGAAGTTGATTTGAATCCAAGATTCAAATCTAAACTCCATATGTGAAGGTTTAAATGCCATTATATGATTTGCACTAAACAGCATCTATAGGTTGTTCTAACATGCATGCAAACGGTACAGATGGATAGATTGGATTTTTCTGATAATTTTTCATATATAAATTATTTAATTTGGAGTTACGGTTTATTTGATATGAATTTTAGAAGTTTTGGGTATTTTCTGAAAATAATAAATCATTTCTGATTTATGAAAATCCCAGAAACAATTACAACGTTAGCATGACGTATTAGTGACATCAGCAGGTCAACAGCGTCGACCAGGTCAAACCTGACGCGTGGGGTCCACACGTCCGTGACATAGGGGTTGGACCCGGTCAAACCCGATGCTGACTGGGTTTGACCACGCTGTAGGGCCCACTGTCAGTGGCTGTTAGGGTTGCTTAGGTGGCGGGGTTAGCGTCTAATGGCGTCCAGGTCATCAGTCGCCGGAGTTTCGCCGGCGACGACCATTTCGTGCGGCGAAGATCGCCTGGATTTCTCTACAGCCCACGGTTTGAGGCGGGGTTTGCTCCTACGTGTTCCTGGGAGCGAGCTGCGTTGACCAGTGGTGGTGGCCAGAGCTGCGTTGGCTAGGATCAACGGCGGCGACCAGAACGGCGGCGGCCAGAGTTCGGACAGGTTTGGTTTGGCGCTATGGGGCACAGCAGGACGAACGGGTGGACGCGCCCGGCTCCTGGAAGCGTGCTGAGCACGGGGTGATGCTCAGACGCAAGCTGCAGTGGCTGCAACGACGACGGCGACATGGCCGGCGGCAGGGGAAGCTCGGCCACGGTGGTTACGGATGCTGGAGGTCACAAACGACAAAGATAACAAGGGGAAAAGACAGGGAGCTCACAACGGTCACGTAGACAAGCTCAGCGGGCTCGGGGGCGTCCTGCGTGCGGCGAATCAACAACGGCGATCACCGGACAGGGACGAGGAAGATGGCGACGATGGCGGCTCCACAGGGCCTCCGTGTTAGCTTTCTTCAATGGAGAGGCGTGGTGCGAGGTGGCGGAGGTGATGTACTGATTGGGGAGGCAAGGCATCGGCGGTGGGCACGGCAGCTACAAGCAGCGGCGACGGTGGCGCTCGGGTTCAAGAGAGAGAGAGGGAGCAGAGGGGAGGAGGGGTCCAGAGCGAGGGGGGGATCAGGGGGGTGTCGTGGCGTCTCCGTGCGCGGATAGGTTCGAAGGGGAGGCCGCCAGCACGAAGCAGGAGGTGGAAACCTCAGGTGCGTGCGCGGGTGACACGGCGTCATCCTCCTGGAAGGAGCTAGGAGATGACTGGCAGAAGGCGAGGTGGGCTGGGCCGCGAGCTAGGCTGCACAGGACCTGGGCCAGCCAGGTAAAGCCAGGTAAGTGGGCTGCCGGGTAAACTGCACAGGTAACCTCTCTCTCTCCTTTTATTTCCATTTTCTATTTCTTTTCCTCTGTTTTTGAATTAGTAAAGATACTAACCCATTTTGTAAACTCCTGAAATAATTTGTGGACTCTCTCTGGATTATTCCAGTGACCCACATTTATTTTCAGAATTATTTGAGCACTTAATTTATTTATGGTATTTAAATGCCCAAAGTCAAATAAAATATGATTTAATTCAAAAATCCAAAAATGATCTAAGAATATATTCATCATTTTTTGGCAGAGGTTTCCACCTTAACCAGAAATCATGAACTTTTCTTAGGGACATTTTGGGTTTATTGAAAAAGATTTTAATCCATCCTAGTTGAGTTGATTTAATGCTAGGGTTTGAACATCCCCATTTCAATTTTAAATAAAATTTAAACAAGATGCACACATGAAGGGCTAGCCTAGTGCATACCAGAACTAGGAATGTGACATTCACGATCTAGCTCAGGACTCCTTTCTTCAAGTCTCGTCATTCATTATCATGTGCGAGGCCTTCCTCCGTATCCCCCCACACTTCGGCTTGTGGCTCAAGACCTTCAGTGTGAAGCCGAAGGTGGTCGATGGGAAACAAGCGGAGTGCGGTGGTGCCGCAGTGAGAAAACTCACCAATAATCCTTGGCCAAAGGGCTCCTTCACAGAAACTTTCAACCTATGGCAGCATGAGTGGTTTTACATCACTGAAACCCGTGGTACCAAGTGGGCAGCTACACTTGCATTCTGATCTGGCCATCCATTACAGCTTGCATCATGCATTAATAAGGGGCTGGACTGGGGATCAATTGATGATGTGCGGACGCTGCGAAGCCGCATTCGGAGCCTCAATGAAAAGGACACCGGTCTTATCAATGTAACCCAAGTAATGCTAGTCTGTCGGGTCCTACCGTGCCAGCGACGGCCTCTCCGCATGTGGGAGTTCAATTCGGAAGGACCACGAACCCTTCAGCACTTCTCCGACACGAAGCTCAGAGGAATGTGGAAATTATTCTTTGGGACACGAAAATAGTGGCCCGATACTACAGAGGACATCAGCCTTGACTGCAACCATCCGGATACCTCGGTAAGCCTTCGACTCCCGAACACAGCTTTAGTTAAATTTCTCATAACAATATACTGAGAAAACCATACTCGGTCAGGGTTGGATAAAGAAGGCGGAGAGAATTAGGTGTTCGGCCCCTCTTCCCGATGACTCAGCTGATCCGGTGTTAACAAGGATGCTAGTTCCGTCACAATATCAAGTGCCGGCGGAGGAAGGCAAGGAGGAGAGCAAGAAGGCCCAGGGAGGCCCCCATTCTAGAGGTATACCAGATACCTCATCCAGGGAGATAGGAGCTCCCTCTTCCAAAGATGAAAGGGAAGGAGAAACTGACATCCCTTCTCCCCATGGGAAGAAGAGGACCACTTCCGAAGACTTGAGGATAAAGGCTTCTAAGAGAGGGAAGATATCCGTGTTAGGGGGTTCTGGTTTAGGGGGCGACGTTGACACGCAGTTCCTCCGTAAGGACAGGCCTTTAGCTAAATCATAAGTGAACAAGGGTGTTTTAAACATATCCCATCCTTTCCTGGTTGCGAGGGTAATATTTAAAATATATGTTTGCAGTTCGCCATGCAGCTTTCCTCAACAGTCATCCTCCTCGGGGGATCTTCTTCCGAAAATGATGGAGAGCAAGACACCTCCACCAATCTTCCCGTCCAACAGGGCAGACGACCCCGAGGTGTCGTCCCGGAGGATCTCTCCCGATCACCAAGCGGTGTGAGGGACAATGAAGACTAGGCCCGAAGGTGATACTTTGGCAGTCCAAGATCCGGGGTGTGCGGCCCTTACGGGGACCAAAAATAAAGGCCCCGGACTATCCGATCTACAGCCAGACACGACTCTAAGGTCGAGCAAACATATTCCTTTGAAGGCAGTCCATACCACTTCGGCTGCTTCCAGGGATCTGGAGGTGCCGGATGTATTGACGGACACATTGCAACGTGCGCCCATCTTAGAGCAACATTGTACCTTGATGGGTAAGGTGGTTCAGAGGGTTGTATCCGTGAAAAGCAGATTGAATGAAGCCTTTACGGGCCTGCTAAGAGGCTTCGAGGTACGTAATGTAATATTTTTAATTGTGCTATAAACGCAAAATGCGCGTGTGTATAGATAGTAGCCCAAGGGAGGCGATCAGAGCATCAAGAAAGATATGCCCAGGAAATAAGCTGACTAATTGGAACACAGGTTGTTACATCCCTGGCGACTGCCCAAGCTGCAGAGGTTGCAGATCTGAAGCAGAAACTTGATGCGGCGGATGACGACATCACGCTTATTAATAGGCGGCTCGATGAGGCGCAAGGTATGTTTTTGAGGTAGTTAGTATATGCAAGTACTATAATAGGAGCATGACGCTGAGAATTGTATACTGAGATATGTATACCTACAGATAGTGCTACTGCAGTTGAGATCCTTTGGGCTGAGCTTTCCCGGGCCAAGGATCAAGCTAGGATAAGTAATGCGGCTGCCAAAATGGCAGCTGCTGATTTAAAGGCCGAACAGGCTGCTCGGCGCCAGTGCAGGAGAGAATATCTACCATGGCGCTTCGGCTAAAGGATGCCACTAGCCGATGCGAATTTCTCAAGACATATAACAAAACCAGAGTGGCCGCTCTTAACAAGGCCTTACAAGAGGCGAGGGAAGCACGGTCAGAATCAAGAGCAGCTCGCGAGGAGATCAGACAAGCTCTTCTTGTTGCAAACTAAATTCGGTGATCCGAAGTATGCCCCGCTTAATAAAATGTGAGTTCTCCAGATGCAGTTTCGGATTTGCGGAAGAGTGCCTCCGATGCGACGCAGTTTTTGCAAGCACAAGAAGGACATGCGATGGAAAAGCTTTTCCGGTTGCAATTCAGCATGCCAAAGCATCCGTTGTTGCTAAATGAACAGATGGCCCAGTGGGCCGAGCTCCAGAAGATATCTGGATCTGCCATGATGGACGTCGTGGTCTGGCTGTGGCCGACTGAGCCAATTGCGAATAGTTATTTCAGTTTGGTGCAGCGACTTGTTGATGCGGCGCCGCATATTGACGCTGTTAAGTGGTCAACATGCATAGAAGGTGCACGGATGGCCCTTTCCCGCGTCAAGACATTCTGGGCGAAGATGAAGGCCACCAATATTGCAGTGAAAAGTCCACCAGAGGGCAAGGACCATCACGCGCCAGTGCATTATTTCAAGGATGTCCTAGAGGTTGCCCGCTAGATAGAGGGTCAGTGCTCGAAAGATATTCTGTTCGAGTAAAGTGTACAAAAACTGTAAAAACAATATTATGGTATATTAGGGCTATATTTTTTATACTTTTGCCTAAAAAAATTTTGGTGCCTACTGTGCGGTCGTTTTTCGTATAATCTGAAAGTTTACCAGTCGTCGGCTTTGGCCCCCTCGCATATAATGCAGGGGTGTTCGGAAAAGCACTTGATTAGTCTTGACCCAACGTCTTGGTCCATTAAGGAGGTGTCAATGCGGCGAACCAGGCAATCGGACTATAGGGCTTTAACACTTCCACTTAGCCATAGGAGTTTGACGGCGGGGCTACGATATAGCCCCTGGTATGTACACGGTTATCCGAATACGGTGTGTTCACATACGTGACTAGAAGAACGGTCCTTCGTGTAATACGGAAGGAATCGCAAAGACTCCAGTGAGTCATCGAGTGGTTGACCAGCTCTCTTCGCATCATGATAGTCAGTTTTCCTCTTTCTCTACTAAGGTGGTCATCCGGACGAACGAGGACACAATCGTAGTAGTTCTCCCTTTACTACCCTAGCCGATAGAGCGGAACGTAAGGTAGTAAGCACAGGAGCCGGGCAACCCAACTATTGAAGAAAGACATGATTCGAAGCTCATGCATATAAGGCCAAACTCGTGATGCCGAAGTGTGCTATAAAGCTGTTCGGACTTGTCGACAACTCATATGTTGCTATATCGAGCCCCTGGCAATGTATGCCGAGGTGCGTTTGTGAAATAACCATAGAAGCAAAATTCAGTTCTTTGAGAAAAACAAATACTAAATATAGGTTATGTTGACTAGCATCTGAATGATGCGTCAAGCATGATCTTTATGCTACTACTAAGGCTATTTGACATGCCGGGGTTTGAAAGCTGAGAAAAAGCGCACTTTACAGGTTTGAAATAAAGAGTATGGTCTACAAAAACATTTGGACCTCCTGTAGGACGTCTCCGGTTCCTTGCCTTGGTTAAAGGACTTCTCAACAAGTATAGTCACCTGTTTTAAAAGATAAAAGATGGTTAGAAAAAGAAAAAGACTATGAGAGTGCTGATAGTGCTATAGGTATGTCTGCATTTTGCCTCCTCCAGTGCCCAGGGTATTTTAAGTGTATAAGTATGTGCATGGGACAGACTTCACGGCTATATGGGTCGGACGGCGGATGCCGAACTGCTAATTCAGCTCCGAGATTGATTGGTCCTGCCTAATAGGGACCGGTGGCTTGATGGCTGACAAAATGTGCGGCTTGATAAGGCCGCTTTGTACTTCGGCTGCAGCAGCCGTAGTGTGTTCCCCTATACGGAGGGAGCATTCCGTATTTCCGTTTATCATGATGGTGTCGCGCAGACCGAGCATCTTAAGTTGTAGATAGGTGTCATGTGGGACCGCATTAAAGTGAGCAAGAGCGGTACGCCCGAGTAGTGCATGGCAGTTACTGCGGAGCGGGACAATATCGAAGGTCAAGCCTTCACTTTGAAAGTTGTTCGGCGAGCTGAAAATGACTTCCAATGTAATCGAGCCCATGTAGTGAGCTTATACACCGGATACTATTCCCTTGAAGGTAGTTGTTGTGGGCCTGATTCTTGAAGGATAAATGCCCATTTTGTGGACAATGTCTTGGTAGAGTAGATTAAGGCTACTTCTGATGTCCATACGGACTTTCGTGAGATGGAATCCATCGATAATTGAATCGAGGATGAGAGCTGCCGGACCTTCGTGAAGGACACTGGCTGGGTGGTCCTTGCGATCAAGAGTGATCGGGCGGGCCACCCATTGGCTTAATTTTGGGGCTGTTGGCTCTATGCGTTGGCGTCCCGTAGCGCGCGCCTGCAACCCCCTATAGGGGTGTGCGTCGCATATACCATGTTCATTGTCTTAACTTCGGGGGGGAATTGCTTCTGGCCCCCGGTGTTTGGTTGGCGAGTCTCTTCGTCATCGCTGTCACAGGGTGGCCCCTTCACTTTGTTTTCGGCAATAAGCTTGCTGACTTGTTTCAAAACCCAGCAGCTCCTGTTGGTGTGATTGGCTGGTTTAACGGGGGTGCCATGAATCTGGCAGGGCCGATCCAGTATCTTGTCTAAATTGGATGGTCCGTCTCTGTTTGCCTTGAATGCCTTTTTTTGTTGACCGGGTTTGGAACCACTGAATCCGGTGTTGACAGTCGTGTGTTGCGTTCCTTCAGTGTTATTGCAACATTTGTGTTTATTGTGTCGTGGCTTGCCGTTGCCATCTTAAACTTCGGAAGTACTCGGATCGACGGTGTTGTTGCTTCTACGAGCTAGCCAGATGTCTTCTCCCGCGCAAAAACGGGTCATCAGAGTGGTAAGGGCAGCCATGGATCATGGTTTTTCTTGACCGAGGTGGTGGGCGAGCCACTCATCTCGGATTCTATGTTTATAGGCTACAAGGGCTTCAGCGTCCGGACAGTCAACAATTTGGTTCTTTTTTATCAAGAACCTAGTCCAGAGCTTCCCGGCAGACTCCTCGGGCTGCTGGATAATGTGACTTAGGTCATCAACGTCCGGAGGCCGAATATATGTACCTTGGAAGTTCTCAGGGAGGCTGTTCAGCCAGTGCCGCGCTGGCCCCTTAGTTTTAGTGGGAGGTATTTGATGGCTTGGATGTCATCACCGCAGGACAAGTGGATATGTAGGAGGAAATCTTCAATCCATACTAAGGGGTCTATTGTTCCATCGCATGATTCAATATTCATGGGTTTAAACCCTTCCGAGAATTCGTGGTCCATTACTTCATCAGTGAAGCAAAGGGGGTGTGCAGCGCTTCTATGTTGGGCCACGTCGCGACATAGCTCGGATGGAGTTCGTCTGCGGTGTTCTGCCCAGGCGTGGTTGTGTTTGTCACGTCCGGCTAGATGGTCGTCGTTGCACGTCCGGGCACATCCCCGTGATCTATAGATAGATCTTGTATGATATGTTCTGTTGTCTAGGTCATGCCGCAGGTCATATGTATGACCCCGAGCTGTTATTTCTCTGCCCTTACTGCGAGGTATGGGTTGGTGTTCGGCTTGAGTTGCCGCTTTGTCCCGGCCACGTGGTGGTCGGTCAGCCGCATTATGCGCTAGTAGGACGGGCTCCAGTGTCTCGTCTCGAATTGGGATAAGAATTTGCACTTCGGGTAACTTTTGGTTAGGTGCTCGAGGCCGTATTCTTCGGCTGCTAGGACATTAGTCCATCTATCGTTGAGCAGATCTTGATCAGCTTGAAGCTGCTGCTGCTTCTTTTTTAGGCTCCTTGTAGTGGCTATTAGCTGGCGTTTAAAGTGCTCCTGTTTGAGAGGTTCCTCAGGCATGATAAAATCTTGTTGCCGAGGCTCACCTCGTCCTCGGAGAGCGGAAGGTAGTCACTATCCTCCGAGTCTTTGTTCATGTCCTGTTCATCAGGGCTAACTCACCCATCTTCCCGTTCGTCCTATTCGGAGGTTGGCTCAACGGGGTATTCATTGTCTTCGGCATCGTCCGGAGTATTATGTACTCATGTGCCGGTGACGTCAGAGCTTTGGCTGCGTCTCAGGAGTGTTATCCTCAACTAGTGCCTTTTCATTATCGTCGTTGTTCTCTTTGAGTGTATCCACCATGTATACATCATACGACGAGGTGGCTGTCCAGCGCCCCATAAGCGGTGGTTTTTGTGCCTGCTCCTCAGCGGCATCGTTGTCCATACCGTCAATGTCTTCGGAGCCGTAGTCCAACATGTCGGTTAAGTCATCGACAGTGGGTATAAAGTGGGTGGCGGAAGGGACGTAAAATTCCCTGTTCTCAGCCCCTCATCCGGGCTGGGCATGGTTCGAACGTTGCTCCTTTATAATGACAAGGGATTGCATTAAGCCCAGAGCTTCGCTTAAAGGCGAGGTTTGGCCCGAGAGAAGAGAGCCCGTGGAGTACGGTGAGAGGGAAACTCCTTGGCCGAACTCACACTATGCTGGCCCCGAGAATTCAGAGCTAGTGTCCGGAGGAGGGTCTGGCTCCATAAGGGCTGCCAGTGACACCACTTCCTTCAGTTCCTCCATAATGGGCCTAAGTGTCACAAACAGTCCGGCGAGCTCAGAGAGCCCGTCTTCGGACCAGGCGATACGGATCTAAGGCCAGAACGGAAGTAGGATGCGCGATTCTTTGGAAGATCAAGTCTCCTTGGATATCAGCGACAGAATCAAGATCTCCAAAACCAATCTAGTGACCTGGGGTGTAGCTATCGACCTGCTCTAGATGGCCAAGCGAGTTGGCCCGTAGTGCGAATCCGCCGAATACGAAGATCTGTCCGGGGAGGAAAACCTCCCCCTGGATTGCATTGTTTTAGATGATTGACGGAGCCATCAAACTTTTTGGTGACAATGCAGCAGAACTCTCAATGAAAGCACCAATGTCAGTGTCAAAACAGGCGGATCTTGGGTAGGGGGTCCCGAACTGCGCGTCTTTGGTTGATGGTAATAGGAGGGCGGGGACACGATGTTTACCCAGGTTCGGGCCCTCTCTATGGAGGTAATACCCTACTTCCTGCTTGATTGATCTTGATGAATATGAGTATTACAAGAGTTGATCTACAACGAGATCATAATGGCTGAAACCGTAGAAGGCTAGCCTATATGATTATGATTGCCTCTATGGACTAAGCCCTCCAGTTTATATAGACACCGGAGGGGACTAGAGTTGTACAAAGTCGGTTACAGAGAAAGGAATCTTCATATCCGAATGCCAAGCTTGCCTTCCATGCCAAGCAGAGTCCCATCCAGACACGAGAGAGAGCCTTCGGTTTTGTATCTTCACAGCCCATCAGTTCGGCCCATGTCAATAGTCCGGCCGTCCGAGGACACCTTAATCCAGGACTCCCTCAGGTAGGGATGGTGGTTGTGGGGGGCGATGGTGGCTGGTGGTCCGGCCGGCGGCCCATGCGGTGTTCTGTATGGGAAGAATCAGAGACGAGGAAGAAGAAGGGTTAGGAGACGTAGGATCTTCATCCAACCACCTGAAATGGTCGACTGACCCAAATGACAAAAGTCACGCGACCTGCATGCAGACATGCCTTTATATTCATTACCATCATCGTACCTGCTTAGCACTGCTCCTGAATCCATCAAGCTAAACAACGTGCCACTCATAATTCCAAACTTGTTGCTCAAATATGAATCCGATATGATGTTGATATTACTAAAACAGATAACATTTAATTGGTCATCTAATGTTCCTACTTTAATTTCGAAAAGGACGTGCACCACATGTAGAGAGACAGCAGGGAGTTGTACTCTTAATGCGCTCTGGTTCATCATGTGCGGGAACTACGCAACGAACATTTTATTATCCAAAATCTGCTTGCTCTTCTTTAGCATGTTCCTCTTCTATTCTTCTTTAATAAGTACACTCTCCGTTCCTAAATACAAGTCTTTGTATAGATTCCACCATGGACTACATATGGAGCAAAATGAGTGAATCTACACTCTAAAATGTATCTGGATACATCTGTATATGATCCATAGTGGAAATCTCTACAAAGACATATATTTTAGAACAGATGGAGTATGATAGTAGTATAGTATGTTCCTTGTAGTGAAGATGAGCAGGGACATTTGAAGTGTAGAGGTCTATATGGTCGATTTTGATGGACACTTTAAACTCTTCGAGCCTCTTTGATTCGTAGGATTTTGTAAACATAGGAATAGGATTTGTAGTGGCCTGCCCACTTGAATCCTATAAGAATAGCAAGAAAATGCGGGGATTCTTCGCCTTTGAGAGTTACACTGATATTAACAGTACCACACCTTCAGTTGAAGAGAGCTTGTATCCGAAGCCTTTCTAGCCGTACCAACAATACTAGCACATATATTCCAGCAAGTTCCACTTTGCTAATTGTACTTTGATGCATAAGGTTTTCCCATTATATCAAACTATGATCTGTGTAGATGCTTTGTGTCGCACTAGCAGCAGCCCACTCTTGAAGCTAAACACTGCAATGACTTACAAAATTGGCACCAAGGCATTGAGTGCCATTCTGGATGCAATGAAACACATACGCTCCCCACCTGTTGATTCTTGTTTAGAAGATGATCCTAATGACTATTCTAACCTCGAGGAGTCAAAGGCAGATGGCATGTCCTGTTCACCCATCAAGGTGCCTATTCTAATTTAGCAAGGTTTTATTGATTGTGTGTATCTTGCATATGTTGTCTTGCATTTCTTCTACCTTGTTGCACCGCCATCTTCTTAGTTTACTCATCATATATGTCGAGATGACATGCTCATCCATTATCAATACATATTCCATTTGTCGTCATACCATGTTTTTCCACTCAAATGTTGTTCTTGTGCATCAGACATCAAAAAGGAAGATGGTGATTCCCAAACCTAAAGGAGCACCAGCAAAGTCCTTGAAAAACGTGGTGGTGCCAGAGAAATCGGACAACACCCCACTTATATTGGCTGTACAACCAGATACACAAAATGTAGGACCGACTCTAGCAGACTGTACCCATACATCACTGGCCACATCTCTAGCCCGACCACACAGGACCTGCACTCCAGCAAAAGGTATGCCGATTTCAGTTGCCATAGCACCAGCCACAAAACAGAAAAATCCCACTCCGGTAAAAAGTACAGCAAGTCCACCAACCGAAGACCTATCCCAACTGTAGAGACGGCCAATTCCTGCAGATTGGAACCCCATTCTAGTTATTCCCAGTTTAAAAGACAATGCTTTCAATGTTGTTAGGGACTACGTGCATATATTCCCATCAAGGGAAGATTATAGTGAAGACAAACACCATTTTCACATCTTCCTATCCCACTTACGTGTAAGTGCTATTATTCATGGTGATTATTTTCCTACTTTTGCTGATTAAACACATTAATGATTTACATTACATTGTTGTAAGTAGGCATGGGTCAATCAGATAGTCATGAGGAGCAAAGCTTGCTTGCGCTTTTCAAGGAAGCATTGCAGCAGTATCGGTGTTACCTAAGGAACTCACACTTTGATGGCAAGTCTATAAACGAATTTCCAGTGAAGTCTCATGTGCTAAATTTAGAAGACATTGAATGGAAAAACCTTGTTATGCACTGGTCTCGTTCCCAGGATGAGGTACTGTCTATGAAATCACATGACAATTTGAACTTCTACTTTTCCGCATGTGCCTTATGGATCTTTTTTGCAGGAAATCTGCTCGAAGAAGAATTCCGGTTTGAAAAGAACAACAGGGTATCGCAAATATGCTGCCCGCTGCTTTTCTCTTGTTAGTAACTGTTGTTCTGTATCACTGTACTTGCATACATACCTAGTTCATTATGTGATAGCAGTATGCATGATAGCTTGCTTATCAATTGTTCGCTCCAAATTATCTGATATGTATGAATGGTTACATCAGTGTAGAATATATCAAATGCCAATGAATTTTTTTAGCTCTACATTGTTCTTCTAAGTACCTGTTGCCCTTTATCAGTGTACTTATATTAAGAGGTAGTTGTTCATGTACCATCACTCTGCAGCTTATTTTCCTTTGCCCTCCATTTTCTACACATGAGATCTATATTTACTCTTACCATAAGGTTGGATAACACCCATGGTACTAAAGAAGTTTAGCTCTGCATTGCTCTTGGCTGTACCTTTTGCCTGTATTGCTGTACATTTATAGCTACTTGGTTATGTAGCATCACTCTTCATCTTATCTTAAATATTCTCCATTTTTTCTTATATTATCACATCTATATTTACTCTTAACAAAATGTAGAATAAAGGCAATGCTTATGAAGAAGATTCTATGCTAAACTTCTAGAATTGCTCCCCCCATCATCATGGACAAGGGCTTTATAGAGCTTGTCTTCACCAATAATGTAAGTTTGTCCTTCTCAAGCCTTCAAACTTTCTTGTGTATATTTGGTTAGGCATGACTGCAACAACTGTTTATTATTGGTGTTTGCATCAATTGCATGTTTAAAGTTTATTATGTAGTTCATAAACAAAAGTTTGTCCTTCTCAATTTAAGTTTTCAGTTGTACAACCAAGTTCCTTCTTCATACCATGTAAATTAAACTATACAGAGCAAGTGATCTTCTTTTTGCACTGCATGTATGCTTCTGTTCTTGATCCGTAATCCAGTGGTGTGGTGAACCTACCCACTACAGCACAATGTCATATTCTGCAATGTCTTAACTATGAACAATGTCATATCATTCTACTATTCTTTAAACCATCTCTTTATTTGCCAATCTGAAATGGGATAAATTGACAACACATTAACCATTGATACTTATGAGTTCTTGATCAATAATCTAGCGGTGTCGTGAAGCTGCCAACTCCTTCACAATGTCATTTCCTGCCATGTCTTGACCTGAACAATACCATATTGTGTTAATGCTATTTTAAACTATGTCACTTTATTCGTCAGTAAGAAATGTGATGAATTGCCAGCACTGATACTTATATGTGCAAAACATGTCATCTGTCTGCTTGTTTATCTTTCAGAGTGAGGAGGATATAAGTATCAAACAAGCATAGTCTCATCAGCTTGCTCAGTTGCTTGTGTTGTAGGTCCCGAGCAGGGCTAACCTTTCTTGAACTCTATTGAAGTGCTGTCGGTTTTGTATATTATTTTGTTGGTGTGTTTATTTGCACTGGTGGCGATCTTTGATGCCCAGTGTATGTAATCTGCTGTCTTCTTGTGCTTTATTATCATAGTGGCGAACTTTGATGCCCAGTGGATGTAATATGCCATAATTTCTTTATTGTGTAGTCTGGGTTTTTTCTTATTCACGATGCTGCAGTTGTTTTATTGTATATATATCCTGTCTTCGCAGTAAACCGGCCAAACCTTAAAATTATGGTACATAATCGATTCGTCATGCAAATCACTATGTATGATCCGCATCATGGGCCCCGTCATCTTTGTCCGTTAATAGGCCTAAATGTAAACTAGCCCACTAGTAGATTCGGTCCTTTAATAGGCTGAGTAAACTGTTGGCCCTATTTTCGCAAGAAAACTCAATGGGCTTTTAGGAGGCTGAAAAGTAGGTTGGGCCTGAAACATGCCGAATAGCTCACGGGCCGGCAGCAGGCCGAAATAGACCCCGACCCATGACTCTGCCAATCAAATAACGGGCTTTTAACAGGCCAAAATTGTCTCGGTCCTTGTTTGGCCCAATAAGATTATCAGCTATGGGCAGACCGGATGCAAATCGGGCCGTAGTTAGGCCCAACTATATGACGGGCTTGTAATAGGCCGAAATAAATATAGGGCTGAAATGTCAAACGGGCCTTTAACAGGCCGGAACTAATATCAGGCCGAATTACTAAATGGGCCTTTGGCAAGTGGGCCTAAAGGCATAGCATCCAGTTGACACGCCGAATCTGATATGGGCCATAATTTAGCCCAACGCCTCTTAAATGGCCGGACCTGATCTGGGCCGTAATTTGGCCCTGAACATGGTAGGATTTTAATGGGCCGGATATCATATAGGCCTTTATTAGGCCCATAACGTGGCAGGCTGTTAATGGACCGGATCAAATATGGCCCGCCATTTGGACCAAAACATGGCAGCCTGTTAATGGGCAGGCCTACTAGTGTCCTCAAAATTTTGTGGACCTTTAGCTGGGCCGGCCCATTATGGTCGGCGAAATCTTATGGACCTTTAGCTGGGCCGGCCCATTATGGTCCACAAAATCTTGTGGGCCTTTAGCTGGGCCGGCCCATTATGGTCCGCAAAATCTCATGGGCCTTTAGCTAGGCCGACCCATTATGGCCCGCAAAATCTTGTGGGCCTTGAGCTGGGCCTGCCCATTATGGTTCGCAAAATCTTGTGGGCCTTTAGCTAGTCTTGCCCATTATGGTCCACAAAATCTTGTGGGCCTTTAGTTGGGCCGGCCCATTTAAACTTTATGGGCCACTTTTGCGCTGGTCCACATGTCAACATATCATAGGCGCATCTCGCCCATTGGATGATTGACACCTGTGCCAACGCGGAGCTCACACGTGTTTCCTCCAGCCAATGATGATTTTACACGTGGAAAATCCCCATTGGTTCGGGTTGTTAATGGGTTATCGGATTAAAAACCGGACCCGATAGCTTAACGGCGTTCCGTTATGGTGGATTCCACGTGTCAGTCACCCTTGACGAAAGAACTTTTGTGATGCGCGATTTATCGTCATGGAAGTGGACACTTCTGTGATGATAATTTTGGTAATGTCATGGAACACTTCTACGACAACACAGGTATGACTATCTTAATTCTATCATAAAATCGTCATGGATGTACATGCATGACGGAAAACGTGACCTACTATGACAAACACATATCGTCACAGAAGTGTATTTTTTTTGTAGTGATACTGGCCTTTTGGGCTACTCTTTCAACCTCATCTTGGTCATTGGGAAGTTTTCTAGTTTGGAGAAAGTGGATTATGTGCCTTGCCCAAGTTGGAGCCTAAGGCTCGGCAACGAGGACTAGTGGCACCTCCTCAACTGCGGGGGAACACTCCTCGTCCGCGGGGACCATGATCACGGCGGGAGGGTGCGGGCCAGCAAGTTGTGAGTTTCCGACAGGGTCCCCGATAGGAGCGGAAGGCTCTACCGGGAGAGGCTTACCGGAGTCCATCATTCTCCTTTTCTAGGCCATTGTTACTGGGGATACGGAGGGGTGAGTAAGATGGACAACAAAAGTTCCCAGTTCCACAGGAAGCTTTTGCACAACACACTTTGAGAGATGATCACCTAAGCTATTTTCTGTATGGGGTACGTGCTCTGTTTGCAATCTGTCAAAGCGCTCCTCCAATCTCCTCACTTCCTCAACGTACGGCTCCATCAATGGGATTTGGTAATCCTCGTTGACTTGTCTCACCACAAGCTGCGAATCTCCTCGAATGATCATCTTCTTGATTCCCAATTCTACGGTAATCCTGAGCCCGACAAGGAGCCCTTCATACTCTGCTATATTATTGGTTGCCTCTTCCTAGGCAAAATGCATCTGGACGACGTGCTTCAAGTGCTCCCCTGAGGGGGCGATGAGAAGCACGCCAGCCCCTGCACCTTGTAGGGAAAAGGCACCATCAAAATACATGATCCATTCTTGGGGTGCCTCCTTGCCGGGGATAACTATTTTTGTGACTTCCTCATCAGGGGTTGGCGTCCATTCTGCAATAAACTCTGCCAATGCCCTGCTCTGGATTGTTGATGTGCTCTCCAATTTCATACCAAAACTAGACAACTCCAAAGCCCACTCCACTATTCTGCCAATACCCTCAGGGTTTTGGAGTACCCTTTGCAACGGGAAACGAGTGACAACCGTAATCTCATGTGCTTCGAAGTAGTGGTGCAGTTTCCTCGAGGCCATGATGAGGCCAAAGATCAACTTTTGCATGCCAGAGTACCTCGATCGAGCCCCTTGTAACAAGGAGCAAACAAAGTACACTAGGCATTGCACCACTTTCTTCCTTGCCATGTACTTGGGGTTTCTCTCACTGCCGTGCTCACTTCTGCCCTGATCCTTATCTGACTCTGTCAGTCCTTGCTAACTTTCTTCTTCTTCCACTTCCTGCTTCACCAACAAGGCTGCTCTAACCACTTGGTTGGTTTAGCAACACTAGCTCTTGTGTCTTGGGAGCAACCAAGGTGGGCACAAATGATAAGTAGGCATTCAATTCTTGCAAGGTCGCATCCGCCTTTGGGGTCCACTTCATGGGCCCTGCCTTCTTCAGGATTTTGAAGAATGACAGAGCGCGCTCGGCAGACTTGGAAATGAATCTTCTTAGCACGGCAACGCACCCTATTAGACTCCTCACATCCTTGACCATCATTGGTGCTTGGATCTACTCGATGGCTTTAATCTTGTCGGGGTTGGCTTCGATCCCCTGATGGACACAAAGAATCCAAGTAGCTTGCTGGAGGGAACGCCAAACACACACTTCTCCAGGTTGAGCTTCAAGTTGATCTTGCGCAGATTCGCAAATGTATCCTCCAAATCCTGGATAAGAGTTTCTCTGCCCTTGGTCTTAACCACAATGTCATTCATATAAGCTTCAATGTCTCTGTGCAGTTGTGGCTCAAAACTAGTCTAAACTGCCCTTGCAAAAGTCGACCCGGCACTCTTTAATCCGAATGGCATGCGCATAAAACAGTACGTACAACACGGGGTGATGAACGAGGTCTTCTCTTCGTCTTCCTAGGACATGAAGATCTGGTGATATCCAGAATATGCATCTAGGAAGGAAAGCAAATCACAGCAAAGTGGAATCCATGGTCTGATTGATGCGCGGCAAGGGCAATGGGTCCTTCGGGCAAGCTATGTTGAGATCTGTGAAATCTATGCAAAGCCTCCATTTCCCGTTAGCCTTCCGGACCACCACCGGACTTGCTAGCCAAGTGGGATGTAGCACTCCTCTAACCAAACCAGCTACTTCAAGCTTCTTGATCTCCTCTACAATAAATTGCTGCCTCTCCAAGGCCTGCTTCTGGACTTTCTGCTTGACGGGTCGGGCATGTGGGCAGACAGTAAGGTGGTGCTCGATTACCTCCATGGGAACACCAGGGATATCAGATGGTTGCCAGGAAAACACATCGATATTCACCCATAGGAAGGAAATGAGCGCGCTTTCCTATTTGTCATCGATGGTGGCGCTGATGGTGAAGGTACCATTAACGCTAGCCAGCCCTGCCGGGACCTTCTTCACTTGTGGAGTAGTAACCTTGGTCCTTTTTCTATTGGAACTCTCCGGCAAATCATCAACAGGCGCAGCACACTCCAAAGAGGCACACTTCCCGGATTCCTTGTCAGCGTCCTTACAATCCTTCTTCTTTCCTCTACTTTCCTTGGCGGGAACTGCTGCTGCCGTTGCCTCTGCCACGACTGTGTCCCGGTACATCTTGTCCATGCAAATGATTGAATACATCTCATCTCATGGGATAGAGATGACTCCAACTGGTCCAGGCATCTTCAAGGTGTTGTAGGCATAGTGGGATGCCGCCATGAATTTAGCCAGGGATGGTCGTCCAAGGATCCCATTGTACGGCAAGGGGATGTCGACCACATCGAACACAATCTTTTCAGTCTGATAGTTCAACTCCCCTCCAATGTCACAGGCAACATGATCTTTCCCTTAGGATCACTCCTGCCGGGATTAAATCCTTGAAACGTCTCGGTGACCTCTAACTCCTCTTGTGCTATTTCAAGCCTGCTGATAACCTTTGGGGAAATCCGATTCAACCCGGCCTCACCATCCACCAATATCTTAGTGACCTGGAGGTTGCGAATTGTCAGAGAGACAACAATGGCAAACACCATACCGCCGTGGTACGGTCGGGATGATCCTCTTCGTCAAAGATGATGGGCGTGTGTGACCATTTGAGTGGTTTCTGGGCCTCTGGTGTTGGTTCCACAACATGACCTCACACATCTACCGTTTGAGTTGGCAGTGAGAGGCGTGTAGGGATGCGCCCCTGTCAATGCACAGGGCATCAGTGGCCTTCTGAAACTCTAGCTCACTGGTTTCATCTTCATCCCCTTCATCACTCTCACCATCACAGGCTTCCTACTCTTGATCTCTGGCGGGCTTTCCTTTATTCCGAAAGGGTTTGCCGGGGTGGTTTACTTCACTGCCTCGACCCTTACCGCCAACGGCATTCTGACCCTTTTCCTTGTCATGCTTCTCGTACTCTACTGTTTTCCACTTGACAAGCTGCTCAACCTGATAACACTCTTGAAGGTCGTGGCCCTTGGTTCGATGAATCTTGCAATATGGCCCATCACCTTTCCCGGCGTTCTCGGCAGCCACAGCTTCCCGACAGTCAGCGCACACGGCAACTTCCTTATCGGGGGCTTCGGCCTTATCAGTCTTGCCAGTACTAGGTGAACTTTATCTTTCAACAGTCATCATTGCCTTATCCTTGCACCTCTTATTGCGCTTCTTGCTCTTCTTCTGACTGGTCGATTCATCATCATCCTCTGAATGAACATTGATGTAGTCCTCCTTCCTAGGTAACTTCCTTCCCTCCTCCATCCGGGCACACTTATCCACCAAGGTGTAAAGCTCCTTCACAGTCTTGGAGAACCGTACATTCATCTTGGAACGAATCCTGCGGTTGCACACATTGGACTAGAAGGCAGCTATCACAGCTGCCGGATGGATGTTCGGGATGTTCCTGTGGATCCTGCTGAATCACTACAAATACTTCCGGAGGGTTTCTCCTTCTTTCTACCGGAGAAGCTAGAAATCGCAGGGCTGGCCTGGTTCTTGATGGCCGCGAGAGAAGGCACCAATGAACTCATAGCAAAGGTCAGCCCATGACGAAATGGAGTTCTTCGGTAGGTCCATCAGCAAAGACCTCAGATTAGAATTGAGAGCCAAAGGGAAGTAGTTGCAAATAGCTTCTCATCTCTTCCCCCGGCAGCTTGAACGGCAATGGTGTAGATGCTCAGAAACACTGCCGGGTTTAGCCTCCATCATACTTCTCGGGTATCTCTGGCTTGAACGTGCGGACGGAGAGCCAACATACTTGCCGCAGCTCAGGATTAAAGGCAGGGCACCCAACCTCGAAAGGTAGGCACCCGCCAATATCGAGCGTAGGCTCATCGACGTCAGGACCATCGCACCCATCGGTCCGGCGGCGGTTGTCGTGGCATTGCTCAACGACAACGTGTGTGTCTCCGCTCCACATGTCGTCTAGGGCTTGCCGCTGATCTGGACACGCTCGAGGGTTAGAAGAGGCCATAGAGACGTCATCAGGTTCTTGATTCTACTACGCTCATGCCAGCTACCGTGGTGGGGACGGTACCATGGGGGTGGCCCCTTCCGTACAACCAGCAGCACGAGCCATCGTCGTCACTTGGGGAGGCAGTGGAGAGCAAGCTCGCTGTGAGCCCCCAGCCTCGGCGAAACCGAGCAGGCTTTGGATGGTGGCATGCCACTCATCCATCTACTCGGCCACTGGCGGGAATCTTACTAGCAGCTGAGCCCGCGCCATGGCCTCCGTAGCCGTGCTCAGCATGGGTGATGATGACGTAGATCGTACCGACGCTCAGCTCCTAACGGTGCTAGCAGCGACAATATCACATTCCCGCTATTGCGGCGCGGTCACCTGGATGGCCAGGTGGCGCGGCGAAGGTGCTTGAGGTCTAGTGGATCCTTCGGGCGCAACGACTTGCTCGACTCTCCTCGGGGGAGGTGCACACACTGCGGTCGCTCCCATGAAGGGGGTGGCCGGAGGGCGGCGATTCGCCCCGGACCGAGCGCCATTGTTGCGGCTTTGCCTATTGGTGAGAGGAAGGAGTGTGGATAGAGTAATCCCTTCGCACGTACCATATGGAGCATGGCCATCGGGGTGTTGCTGTTGTCGCTCTCCTCCGGTGTCTCCCTCTCCTGCTTCGGCCGTGGGAGAAGTGGTGACGGTGTTGCTTGCTCCGACCACATCTCCAGTAGCGTCCACATCCTCGCGCGCCTCCGCACCTCCCATAGCATTGGTGGCTGCGGGCGGTGGAGCCTTTGAGGTTGATGGGTGAGCCTAAACAACGGATTTCTTCTTGGGCGCCATGGTTCATGGCACCATCGAAGACAAAGATGGCGATGAAGATGAGGCGATGCGCACGCTTACAGGTTCGCACAAGTGATCCCCCTACCTGGCGCACCATAGATGTCGTGGGAAACCACGGCCACCTATGGGACCAAGGGTCCCTTGCTACTTCGGAAGGGGGCTGTCACATTGCACAAAGAGCCGAGGAGCATGGGGCAGCATGGCAGAGATCACAAGCAATTTTACCCAGGTTCGGGCCGCCATGTGGCGTAAAACCCTACTCTTGCTTTGGTGGATTGATGGTGGAAGAATGGTGGTGGAGCACAGTACACTTTCCTGGCAAGGGAGGCAGTGGCTACGCGCGTATGAGTCTGTGGGTGTCCAACCTTCTAACCCTTTCTACGGTTGCCAGGGGCCTCCTTTTATAGGTTAAGGAGTCACCACAATGGAAAATCAATCATTACACACTGATAAAATAGCAAACAGTGCTATCATACCTAACTTTGCAGGCTACAGAGTGCATTAAATGCGCCACTCAACGTCACATAATTACTCACTAGGCAAACCTTGCCGGGCTATTTTGCCAGCTTCACGCCTACTTGCTTGACACGTCACAGGATGGGTGCCGCATGTAGGTTTTCCTGTAGAAAGAGGTTGCCATGTGGCAAATTGCTGCCACTTAATCACTTTGCGGCTTGACACTGCACTAATTGACGACGTGGGTCGTGGTGGAGAGGTTGGTGATGTGTTTTTTGCCTTCGTGAGACCCGGCAGGCCCTGTCGGGACGTCTTGGATGTTCTATTCCGGTGGTGAATTCGTCCTCGCGAAGCTCGTCTGCCCCGCAAGGGAGGCTTTTCTCCTGGTGGTATTTTGCTTCTCTGGCATGATCTTGGTGCTCTTGTTCTGCATGCTGGTTTTCAAAGATCTTGGTCTCTTGTGCTCTGGCATGACCTGGTGCCAAAATCTTGTTCCCGTGCCTGTGCACAGTCAGGGCAACTTACCCAGGGTATGTTGCACCGACACAAGGTTCCCCTCGGATATCCCACGAATATGCACTTATCCGACTTGGGGGTAAGCTTGTCCGGCATAAGTCGCTTGACAAATGCTTCACAACCCCAAATCTCTAGAAAAGACAATTTGAGACTCTTCCCAGTCCATATCTCATGTGATGTCATGTATACGGATTTAGATGGTACTCTGTTGAGTGTAAAAGCTGCAGTTTCTAGAGTGTATCCCCAGAATGACAAAGGTAAATCTGATTTGCTCAACATTGACCGGACCATGTCCAACAAGTTCCTATACCTCCATTCCGACATGTCGTTTGTGTGTGGCGTACCCGTAGGTGTGAGCTGAGGTACTATACCTCGGCTTTTCATATGATCATTAAAATCCTCACTCATGTACTCACCTCCACGATCAGATCGTAGAAGCTTTATAGTCTTGCTGAGATGATTCTCAACCTTGTTCTGAAAGTCTTTGAACTTTTCAAAAGTTTCCAACTTGTGCCTCATCAAATAGATATATCCATATCTACTCAAGTCCTTGGTAAAAGTCATGAAGCACAGATAGCCACCTCTGGCAATTGTGCTCATTGGACATCACACATCACGGTGTATAAGTTCCAATGGCTCGGACGCCTTCTCGCATCTCTTTGCAAAAGGAGACTTAGTCATCTTGTCGATCAAGCATGATTCGCATGTCTCGAACGACCCGAAGTTGGACAATGTTAGGAGTCCATCACCATGGAGCTTCTTCATGCATTTCAGACTAATGTGTCCAAGCCAGCAATGCCAGATGTATGTTGGATTTATCTCATTAGGCTTATGCCTCTTGACATTCATGTTATAGACCGGTTTCATTTCTATATTCAATATAAAAAGCCCATCAACAATGGGTGCATAGCCGTGGAACATACCATTCAAATAAAACTAGCAACCATTGTTCTTTAAATTGAATTCGTAACCCTGACTCATCAAGCATGAGGCAGAAATAATGTTTCGACTATGTGCAGGAATGTAATAACAATTATTCAATTCCAAAATAAATCCAGAAGGAAGCTGCAGCTGCATCGTGCCGACCTCCGACGCAGCAACTCTTGCTTTTGTTGCCAACCCTGATGTCAATCTCCCCTTGTGCCACACGTCAAGTTCTTACTGGCCCCTGCATCGAGTTGCAAATATGAACAACCGATCCGGTATCAAATACCCAAGAGCTACTAGGTATGTCAGCAAGGTAAATGTCTATAACATATGAAACAAGTGTACATTTGCCTGAAGAAGCATTTCCAGCCTTCTTGCCATGCTCTGCAAGCCACTTGCTACAGTTCCTCTTGCAGTGACCAGTTTCCTTGCAATGGTAGCAAATGGTCTTTGAACCTGGTCCAAATTTCGGTATTGCGGTGGAGGTTACCATCTCCGTGCCCTTTGCCTTAGCCTTTTTCTTGGACCAACTCTTCTTGAACTTGGCTGATTTCTGCACCATCAACACTTGATGCGTGCCTTTCTTAATATGCTGCTCTGCCACTTTGAGCATCCCATGTAATTCAGTGAGCTTCTTATCCATGCCATGCATATGATAGTTTGAGATGAATGTCCCAAGATGGGAAGAAGAGAACCCAGAACTGTATCAATAGCCAGCTCATCCAAGAGCGGGAAGCCCAACCGATCCAACACTTGCATGTATCCGTTCATCTTGATCACATGTGGGCTCAGTGGATGACCTTCCTTCAGCTTGCAATCCATCAATGATCACCAGAAGTTGAAGCTTTCGGTCATAGCCTATGTCTGAAACATCCTCTTGAGACTCTCGATCATATCGTAAGCCTCAACATTTTCGAAATGCTGTTGCAAATCAGGCTCCATACAAGATAGCATGAGACAACTGATCTTCGTTGATTCATCAACGAGTTTCTGGTAGGCATTCTTGGGTGTGGCACTAGTATTATCGGCAGGTTCCTCTAAAAGTGGATCCTCTATAACATGTTCCTTTTTATCGTGCTTGAGAACAATTCTAAAATTTCTATTCCACGTGGTAAAGTTTGTTCCATTCAGTTTATCCTTTTCTAGAATTGATTTCAATGCAAAGTTGGGTTGAGCAGGTGGTGCCATTGATCTACAACATAAAAATATGCAATCATTAAGCAATGTGTTTTTGGAGAGTAATTCAAGCCAAAACTGAAATACTCCCACTGAAGTTGGCGTCCCTCCGCAAGCTCTCAGTGATTCAGGATCCAACTAGCGCATGCGACTAGTGAGCTTTAGCATCACTACTAGCCAACATGACTATCCAGTAAGCAACTCTTTGCTAATCGTATCTATATACGACTCCTATCGGTCGGGTAGGTATCTTATACCACGGCTCCAAACGTCCTTTGCCAGAAGGCCCAAAACCGTTTGGATAGCCTTGTCAAAACAACCTGATGTACTTCATGGCTGTGTCCGACACAACCCCTCCAGTTCTAGGACACCTAGCAGCACCCCAATTTTATGAGCCCGCTGCTAGACGTACTTGACGTGCGAAGGTGCAACATCAGGAAAGGCAATTCGCTTGATATTAATGAGGGATCATTCTACCATTTTAACATGCACAGAAAATAAGAAGCACTATATCACAAATAAACATATATCGTGAAATAGTATGGCTCCTTCATGGATGTTCTTCCAGGTGGGCTCCGACTCCGATGACCATCTAGGAACTCCATCTTGTTTGTCACGCTAGGACGCCAAGCCACCAACCTGAAATCTATTATCCAAGTACTACACCTAGTAATGAATTTGACATAGAGTCACAAGTCGACACACAATCGTTATACATTATAATGGCAACACTTTGGCTCCTGCCAGTAGACAAACATGACGTGCAAGCCATGTATAAATTACACAGATGCATCACATACACATGGGCCATACTATTCACATCAAACCCTACAAACTATCGTTATGCATAGAATCACATTCGACCGGTTTTGAGTGATCGTGTACAAAATACAAGGCGCTATGCACACATATTCATAATCCATATGCTCATGCTACCTCTCGCTAACTAAACAGGTGCGACGGTGCAGAGAAGAAGAAAAACCCGACTACCAACACGAAGGTACCCATCCTCTTGAGGGCAACCTAGGTGGGCGCAAGGGGGGGTACTGGGCCAACCCAGTGCAACCTTGGGCGCACAGGCAGGAATGCGCCAGGGTGCACGGGTGTGCCGCCCCCTCCTGGGGCTTCGTCGGCGCCACCCATAGGGCCGTCCAACAAGGACATGGGAGCCAGCCGAGCAGTGCCCCCTGTCGTGGCCGCAGCAGCTTCGGTCCCGGGGCAGGGGGCGGCGCCCCATCCTCCGGTGGCCAAACCCGACTCGGGGGCGTGCAGCGGCGCTGCCTCAGGCAGTGCCTACCCCCGTAAGCCAGCAGGTCATGGCATCGGTTGCTCTTGCTGTGTCGCTGGAGCAAGGTGCAGCGAAAGGCCCGGAGCCCCTGGTGCCTGAAGTGGGTCGTACCACGGCGTCATTGCCCGCGGCCCTGCCGGCGCGTCAGTGGCGCTCCCTCGCCAATCCCTTGTGCTTGCGAACTATGGCCCCCTGATCAAGCCTGTGGATCTGGATGATGCTTACGCCGCTGTCAGTCTGCTCTCGATAGACCTCCAGGAGCTGACAGATGACTTGCGAGGTAGCGCTTAGGGCATGCCTCGGTTTGGGTCCATGTTGAGAAGACAACCCAAGATACCTGGAGGTGGTCCCGTGTTGCTGCCACAGAGAGCAGGGAAGAGGCCGCCAACGCCAGGGCGGCCCGTGATGATGCGCCGGCTGGAGTAGGGTCGGCCACCAAGCACTGCAACGAGGCAGAGACCGGTCTACATGCGCTTCGGGAGGAACAGGCCGCACGCTCATAGCTACGCTAGCAGCGAGAGGACGACCTGCCTTGCAAGGTGAAGCTTGCAGATTGAGACTCTGTGTTGTCGAAGGTGGTCATCGAGCAGGCCCTGAAGCATGAGTGCCTGGACAAGCTACAGAAGGAGGTGGTCAAGGCCCGGGCATCCCACGGCAAGAAAGACTCTAAGGTGATGGATCGACTAGACGCGGGGAGAAGAAGATCATTGCTGACGGCGATGCCAAGGCGGTGGCGGACCGCGACACCTTTTCTTCTCATGAGCTCAGGGCTCACCAAGCATTGAAGTCGATCTGCAGAGGAGGGTTTGAGGGCCCGCTCACGACCCCCGAGGATGATTATGTAGAGTTCTCCTCCAGGCTTACCTTTGAGCCAAAAGGCACCGGCGCCAAGGTTGATGCCATCCTAGAGGAGGAGTGTCACAACCTCTTCTCCGTGGCAGTGACGCACATCTTTAGCCATCCTTATCTCCGCGAAGCCAGCTTCGACTTGTATGCCATGATAGGCCCTGCTCCTCTTGAATTCCGCACCAACACCGCAGAGGCCGTGGAGGGCCACGCTACTCGAGAAGGTCACCTCATCGACGGTGGATCAGCCACAGCCGAGGCGGGCGGCGGCGATGTCAGCGACGGAGACGGCGACATTGAAGACGGGCCTGTTGCAGCTGAAGCAGGTGACAGTGATGATGGTAGTGGTGGCGATGGTCTTCCCTCTTAGAATTTATCCTGCAATGACTCAACCGTGCCTCGTGGAGGCGTAAGACTTTGTCTAGATTTGTGATACAATTTGTGTCTGTAATAACTGTTTGAAATCCGTAATTTCCTTTCCGTGCTTAATTTTCTTCCTGCTTGCCTTCGTGCTCTGCATCGGTAGGGCCCAGCCCTACGCATACCTCAGCCGCCGTTGGAATGTCATGTCGTGATGCTTAGGCAAAGCCAAGGGGAGAGGGGTTACATTACTAGTGAGGCCCCTGAGTCGCGATGCTTAGGGGTCCCCCTTGACGCGCGAGCGGCCCGCATGAAGGAAACATGGGCGACAACGAGGTTAACCCAAGGCCCTTCATACCTTTTTCTCGTCAGCCTATGCCTGGGGGGATGCGAGAAGACCAGACACCAGGAACCTGGTGAGGTAGCATGCGCGGGGGCAGGCCTGTGAGCCAAGGCTTGGCCTGAGCGTAGGCACCGTTCCCATCCCCCTCTTGCATGCAGACCAGGGGAAGGCTGCGGGCAGTGTCACTTGAGGATCCAAGAGGCCATCCTGAGGTTGATGTTACCCATAGGGCACCCTCAGTTGTTTATCCACTAGCGCGGAGCATGCGGCTTCCACTGGGCTTGGGCATGGTCGTAGTGTGACAATATCCGCCAGCACTGAGCATGGGGCTTCCACTAGGCATGGGTAGGGAGCTATGTGCTAGAGTCTCTGGGTGTGTACAGCCCTATTTCGTTCTTATGTGTGGCAGGCATGACAGAACTTTTAGGAGGTGTATCTGGACAATCATGAGCCAGTGTGGGTCTCAGGAGGTCCTACCTCAAGGCGGGTTGCGCCTGGATTTTTGGCATGGAGTGCGCTTGTGAGACCTGAGTTAAGAGGGCGATCTGTGCCGAACGAGTGTTTGAACATTGTCGCATGAGAAGACCAAACCACAAGGACCCATAGGAGGTGACGTGTATGGAACCGGCCCGCCAGACAGAGCTCGGTCGCTTGGGTTTACCAACGCTGCAGGGACGGACCCAAGCTCAAATGTCGTGTTGAGTCTTCTCATGCAACAATCTAGGGAAGAACACCCGGTGCGCGGCTCCCACAGTGACATAGCATCAAAATTGCGGTTGTACGAACCGGGCCATGTGTCCTTGCTCACCTACCCTCGATGAGATCATGTGAGGACAAGGCACCAAAGACCCCAGGAGGTGACGTGCACGGGAGCTAGCCCGCGAGACAGAGCTTGTTCGCTTGGATTTACCAATGCTGCAGGGACGGACCCGAGCATAGATGTCATGCCCGCCCTTAATCATGAGGCGGTCGAGAGTGGGCTCACAAGGGCATGGTGACAATCATGGTGACAAAGGACTGGACACACATGTTGAAACATCAAGGGAAATCTTATTGAGGCAAAGCCAATTCTGATACATGAGCAAAATGACGAAATTGCAGGGGCGGACCTGAACAACTTGAGTATAATGCAGCCCAAGGGGCGCCCTCAATTGAACAAACAAAAATTCACCCGACACCGGTGTTGCATAGGCGTCGAGGTAGCTGAAGAAGCATGTCATGGAGGTTCTCTCCTCATGAGCCAGGCAGCTCCAAAGGCTTGAGAGGCTTGCGAGGCCCAGGGCGCTTGCGAGGGTCCAGGACCTCCTGAGACGCCACTGCGGAGCATCGAGCGTCATGGGACGCCATCGCTCGCTGCATGAGTCGCTGGTGCGAGGCGCCGATGTTCAGTAGGCCGAACAAGATGCCGACGTAGCTGCAAGGGTAGACCCCACTCCGGCCGATGCGCGACTGGCAGAAGAGGTCCTGTGAAGCGGCCCTTTTGAAGCCTGGGATATTCGCTTAGACGCGTAGCACGCCACCCACGTCAGGGGTGGAAGCCGCACTAGCGGGATGTCACAACCCTAGATCAGCCCTTGTTTGACTTTGCTTGATCATCATGTCATCATGTTTTAATTCAGGAAACTGGAATTGAGGGAATTCCAAAAGCGTCAAAATTCAATTAAAAGAAGGGAAAGAACCCTGAAAATTGCATTCAATGAAATCAAAATGTCCTTCATTAATGTTTGATAATTTTGGCAAGGGTTTTGGTGCAAACAAAAAATATGGAACATTTTTAAGGATTATTTTGGACTTTGAATTTAAACCATATTGTATTTGGATTGAGTTTATATTAATATTAAGTAAAAATAGAAACTCAAAATACTTGAAACTTTGCATGTGCACTTGGAAGGGTCCATAGTGATCACATATAAAATTTTAGAAGGTTTGGACTGTTTTGAAATTCTTTTGAATTTGAATCAGTGGCAATAAATAAATAAATAAATAAAAGAAAGCAAAATAGAAAAATAAAAACAAAGCAGAAACCTCACCTGGGCCTTATCTGGCAGAAGAGGCCCAGCCCACCGGGGGCTAAGTAGTCTTCTTCCTCATGCTAGGAGGACAGAGAGGTGTGTGGCGAGCGCGCCGACGATGCCTTGCCACCTCCAGCTTCAGCCGCACAGCCCCGACCCCTCTAGACATGCCACAAAGATGCCCAGCCTCCTCGATGGGTCCAGAAGGACCGCCCCGTCTTCCTCATCCTCTCCACTGGGCTATGAGATGCCGGGAGGCCCTGCTTCCTCGTCATCGCGCTCGTCTTCTACCTCGGACCCACCGGCCGTCGTCGACTGATTCATCGTCGTCCAAGCTTCCTAGACTCGCCATCGCCTTTGCCAGCCCCCCATGAGCCACTCTCCATTTCCTCCTGGAATCCCTGTCGTTTTCTTCCCCATAGCCAGCTTTTCCACATTGGCCGAGCGCCGTCGTCCGCCATGGCTGATGAGGTTCTCGCCCCTGAGCACCTCCGCTCGTTCTAGTGGCACTAGCGACCTCCCCGAGCTCCTAGGAGTACACCCAGCCACTTCGCTCACTCGCTAGCCAAGCGTACCGCCCCACCATGCTAAGTTGTAGCTCCGGCTACCACGCTCCTCATCGCCAGCATTGTTTCAGTGCATCCTAGCAGACGTCACTTGCTGCATTGGAAGCGTGCGAGCTTGTGCTTCATGTAAATCCCCTATGCTGCTCGAATGGTCGCCAGAGGAGGATTTCCAATGACTTCCACCGCATCTGGCCTCGCCGGCAGCCTAAACCCTGGCTAATCGCTGGTTAACGCTAACCTAATCGCCCCTGTAGGTCGCTGACAAGTGGGCCCCGAGCCCTAATACTTTTAGGTAAGTTCAGTTTTTTAACTAAATCAACAACTAACCCGCTGACATATAGGGCCCAACCATCAGGTTTGGCCTGGGCTGGCGCTGTTGACCTGCTGACGTCACAGTGACGTAGTGCTGACGTAGTAATACATTTTCTGGATATTAAATAAACCAGAAAAAGTTTAAAAATTCAAAAAATCATAGAAAAATATGTGTAGCTCCAAATGAAATAATTTATATATGAAAAATTATCAGAAAAATCCAATCTATCCATCTGTACCATTTTCGTGCATGTTAGAAGAGCTTTTGGCTACTATTTAGGGCAAATCAAATAAATGGCATTTGAATATCCACATATGGAGTTTGAATTTGAATCTAGTGTTCAAACCAACTCCATTTAAATCCTTCCTAGCAGCATTAGGCAAAATCACATCATATTGCCATGTCATGATCATACATCATATTGTTGCATTGCATTAATTGTGTTCCTTCTCTATTTGCCGGTATTTGTTCCCTCTCAGTAGACATGGTTCCGATGATGAGATTGATGACACCGATGAAGAGCTATACCATCTTCAGAAGTGCTAGGCAAGCAAAAAACCCTTGTTCATTCTGATACAATCCCACTCTCTCGCTCCTGCACTCTTTTACTGCATTAGGACAACACTGGTTCATCTATTACTTGTTGCGGTAGCTGAACCTCTTTCGTCTGCATGACCTGTCATTGCCATAGTAAATAGATGAAACCCACTAGCATGAGTAGGATTTGTTTGAGCCATGATGTGCCTACTCATTCATGCTTGTTTGTCATGCCTACTATTGCTTAGAGTTGTGTCAGGTCTGATTCATCGGGGATGAATTGGAATGTTGTGAACATGTCCTACTGTTGAGAGCTAAGTGTGTGAACACCATTTGGCAAAGGTAGCGGTGATAGGCTGACAATCCGGCCACAGTACATAGTCCGGCTATCCGAGGACCCCCTAATCTAGGACTCCCTTTGTAGCCCATGAACCAGGCTTCAATGATGACAAGTCCGGCGCGCAGATTGTCTTCGGTATTGCAAGGCGGGTTCCTTCTCCGAATACTTCAAAGTACTGGACTCGAATAGCAGTGTTCGGCCCTTCATTTAATGACACGCTCATCGGCTTCTGCAACTTCATGACTTCAGCTTCCACGTGTTGAGAAAATACAAGAGGTCGGAGCATTTTTGTATTTACCACCCTAACCTATGAGAGAATTTTCTATTAAGGAGACGGGTATCTTCAGATCTGATCCACACCATCTCCCCAAAACGAGGAATCCTCAAAGCTTGCTCATCAAAAACCACCCCAACATGGCTAGCACTCCCAGCTCTTCCTCCCGCCCTCGCGGCCCCAAGCAGGGGGACTGGGAAAAGTGTTCCATATCCCAAGGCCAACTGGTGAAGCTGCAGACCCAGGGATTTCTTCCCCCCGCAGATCTAGTCCCCGTTCGAGCCATACTGGCTTCTTTTGACGGCGGGGAACAGGCGGAGAAGTTCCCCAACCCGTCCAGGGGGGAGCGGGTATGCTTTGTTCCCTATTTGCTGAGAGGCATCGGATTTCCAATCCATCCGTTCCTCCGAGGGCTTCTGTAGTACTATGGTCTCCAGATGCACAATTTTACACCTGCCTCCATCCTGCATGTTGCGGGTTATGTTGCTCTTTGCGAGCTATTTCAGGGCTGCGAGGCTCATATCAAGCTATGGAAGAGTTGTTCTGCCTCACCCTCGTAATCAAGAGGGATCAATATTCCAAGTGGGCGGTGCCAAGATATGGCGCATCGCTGGGACCGGATACTTATCCGGGACGCCGAAGAAGGCATCCGAAGAATGACCTTCTGAATGGTTTTATATTGAAGATGTTACCCTTCCTGACCCAAACTGGAGGGGTCTTCCTGAATATGCAATTACACCCTTGAAGAAGCGCCTCAGCTGGCGTCCTCGGAACCCCAGGGAGGGAGAGAGCATGGAAGTTTACCAACTGATGAGCAAAATAAAGACACTTGCCCAATTCAGATTGTCAATCGTCGAGGTTATGGTGATATCCATAATGTTAGGGGTTCAGCCACTCCAATACCGAGGGCGCCCCATGTGGCACTTCAATGGAGAATACGATGCCACCCTCTATGGTCGTAAGGGTCCGGACACTCACGTCGCTTTGGCGAAAATACTGTCCAGATTATATAAAGGGGAGGAGGAGGAGATCATCCATATTAAGCCAAAGGATGGATTTTCCATGTACAATCCTCCCAGCTGGGTGAGTTTTCGTCCCACTACTCTACTCCATCAACTCCCTGAATCCTCTTTCATAAATATTAATCCATCATTTATAACAGAAATGGCGGAAGGTCACCAGGGAAATCCACAGCCCCGCCCCATAGCCAGAGGACCACAACCGGGCTCTCGACCCCAGACTTGAAGAAGATCCGGATATATTCGTGGATCTAGGGGAAGGGGGGTTTTCCTAGGCGAGCTGTGATGGCACCAAAGTGGCCATCATTGCCGACTATCCCGGCCTTCTCCCTGTGACGCATGTAAGTAATTAGGAGACTTGTCCTTTGATTAAATTCCCTCTTTCTGCCTTACCCACCGCACTATATTATGCTCTAAAGGGGAGGCGATCGGCGCACAAGAAGGCGGCGCCTACGATAGGCAGGCCCCCAAGAGGAAGGCAAATAGAAATATGGCCGAGCCTTCATTGAAGAGGTATAGTTTTCAATAGGCCCCGTGGCTGTCATTTTAAAGTATGACACTACCCGTTGTGTCTTATCAGGAAGAAAATTCGTCGGACTATGTCCTGGGATCCTGCCGGTCAAGCCTCTACTAGCCGGATTCCGGACCCTGCCATGGGGACAGAGGCTAACGCGGAAGTGACACCGGATTGTTCTTCTGCGGATGATTCGGATAGAGTATCCGCCACAAACTCCAAAGTGGAAAGCGCCATGAATCATCGGCGCCGGCGGGCCGGTCTTCGCGACCCTGGTTTTTCAGAAGAAGCTTTCAATGCCTTCAACTCGGGTGATGTATACATTCGAGCTGCTCCAGATGGGCTTTCCAGATCCACAGATCAGTATATGAAAGATATGCGGGTAAGTACACATTTGTGCCAAACTGATAATCATATACCAGTAGCCCCCGAGACTTGAAATAGTTTTTACAACTGATTTAAGGATCGTTATATGACTAGGTGCTCACAGAGAAGAACAATCTCTTGTCTCATGAGCTGGAAAAGTGTCAGGCCCAGCTGACTAAAGCTACCACCGAACTGGAGAAATACAAGAAGGCAGCATCTGGTAATGTTCCCCTCTATTGAGAAAACATGATCATATACCAGGATTATTAATACAGGCGTAACTCTTGTAGCAGAAGCACCAGATGTCGCACAAGAGGGAGGTTCAGGATCTCAAACGCAACTGGCCACGGGCGAACACGTCTTGACAAAGGTCAGGTTGGAGAAGAACAAACTCCAGGATGCCAAAACCAAGCTCGACGAAGAGCTAAAAGATGTGCGCAGCTAGCTGACTCCGTGAAGGAAAATAAGAAGCTGCGGGGCGGCATATTTGGTATATGTTCAGACTTGCATTTATATAGTTCGACAAGTGAAGGTACTGACAGAATTATGTCTGTAGGTATATTGATGGGCCGTCCCGAAGACGAGGTGTCCGGATAGTCAAGCGATCTACTACAAGAGCTATCACAAATGCACGAGAGAGCTCAGCATGCGATGCGAAGTGTGGCCAAGGCCTTATGTCCATCCGACTCTCCTCCAGGAAGTATGAAGGGGCGTGTACAACTATTCCAGGGAGTGCGGCGGCGCTTCCGATTATGGAAGATATCAGCCTGCCGGGAAGGTGCGCGAGAAGCCTGGGCAATGGTGAAAACTCGGTATACCAAGCTTGATCCAAACCACATGGCCCGGGTGGGACCTGTAGGGTCAAATGGGGAAGAAATTCCCGTTAATCTGGTATATGACCAGGTTCAAGTAGCTGCCAAGTATTCCCAGCATGATTGTAGGCTAGATAGCTTGTTAGATGCCATAGAAGAAGAAGAAGTGTTTGTGTCTAAGTGACTATGTACTTCATTTGACAGACCTTTTCACTTCAACCTCTGGACCCTAAGCTGCGGAGTGCTTCCGAATACCCGCTCGGTAATATAAACCGGGGTATGCGTGGAAACCAGGCGTAGGGGTCATAGTTGCTTGAACAGGCAAGTATCCGGCTAGTTATGTTATATTACATTTTAATCATAAGAAACATCTTCCAGAGAGAATAGTTCCGTTAAGGGTTCCTTTCCCTGGGTAAGCATGCATCAAAGTGCAAGTCTGAACTATGTTTGAAAAATCACAGCATACATAAAATCTGGGGGTTCATAATGTGACAAGTAAACAACATATTTAGTCCACTGACCAAATATTCCCTTAAGAACGCTAGCTTTTGGCTTCACCCAGTCTGAGGTACACATCTGGATGAGCCAGCAGTAACAATCGCAGAGGTGCTCCCTTTATGCCCTAGCGAACTAATGGAAATGTAGGGCATAAGCATAGGAGCCAGGCAACCCGGCTTGGCCAAAATTAAGTCATATCGATGCATATAATGGCGAAGAAAAGGTACATATGTGGAAAAGACACATATGTGGTGAGCTTGATGCTCGGAAAATAATAGTAATGAGCTTCTGTACAAGAAGCCCCCAGGTATAATTGACATACATTTGTATGCGTTCTAGGTGTACGGTTTAACCGTGCAAGAGCTTTACAGCGTAAGAAATAAAAGTAGAAAAGAGAGGAGAAAATAAATAAAGGGAGGAAAAAGGGAAAAAGGAGACGAACGAAGAGTCTGGCGCTAGGCATAGAATCTTCGGAGTCTAGCCGTGTCCCATGGGATCGGCTCCAGGCGGTTGTCTGATGCATCGCGCAGGCGGTATGCTCCTCCGGTGAGAACTTCGTCGATGATGAAGGGACCCTCCCACTTGGGCTTGAGTTTGTCCTTTTTCTTCTTCGTCAAGTGTAGAACTAGTTTGCCAATGTTGTATGTCTTGGCCCATACCTCTCTGCTTCGATATCTACGAGCCTATTGTTGATAGAATGCGGAAAGGGCCTTAGCGATGTCGCGCTCCTCCTCCAAGGCATCTAAGTTGTCCTGCCGATCCATCTCGGCCTCTCTCTCTTCATACATGCGCACTCAAGGTGAGTCATGAATAATGTCACAGGGTAACACAGCCTCTACGCTGTACACCATGAAAAAAAGTGTATATCTGGTAGAACGACTGGGACTGGTCCTCAGCCCCCAGAGTACGGAGTCGAGCTCCTCCACCCAGTGCTTGTCATAATAAGACTGTTAGCTCGTTCGATGCCGCTCATAATAAGACTGTTAGCTCGTTCGACTTGACCGTTGGTTTGTGGGTGTTATACGAAGGCGTAAACGAGCTTGATGCCCATATTAGCACACCAGGCTTTCACCTCATCGGCTGTGAAATTGGAGCAGTTGTCAGTGATAATGCTGTGTGGAACACCATAACAGTGCACAACCCTGGATATAAAATCTATCACTGGCCCGTCTTCGGCCGTTTTGACTGGTTTGGCCTCTATCCACTTAGTGAATTTATCCACCATGAATAACATGTATTTTTTTCTTGTGGCTTCCTCCTTTAAGGGGTCCGACCATATCAAGCCCCCAGACCGCAAAAGTCCATGTGATGGGGATTGTTTGTAGAGTGGTGGGTGGCATATGGCTTTGATTGGCGAAAAGCTCGCATCCGACGCAATGTTGGACGAGGTCCTGTGCGTCTTCTCGGGCCATTGGTCAATAGAAACCTGTACGAAAGGCCTTGCTTATGAGGGCTCGAGCCACGGCATGGTGACCACCGAGATCAGCATGAATTCATCCAAGAGCTACCACCCTTCCTCCTTGGGGATACATCTTTGTAGTACTCCGGTAGCGCTTTTCTTATAGAGTTCTCCCTCGTGAACGTTGTAGGCTTTAGAGCGCCACACAATGCAGCGTGCCTCATTTTGGTCCTTAGGAAGCTCTCGCCTATTAAAGTAGGCCAAGAAGAGTTTGGTCCATGGGGCGATGACCACCATGATGAGATGGGCCGGCGGTGTAATTTCGGTGGCTGAGCCCCCCATGATGTCGATGTGTTCGGATTCTGGGGTTGTATTCAGGTCTGGATTTGTAGTGTCGCTCTCCCCTTGCAAAACCATGGATGGCTTCAAAATCCTTTCCAGAAAGATGTTAGGTGGGACGGGGTCGCGTTTGGCACCGATGCAAGCAAGGACATCCGCCGCTTGATTACTTTCTCGAGCCACATGGCGAAACTCGAGCCCCTCGAACTGAGCCGACATTTTGAGAACGGCATTACGGTAAGCCGCCATCTTCGGATCTTTGGCATCGAAATCTCCATTTATTTGAGATATTGCGAGGTTTGAATCCCTGTGAACTTCCAGGCGTTGTATGCCCATGGAGACGGCCATCCGGAGACCATGCAATAAGGCTTCGTATTCCTCTACATTGTTAGAGTCCATGAACAATATTTGTAGGACATACTGAACAGTATCTCCAGTATGGGGTGTTGGGACAATGACTGCCCCTATTCCTGCCAGCATTTTGGAGCCATCGAAGTGCATGATCTAGTTGGAGTATGTGTCGTACTCTTTAGGGAGTTCGGCTTCTGTCCATTCGGTGATGAAGTCAGCCAATACTTGAGATTTAATGGCCCTGCATGGTTTGTATGATATGTCGAATGGAAGGAGCTCAATGGCCCACTTGGCAATCTGGCCCGTAGCATGGCGGTTGTTTATTAAGTCATTGAGTGGTACTTCGGAGGCCACTGTAATTGAACACTCTTGAAAGTAGTGTCATAGCTTCCTGGATGCCATGAAAACCGCATATGCTATTTTTTGGTAATGAGGGTACCGGGATTTGCATGGTGTGAGGACGGTGGTTACGTAGTATACCAGCTTCTGGAGCGGGAATCTATGTCCGTCTACCTCTTGTTCGACGATGAGCACCGCGCTCATTGCTTGGTGTGTGGCCGATATGTATAATAACATTGGTTCACTAACATTTGGCGCGGCCAGAATTGGGTAGCTTGCTAGAAGAGACTATATTTCTTCCAATCCGGCCGTTGCCGCTTCTGTCCACTCGAAGTGTTCTGTGCGTCGGAGAAGGCGATACAGCAGCAATGCCTTTTCTCCAGTCTGGAGATAAAGTGGCTTAAATCTGCCACACGTCCGAATAACGGTTAGACTTGTTTAAGGTCTGTTGGGATAGCCAACTGTGACAAAGCTCAGATTTTAGTTGGGTTTGCTTCAATTCCTCTATTGGAAACGATGTATCCCAGAAGTTTTCCCGCGGGAACACCGAAAACACACTTTTCCGGATTGAGCTTGATGTCATATGTTTGGAGGTTGTCAAATGTGAGACGCCGGTCATCTATTAGGACTCGACGTGCTTGGTTTTGAAGACTACGTCATCCACGTAAGCTTCAGCTGTCTTGCCGATTTGTCTCTCCAGGCATGTTTGAATCATGCGTTGATAGGTGGCACCGGTGTTTCTGAGCCCGAAAGGCATAGTGTTGAAGCAGAAAGGCCCGTATGGGGAGATAAATGCCATTGCGGCCTGGTCGAACTCCTTCATCTTGATTTGATTTTATCCGGAGTATGCGTTGAGGAAATACAGTGAGTCGTGTCCTGCGGTAGCATCGATGATTTGATCAATGCGGGGGAGGGGGAAGGGATCCTTAGGGCAAGCCTTGTTAAGGTCTTTCAAATCAACGCATAGGCGCCAGGATCTATCCTTCTTTGGTACCATCATCAGGTTTGCTAGCTTGTCCGGATGTTTTATCTCTCTGATGAATCCGGCCTCGAGTAACTTGGCTAGATTCTCTCCCATGGCTTGTCGTTTGGATTTGGAGAAGCGCCGTAATGCTTTCTTGACCAGCATGTATCCCTTCAATATGTTTAGGCTATGTTCGGCTAGCCTGCGTGGGATTCCTGGCATATCAGAAGGGTGCCAAGAAAATATGTCCTAGTTTTCACGTAGGAACGCCCGCAGTGCGGCGTCGACCGTGGGGTCCAGCTGTGTCCCAGTGGATGTTGTTTTCGTGGAGTCCTTTGGGTCGACCTGTAATTTGACTATTTCGTCTGCTGGTTCGAAGGAGGTAGATTTGGATCGCTTATCGAGTATCACGTTGTCCCTATCCACCGTGGAGCGCAATGCGATTAATTCTTCGGCCATGAGGGCTTCAGACAATGCCTCGAGGGCCAAGGCGGCGGTTTTGTTTTCGGCGCGAAGTGCTATGTCTGGATCACTGGCAAGAGTGATGATTCCATTGGGCCTGGGCATCTTGAGCTTCATGTACCCGCAATGGGGTATAGCTTGGAATCTTGCAAATGCATCTCGCCCTAACAGGGCATGATATCCGTTGTTGAAAGGGCCACTTGAAAGGTTATTTCTACGGACCGATAGTTCTCCCGCGTGCGGAATACTACATCCAGTGTTATTTTTCCCGCACACCGTGCCTCCCGATAGGGAATAATTCCTCGGAAGGTCGTGCTACTTTGCTCAATGCGGCTCCTGTCTATTTCCATTTTGTTGAGAGTTTGGTTGTAAATGAGGTTTAGTCCGCTGCTGCCATCCATGAGAACTTTGGTAAGCCGAAAACTATCCACAATTGGACTGAGGACCAGGGCGGCAGGCGCCCGGACTGTTCTGAATTTTGGTTCGTCACTAGCATTGAAAGTTATGGCCATGTCGTTCCAGGGTTTTATTGCTGCAACTTGGCAGACTTCGGTGAGGCCGCGGAGTGCCCTTTTGCGCCTATTTTTTGAGGCGAAAGTCTCGAATATTGTCAGCACTGCTCGGTTGATGTCTTCTGTGGGAATTTGCTCTATGGTATTTTTGATGAGGAGATCCTCGCCGCTCTTGGCCACCTGCCGAAGTATCCAACATGCTCTAAGGTTGTGGGTTGGTATGTTATCTGGTGTTGTGTGTATCTTGCATGGCCTATCGAGCCATCCCTCTAGGACGGTTCCGCGCCCGGACGATTCCGCGTGAGGACAAGCAAAGGTTTAAGCTTGGGGGAGTTGATACGTTTCCATCGTATCTACTTTTCCAAACACTTTGCCCTTGTTTTGGACTCTAACTGGCATGATTTGAATGGAACTAACCCGGACTGATGCTGTTTTCAGCAGAACTGCCATGGTGTTATTTTGGTGCAGAAATAAAAGTTCTCAGAATGACCTGAAAATTCACGGAGCAACTTTTCAGAATTAATAAAAAATATTGGTGAAAGAATCAACGTCAGGGGCCCACACTCTGTCCACGAGGGTGGGGGGCACGCCCTTCCCCTAGGGCGCGCCCCCTGCCTCGTGGGCCCCCTGGACGTCCACCGACCTCAACTCTAACTCCATATATTTGCTTTCGTGGAGAAAAAAATCAGAGAGAAAGTTTCATCGCATTTTATGATACGGAGCCGCCGCCAAGCCCTAATCTCTCTCAGGAGGGCTGGTCTGGAGTCCGTTCGGGGCTCCGGAGAGGGGGATTTGTCGCTGTCATCATCATCAACCATCCTCCATCACCAATTTCATGATCCTCACCGTCGTGCGTGAGTAATTCCATCGTATGCTTGCTGGATGGTGATGGGTTGGATGAGATTTACCATGTAATCAAGTTAGTTTTGTTAGGCTTCCCTAGTATCCACTATGTTCTGAGATTGATGTTGCTATGACTTTGCTATGCTTAATGCTTGTCACTAGGGCCCGAGTGCCATGATTTCAGATCTGAACCTATTGTGTTTTCATGAATATATGTGAGTTCTTGATCCTATCTTGCAAGTCTATACTCACCTATTATGTGTTATGATCCGACAACCCTGAAGTGACAATAATCGGGATACTTCTCGGTGATGACCGTAGTTTGAGGAGTTCATGTATTCACTATGTGTTAATGCTTTGGTCCGGTACTCTATTAAAAGGAGGCCTTAATATCCTTTAGTTTCCATTAGGACCCCGCTGCCACGGGAGGGTAGGACAAAAGATGTCATGCAAGTTCTTTTCCATAAGCACGTATGACTATATTAGGAATACATGCCTACATTACATTGATGAACTGGAGCTAGTTCTGTGTCACCCTACGTTATAACTATTACATGAGGAATCACATCCGACACAATTATCCATCACTGACCCAATGCCTATGAGCTTTTCACATATTGTGCTTTGCTTATTTACTGTACCATTGCTACTGTTACAATTACTACAAAATTGTACTGTTACTTTTGCTACTGTTACCGTTACTTCCATACTACTTTGCTACTAAATACTTTGTTGCGGATACTAAGTTATCCAGGCGTGGTTGAACTGACAACTCAACTGCTAATACTTGAGAATATTCTTTGGCGCCCCTTGTGTCGAATCAATAAATTTGGGTTGAATACTCTACCATCGAAAACTGTTGCGATCCCCTATACTTGTGGGTTGTCAACAATGCGGAAGATCAAGTCTTCACTTCGGAAGTTGTCCGGCAAACCGAATACGACCTCCAATGTGATTGAGCCTGTGCAGCAAGTGTCCACACCAGGTATTACTCCTTTAAAGGTAGTTTTGGTGGGTTTGATTCTTGATGAGTCAGTACCCATTTTCCAGACTGTGTCCTGATAGAGCAGATTAAGATTGTTGTCGTAGTCCATGAGGACTCTAGTAAGGTGGAATCCATCGACAATTGGGTCGAGGACCAATGCGGCTGAACCTCCATGACGGATACTGGTCGGATGGTCCCTGCAATCAAAGGTGATCGGGCATGCCGACCATGGGTTGAATTTTGGGGCAATTGGCTCTATTGCATAGACATCCCTTAACACGCACTTGCGCTCCCATTTGGGGATGTGAGTGGCATATATCATGTTTGCCGTCTTGACTGTGGGGGGACATTTCTTTTGTCCCCCTGTGTTCAGTGGGAGATGATCCTCATCGTCATCCTTGCTGGGCGACCCTTTCCTCGTGTGCTCGGTGTTTAACTTGCCGACCTACTTAAAAACCCAACAACTTATGTTGGTATGGTTGGCAGGTTTGTCCGGGATGCCGCGATTCTGGCAAGGTCGATCGAGTATTTGGTCCAGGCTAGATGAACCGTCTTTGTTTCTTCTGAATGGCCTCTTCCGGTGACCGGGCTTGGAGTCACTGAATCCGGCATTGAACGTCGTGTGTTCGGTATTGTCAGTGTTGTTTCGACGCTTGTTTTAGTTGCGTCAGGGCCTGCCGTTTCTGTTCTTTGCTTTGGAAGTGCCAGGATCGCTGGTACTATTGGTGCTGCGTGCAAGCCAGCTATCTCCGCCCGCGCAAAAGCGGGTCATGAGTGATGTGAGGGCTGCCATAGACTTTGACTTTTCTGGCCGAGGTGTCGGGCAAGCCATTCATCGCGGATGCTATGTTTGAAGGCTGCTAGAGCCTTAGCGTCCGGACAGTCGACAATTTGGTTCTTTTTGACTAGGAACCGGGTCCAGAATTTTCTGGCTGACTCTCCGGGCTGCTGGACTATGTGACTAACACTACTAGGGAAAAGCCTAGCAGCAGCGTGGGTTTTAGGCCTATCAGTAGCGCGGGAATGAGCACTACTGATAAGGCGCTACAGCTAAAGCTTAGCGATAGCGCTCGTAGATCCACGCTACTGCTAAATTGACTTAGTAGTAGCGCTTCTTGAGAACAGCGCTACTGGTAATTAGTAGTAGCGCTTCTCCTTTCCCGCGCTACTACTATTATTTAGTATTTTATTTCTTTTTTATTTCATGTTGTATTCATACACCTTTACACAAGTTTTCATACAACAGGAATTTAGAGATTGTTTTTACATCATAATGAGTTATTACATCACGAGGTGAAAGAACCGTGGACTAGTTTCAAGTGGATGTGCATCCACTTGAAACTAATCTGTGGTTCTTTCACCCAATGATATAATAATATCATCATCATCATCATCATCATCATATCATTAACAACTTATCATGATAATACATCATTGTCATATAACACCTCCTCAAGATCATTGTTTTCATCAATGACATCACATAGCAAATTGGTCACTAGTCGTAATCACAAGTACTCCTCATTATCAACTCTAACACATTACCACGTAATAAACATATTGTACCTCATAGGACCTACTACATTCAATTAAGACCTACTACATTTTCTAAGGTAAAATAGCAAAAAAACAAGATAGCCCCTGACTCTCCATTATGGAGAATGGAGATTAGCCTGTCTCCAATTCTTGCCTTTCGCTGAATGTTACTTCCAAGAACCTCCTTGCGAATGTCGATACATTTCTTCCATTCTTTGATGAACATGTGTTCACCAGTTTTAGAAATCCAATATGCACAGGTGAGCTCCCTAGATTTACCTGGCAGTATGTTCAGAACTGAGAGGCGACCGTTCAGAGACATCAGATGAGACACACAATTCATCGGGAGTTTCTGTTGAAAAACATAATAATAACTTCGTAGTTAGCAATGATGTACTAGTTTTAGAAGTATGCATGCAAAGGATGCACGGATGTCGTAATAGTAAAAATCTTACCAAGGGTATCTCCAGAGAAGTTACCGTGGTTCAACACATGCACTAGTGGCACATATTCACCATAATTTGGAGGAGTTTGGTAATAGTTATTGTAATTCTCAAGAAGAGTACAAAATGCGATCAGCTGATTTTTCTCCTTATACGTTAATTCGGTGCCATCGGTGTAGTGGGTTTTATCTACCATCTTCCGCACAGTCTTTGAAGAATCAAAATAAGCTGTAAATGGAAATAAGCTATCAACTATTTTGAAATAAACAATATAAATTAGTTAATAACTATGTTTCAGAAACTCACATAGCGGTACAATCGGAAGGGTATCAACAAGGACCCAAATGTCCATATTGTCTTGCTCGATGTCAGGATCACCAAGATCCATGGTGACAATCATACCCTCATAAAAATCATACATTTTGCAAAGTGCTTCCCAATTTTGGCAACCAAAATGGGTTACGCTCTGAGCATTGCACATATTTACTTAAAAATCCATATCATGATGGGTCCTTAGGTGTATTTTCTTTGTTTCAAAATTTTCATGGTCTTCAAAACCCATCCTCTCCAAGACATAGCATCTTGCATGGCATGGGATAAGCAAGTCGAATTGTAAAATATGAAAATTAGACGTTGAAATAGTTGAAGTCATGCTTAATTACGAAGAAAACACTTGTCGTTGTTGCGTACCGTTTCACAATCAAAGGTCTCCTTGAGCTTAATGCTGAAGCGCCGATCTTCGTCCAGCTTAACGAACCTGTCGCACATACCTAGATCATCATGGCACCAGCTACACTCCCCCGGGAGACTGTCGTCGTCCGAGTACGACATTTCCTATGTTCATAATTCAAAGATTAAACTTGTACATATTCTAGCACAAGTCATGCCAGAATTCACGAAAAAATCCGGCATGACCTTTGCTAAAAAAGGACATATCGAGCGCTTCAAATTTGCCGGAACGGAGATTAATCAACACTCCAGCAAAACATAGGCCACTCGGAGATGTAAACTGAACAGGAACGGCCACTTGGGCAACCACATATCCTATTTGAGCAACAACACAAGATATACAAGGATATTTGGCTGGTCTCACCTCGATGTCGGAGGGGGTCGGTGACTGGGACGACGGCGGGGATGTCGGAGGGGTCGGTGACGGGGACGACGGTGGTCACCTGAAACCATATGAGTTATCACTAATACATCCCCAATAATTGCTTAAACTAAAAAATAACAACAAATGTGACATGTTCAACTAGTTTTATTAATTCAACTAGTTCTTACTAAATATAAACTTACTATAAATAGAAAAAAAAACTAGTTCTTTCTAAAAATAAAGTAGTTCAACTAGTTATATTAATTATCTTACTAAAAATACATTAGTTCTATTAATTCAACTATTTCAACTAGTTTATTAATTTACTTACTAAACTAGTTCAACTACAACTAAAGTAGTTCAACTACAACTACTATTAATCATACTGCCCTAGTTAACTAGTACCATCACTACTAGTAATTAACATCTACTACTACTAAAAATCTAGTACTAACTAAGCAACATCTAGTACTAGCTATGAACCCTAAATTAACATCTACTACTACTAAATCTAGTACTAACTAGTGGCAGGGGGTGGCATGCGACGGAGAGGTATCTAGGGGCGGTGAGGTCGAGGGCGGTGGGAGGAGGGATGCCGGTGGAGGAGGGAGGAGGGGCGGCCGCAGGCGGAGGGAGGAGGGCAGCGGCGGAGGAGGGAGGGGCGGCCGCAAGCGGAGGGAGGATGTGCAAGGAGGATGGAGGAGGGACGAAAGGAGGGGAGTACCTCGGCGGCGGACGGACGAAGGCGGCGATGCACGACGACGGTTATTGGCACACGGGCGAGAGTGAGAGTGTGAGTGAAGGCCGGTCGTGCGCGTGGGGATAAGGTAGGGATAGTTGTAGCGCGTTTGCCAAAACGTGCTACAGCTAATCTGAATAGCAGTAGCGCTTTGCATATAAACCGCTACTGCTAAGTGTAACTATACAAAAAATACGTCAATGCAAAAATACATTGGCCATCAATGATCTTTTTGTGTATAATCTGAATTGTCAATATGAGTCCTCTCCGGTAGGAACCGGAGAGGACTCATATTGCAGCCACAAATTTTACACATAGAGTTCAGTGAAGACCAACTGGTTGTGGTAGTTTCAGAAATAACATATTTAAGGTGGTAAACACCCTGTTCACGGAGCGAGGTGGGACTAAACTTGTGGGCTGATCTTAGCAGTAGCGGTTTTCTTCAAAGCGCGCTGCTGCTAACTTCTATAGCGGTAGCGCGGTTCGGTATAGGGTGCTACTGTTATAACTTGCAGGGGGGCGAGGTCATGGCAATTATAGCAGTAGCGCGGTTTGTGGTGCATGCGCTACTGCTATTTTCCTTTCAGCAGTGCATTTTGATATCACGCGCTGCTGCTAAATAGCAGTAGCATGGTATTTTGAGGAGCGCTGCTGGTAATATTCTGTGTATAGGCTTTTCCCTAGTAGTGTAAGGTCATCGGCGTCCGGAGGACGGATATAGGTGTCCTGGAAGTTGTCTCTGAAGGCATCCTCCGGGTCTTCCCAACTCCCAATAGAGTTTTCTAGAGGTTGTTTAACCAGTGCCGAGCTGGTCCCTTAAGATTGAGAGGGAGGTATTTGATGGCATGTAGATCATCACCGCGAGCCATGTGAATGTGGAGAAGGAAATCTTCAATCCACACTGCGGGGCCTGTCGTGCCATCGTATGATTCAATGTTCACAGGTTTAAACCCCTCTGGGAACTGGTGTTCCATCACCTCATCAGTGATGCATAGGGGGTGCGCGGCGCCTCTATATCGGGCCACGTCACGCCGCAGTTCGGATGGAGTCCGTATGAGGTTTTCAGCCCGGGTGAAGTTATGCTTGTCACGCTGATAACCCGCAAGTATACGGGATAGTTGTAGCCTCTTTCAATAAGTAAGAGTGGCGAACCCAATGAGGAGCTAAAGGTAGAACAAATACTCTCTCAAGTCCTATCGGCCACTGATACGACTCTAGGAAAGCTTGACGTTCGCTATACCTAGAACAAGTATGAAACTAGAAGTACTTTGTAGGTGTGATAGGATAGGTTTGCAAGATAATAAAGGAAAAGTAAATATAAACTAGGGCCTGTTTAGATAAAGATGCAATAAACTAAATATAGCAAGTGTGGAAAAGTGGTGGTAGGAGTTGTGAAATTGTCCCTAAGCAATTGACTACGTTACTAGACCGGTAATCAATATTGCAATTCTATTTGAGGGAGAGGCATAAGCTAACATACTTTCTCTTCTTGGATCATATGCACTTATGTGACACCCCAAAATTTTAATCTTATTTTATTAATTAAAATTTTGCCTGGAAACTAAAACTTTTATTTTCTGTATTTCCTTCTGATTGCAGAACCTCTCTTTTCTTTATTATTATGGAGTTTTTACCCCAAGTGAAAACTTTTCAATCATTGTTGGACTTATTTTTTTCCTCTCAAGTAAAACAATTCTTTTATCAGTGGGATTATTTGCATAATTGTTTTTCCCTGATGCCTTATTTCTTTAAAAATGATTTTTTAAGCTTCAGGGCCTCTTTTGCACTACAACCCTTTGATAAATTCATTCAAAAATTCCACCAAAATTTGGAGATGTCATGTGATGTTTTTAAAACACTTTTATGCAAACATATATTTCATCCCTTGGATATTTTGAGTTCTACACCAAGTTTTCAACTCTGGTCCAGTGGACAGTTTTACACTATAACCTATTTAAATATTTCTTTAAAACTTCTACCAAAATTTTGGGATATCAACAGGAGTATATTAATTAACCTTTTGCAAAAACCTAGTGTTGTCCTTTGGAAAAATTGAGTGAAACAACCTCTTTTTCATTCTGGCCCAGCCTTGTGTTTTCTACTGCAACCCTATTTATTTCTGCTCTAGTGACCTTGTGCTTTCTCCTGCTTCTAGTCAACCCTGCAAAACCCCTAAGTCCAGTAGCATGCACCCTTTGGGACATTTTTGGTTCATGTAAGGATGCCATTTACCTTCTGTCCAGAATTGAAGTTTTGCAAAACTTGCACTAACAAGTTTCTTCTTTTGGCAAACTAACCTCACCACCCTCTCTTTCATCTAGAGAGACCCCACTCTGGAAGTTTTGACCACCCCAAGTACTTCCTAGATGCCTCTGGCATTTTGTCGAACACCCTGTGTGCATGAACAGATTTGGCATGGTTGAAGGTTTTGTGTTGTGAACTTTTCCCTTGCCCCAAACCAAGTTGTCCAGTAGCCTTCTGCATGTCTCTAACCTAGTCCTGTGGATTTGCAGTGGCTCTCTAGCAACCTTGGACGCCCTGGCATTTCATCGAACGAGTGCCGTGCACGCCCAGAGCGCGAGCAGAGCACGCGTTTTGCACGTGCCGCGCCCGAGCCGCCACGTCGCGCCCCTGGTTTTGCCCACACCACAGAGCCATGCCATGCACTCTCCCTCTCACGAGAACACGCCAAGCAGCCCTGGTGCCCTGCGGCACCGCCGTCAGAGCCCCTTGGCCGCACGCCGGCGTCCGCAGCGCGTCTCTGCCACGGTCGGTGCCGCCCAAGCCTCTCCCACTCGCCACCTGCCCGTGGAACAGCTCAGTCTCATCCTCTCGCGTGTCCTCTGGCTCTCGTCGCCGCCACGACGCCCTGCCACTACAGGGAGGCGGTTCGCCGGCGAACTTATCCGGCCGCCGCAAACTGACCTCGTTGCGCTATAAATGGAGAGCCCCGAGCTCGTCCCAGCACTCAGGCAGCCCCAAGCCATCTCTCTAGAACCCCCATGGCCAGCAATCAACGGCAGGAGGTCTTCTCCCCCGCCTCCGACCGGCTCGGCCGCCACCACGCCCTAGCTCCATTCAGTCGCAACCCGAGCCCTCCCGTCCATCTAGCGCTACCGTTCGACTCCCCATGGCCTTGCGGACCCGCCCAAGCACTCAGCTGCGACGGGGAACCACCGTAGAGCGAAACCCCAAATCCACCCGAAGCCTCCTCCGCCGCGCAGCTCACCGCCGGCGACTCCTTCCACCCCCGACGACCCAACGACCACCGGGAGGACCGCCCCGGTTAGGCGGATCCATCCCTGCCCACCGGAGCCCGCGAGGGGCCGCCAATCACCAGCGACGATCGCCGGAGCCCCCGCCTCTGTTCAGCCAGAGGAGGAAGGAGGCGGGGGGAGACCGGTCAAACCTGACTAGTGGGCCAGGCGGGCCCACTGTCAGTGACCCAGCCCCGCCACCACGTGTTTTAAGTGGAGGCGCATTCTCAAAGTACGTCTTCGATGTGTACCCCTTTTCAAAACGTTTTCTTTTCTGTTTTATTTAAAAAAACAGATTGTTGACCAAATCTTTGACTGGCTATAACTTTTTAAATACACCTCCAAATAGATTGATTCTTTTTCCTACACCTCCCAAATTCTGTCTAGTTTATTTTCAGATTTATTATAAAAAATTTCAAACAACTTTTTGTGCTGTTTTGGAAATGTGTGTTAATTCAAATTTATTTAAAATAGGAATTTGGAGAGAGAGAAGAAAACTTTCAAAAGTTTTTGGAGAGCACCTCACCTCTCCACACCCTGAAGGCAAGCATCTTGAACCCTGGCATAATATGTTTGATGTGTTGGTTGACACGATTATAACACCACCTTACTTCGGCGAAGTCGTTATTTTATGTGGTGAGGCGATCATTTGCATGAATGCATATTGGAGATTTCCTTGTTGTTGGAAATAGATATACTTGTGATGATATTCACCCTCGAATGCCTTGCATGCATGCTGGAAAGAGACCCGGGAAAGCCTCTGCCTTGGGTAGGCGTGAAATTGTCTCCAGTCTCCGTCGGGATGGTTATGTCCGGTATGGCATGGTGAGGAATAATGAGTGGTGATTTTGTTACACATATCATGCAGGGAATTTATAAACCTCCTGAGTCGATCGTAGATCGAGTCTTGTTCCAGCAACCCCCATCCTTGTTTTCGTACTACCACTTGCTCTGCCGCAGGTAGAGTGCGGTTCAGTAAGTTGTCAACCCCTTTCTTGGCACACACCGTACAGAGAGGCCATGGTGGAAGATACCGGCTGCATCCGGTAGGCAGGCCACCTGGTCCGGGGGCATGGGTGTTTCCGGTTGGGACCGAGAGGGGGCACCCCTTAGAGCGCGCGTCATAAATTTGATCCCATGCTACGCGAGGTTGTAGCCTCCCCACTTAGAGTTTTACTTGACAGGTGTCGTGGGTGATTCCAGACACCGGTAAGTTAAGCTGGTGTGTGCAAGTCAGGTGTGTTTTCAATTAAAAGACCGTAGACGGAATTAGTCCCGATGGACTGAAGGAATCCGTTACTAGTGGGTAAAGAGTACACCCTCTGCAGAGATAATATCTATTCGCATAGCCGTGTCCATGGTTAAGGACTACAGTCTGGGTCATGTCAAGTGTCGGTCTTAGTGTCGGTCTTCGTTGGAGAAACTACTAAACCAGAACGTGGATCATGACGTGTGACTTATGATGATTATGATTATGATTATTATTATTATGGACTAACCCATTATATTACTTGAATTATTGAATATCCCTAGGATGGTTCTACCTCCTGGATATTCATTGTGATTATTTACTTTATAAGCCCTTTATGTGGTGTCGCTGAGATGCCCGACTGTGGCATTGCTTGTTATTTATTTACTTTATAAGCCCTTTATGTGGTGTCGCACAGATGCCCGACTGTGGCATTTTATTTCACTCCATTATTGCATATTCATGTTGCATATAAATAACCTGCTTGCATGCATCAGAGAATTTATTTTATGACTGACGATGTGATTATAGTATATTTCAGGGCATGATTATCATTTATATTATACCCGTGTTCATAATGTTTGCGAGACATTCAAAGTACTCACTGGCTTGTCCCTGGCTATTGTCTTGGCCAGATTTCTTGCATGGAGAGGAGCGTTGCGATGACAGCCTCGGAACCTAAGCAATGGTGATAGCAGCCTCGCGAAGATAGGAGTTAACCTGGTCAGCTCTTCCTGTGGGAAATGGAGTCCCATAGACGCTGATGATCCACAAACCGCTTCCGCCTTCAACCACTAGAAACCATTTGTTGTACTCACAGACCAGAATGGTCTTGTACTACATACTTTGTGTTTTGCTTGGAATTTCTGTATCAAGTTGGTGCCTCATCAGCTAACAGTAATCCTGGGGCTGGTGAGCACAAGGGCCATTTTCTGGAAATCAATACCCGGAAAATCGGTCGTGACAACTTATGATTGGAACTCTAGCAAGCATCCGCAACTACTAAAGATCAATAAGGTAAAAACCAACCAATGCATTAAAGTATCAAGTCCCCTTTATCCCGTACGCAAACAACCTACTTACTCGGGTCTGTGCTTCTATCACTCACGCCACCCACCATAAGCAAATCATGAACATATTGCAAACCCTACAGCGGGAATCCCTCACGCTTGCGCGACACGGAGGGCATAATAGGACAGCACCTATAATAAAACATGCAACTCAAACCAATCATAGCAATTCATCAATCACCGATAGGATAACGGAAATCTACTCAGACATCATAGGATGGCAACACATCACAGGATAATAATATGAAGCATAAAGCACCATGTTCAAGTAGAGGGTACAACGGGTTGCGGGAGAGTGGACCACTGGATATAGATGGGGGAAGGTGATGGAGATGTTGGTGAAGATGATGGAGGTGTTGGTGAAGATCGCAGTGATGATGATGGCTCCCGGCAGCGCTCCTGCGCCACCGGAAGCAAGGGGGAGAGAGCCCCCCTTCTTCTTATTCTTCCTTGACCTCCTCCCTAGATGGGAGAAGGGTTTCCCCTCTGGTCCTTGGCTCCCATGGCGTGGGAGGGGCGAGAGACCCTCCGAGATTGGATCTATCTCTCTGTTTCTTCGTTCTCAGATTCTGCCCCTTCACCGTTTCTTTTACATCCGGAGATCCGTAACTCCGATTGGGGTGAATCTTTCGCCCCGATTTTTCTCATAAAATTAGCTTTCTTGCAGCAAAAGAAGAGCGTCAACCTCCTTATGAATGGCCCACGAGAGTGCCGGGCGCGCCCAGGTGGGAGGGCGCGCCCCCCCGTCTCGTGGCCACCTCGGACACTCTTTCGCGTTGATTCTTCCTCCGGAAAATCCCAAATATTTCCAAATAATTCTTCGTCTGTTTTAATCCCGTTTGGATTCCGTTTGATATGGGTTTTCTGCGAAACATAAAACATGCAACAAACAGGAACTGGAACTGGGCACTGGATCAATATGTTAGCCCCAAAAATATTATAAAAAGTTGGCAAAAGTATATGAAAGTTGAAAAATATTGGCATGGAACAATCAAAAATTATAAATACGATGAAGACGTATCAACATCCCCAAGCTTAATTCATGCTCGTCCTCCAGTAGGTAAATAATTAAAAAGATAATTTTTAATGTGGAATGCTACCTAGATCTTGATCATATATCTAATCATGGCATGAATATTAAGACACAAGTGATTCAAAGCAATAGTCTATCATTTGACATAAAAACAATAATACTTAGGGCATCCCGACAAACAATCATGTCTTTCAAAATATCAATGCTTCAGAAAGTTATCCCTACAATATCATATAGTCCGGTATGCTCCCTTTTCATAACACAAGGTACCCCTCATGCCTATCCCGGTGTCATCCAAACAATTGTTTCATACTTTAGTATTCTCAAACTTTTTCAACCTTCATGCAATACATGAGCGTGAGCCATGGATATAGCACTATGGGTGGAATAGAATATGATGATGGAGGTTATGTGGAGAAGACAAAAAGGGAGAAAGTCTCACATCGACGCGGCTAATCAACAGGCTATGGAGATGCCCAACAATTGATGTCAATGCAAGGAGTAGGGATTGCCATGCAACAGATGCACTAGAGCTATAAGTGTATGAAAGCAAAAACTCAAACTAAGTGGGTGTGCATCCAACTTGCTTGCTCAGGAAGACCTAGGGATTTGAGGAAGCCCATCGTTGGAATATACAAGCCAAGTTCTATAATGAAAAATTCCCACTAGTATATGAAAGTGACAACATAAGAGACTCTCTATATGACGAACATGGTGCTACTTTGAAGCACAAGTGTGGAAAAAGGATAGTAACATTGCCCCTTTTCTTTTTCTTTTTTTTCATTTTGTTCTTTTTTTTTGGTGGGCTTCTTTGGCCCCCTTTTTTATTTAGGATTCTTTGGCCTTTCCTTTTTTCTTTTTTTCTTCTTTTTTTATTTTTTTTAATGGTGCAATGCTCTATAATGATGATCATCACACTTTTATTTACTTACAACTCCATATTACAACTCGATACTGGAACAAAGATATGACTCTATATGAATGCTTCCGGCGGTGTATCGTGATGTGCAATGATCTAGCGTAGCAATGACATAAAAACGGACAAGCCATGAAAACATCATGCTAGCTATCTTACAAACATTCAAAGCAATATGACAATAAATTCTCAAGTCATGTATATGATGATGATGGAAGTTTCATGGCAATATATCTCGGAATGGCTATGGAAATGCCATGATAGGTAGGTATGGTGACTGTTTTGAGGAAGATATAAGGAGGTTTATGTGTGATAGAGCGTATCATATCACAGGGTTTGGATGCACCGGCGAAGTTTGCACCAACTCTCGAGGTGAGAAACGGTAATGCACGGTACCGAAGAGGCTAGCAATGATGGAAGGGTGAGAGTGCGTATAATCCATGGACTCAACATTAGTCATAAGGAACTCACATACTTATGGCAAAAATTTATTAGCCCTCGAAACAAAGTACTACGCGCATGCTCCTAGGGGGGAGGTTGGTAGGAGTTAACCATCACACGCCCCCGACCTTCACGCAAAGATAAACAATCAAAATGCCCGCCAATTTGGTTACATAGTTAATAGACCATACGTGCATGCTTCGGGAATCACAAACCTTAACACCAACATCCTTACTAAACACAACCATCTAGTAGTATCTCCCACATATTATCACCTCTATATCGCAAAACTATTGCAAGGAATCAAACATATCATATTCAGCGATCTACAAGTTTTATGTAGGATTTTATGACTAACCATGTGAATGACCAATTCCTGTCATCTCTCTAAATAGATATAAGTGAAGAAAGAGAGTTTAATTCTTTCTACAAAAGATATGCCCACACTCTAACAAATATAAGTGAAGCAAAAGAGCATTCTACAAATGGCGGTTTTCTATGTGAAGAGAAACATGCAATCCAGACTTCAAATGATATAAGTGAAGCACACGAAGCATTCTATAAAGCCATACTCAAAAGATTTAAGTGAAGTGCAATGCGCATTCTACAAATCAACCATGGACCATCTCATAGAAGCATGGTGCATAAAATAAAAATGAAAACTAAATGTAAAAGACACTCCAAGACTCGCACATATCGCATGAACGAAACGAATACGAAAACATACTGATACTTGTTGAAGAAAGAGGGGATGTCTTCCGGGGCATCCCCAAGCTTAGACGCTTGAGTCTCCTTGAATATTTACTTGGGGTTACTCGGGCATCCCCAAGCTTGAGCTCTTGCCTCTCTTCCTTTTCCTCATATCGAGACCTCCTCGATTAGACACTTCATCCACACAAAACTTCAACAGAAAAGTCGGTAAGATCCGTTAGTATAATAAAGAAAATCACTACTCTAAGTAATGTATCAAACCAATTCATATATATTTTTGCATTGTGTCTACTGTAATATAACTTTTTCATGGCTTAATCCACTGATATAAATTGATAGTTTCATCAAAACAAGCAAACTATGCATCAAAAACAGAATCTGTCAAAAACATTACAGTCTGTAGGAATCTGAACATTCACCATACTTATGTTACCCCAAAAATTCTACCAAAATTAGGAAAAAAAATTTGTACAGCAAGACAGTGCAAAATGAATCAGAACCATTTGACGTGCCAGTAAAAAATATAAAATCACACACTACAGCCAAAGTTTCTGTCCTGCACCGTACAAACGAACAAGCATTGTAAACATCCTAAAGGCAAACCTTGGCACATTATTTTTATAATACAATGGCATTGTACAAGGGGGTAATTATGTCTGATGAAAAGTGTCTCTAATCAAGATTCACAAAGTTTCCGTGAGCATGAACAAAGTTCAAGGCTAGCTCCGACTTCAACAATGCTTGCCTCTCTCACTTTCACTTTCCTTTTTGAAAAGTTTTTAGGTTCCCCTCTTTATTTTTTTGTCATTAAACTATATAAAAGCACTCAAAAAAAATAAATGACTCTCTAAAACTTCCGGGTTGTCTCCCTGGCAGCGCTTTCTTTAAAGCCATTAAGCTAGGCATATAGTGCTCAAGTAATGAATCCACCCGGATCCCAAGGTATATCAAAGCCAATTTTAATTAACAATGGTTTGTAATTTAGTAGAGAGCACAAAGTAACATATATCAAGCAATGACGAAGTCTAACTCTCTTCCTATGCATCGGCATCTCATAAAAGAAAAATTCAAGCACAAATAGTAAAGGCCAATGCATAGTATAAGCAGTTTCTTGCAATTTTATAATATTGCAAACATAGAGAGGTGGGGATATAGTTCCTCTCTCATAATAGTTGCAAGTAGGAGCAGCCAGCACATGCATATTATATCTATCAAAATCATCCTGTGTAGTAGTAAAACACAACCCATCAACATAATCCTTAAGAAGCACAAACTTCTCCGATATAGTGTAGTCGAGAGAATTCAAAAAGATAATAGGACTATCATGCGTCGGTGCAATAGCAACAATTTCATGTTTAACATAAGGAACTATAGCAAGTTCATCTCCATAAGCATAATTCATATTGGCATCTTGGCCACAAGCATAGCAAGTATCATCAAAAAGGGATATTTCAAACGAATTAAAGGGATCATAGCAATCATCCTTCGGTAAGCACAAAGGGGAATTAAACAATGTATGAGTTGAAGAGTTACTCTCCTTAGAAGGTGGGCACGGGTGATCAATCCGCTCTTCCTCCTTTTGTTCTTCGCTCTCCTCATCATCTTTTTCATCCAATGAGCTCACAGTTTCATCAGTTTCTTCTTCCTGCAAAATATTAGTCTCTTCTTGGGCAGCGGAGACTCTCTCAATAAATGCATTAATATTGTAATTGTAATCATAATTTTCATAGCAATATCTAAGTATAGCAAAATTTTCTGGTCTATCAACTGAATCATCAAAATTGCCAAACGCTTTAAACATAGATTCAATCTCATAAGCACCCATAAAAGCAACAAATTCTTCTATTTGTTCCACATCATAGTAATCATAGAAACCATTAGCATAAGAGGCTAAGGTTTCATTATCATTAAATTTGCACGAAAAGGGAAGGTGTGGAGCCATCATCCTAGAGCAGCAAGTATAATCATGTATCAAGCATAGTTGCCTAGCATACCACTTCAACATTTGAATTTGATCTCATAATAGTTTCCCTTTTTGTGTCAAGCATAATCCCTAAAGTATTCACGTTGATCCAACGTTACTCCCATTATAAAGTTGAATGTGGTTTTCTCAGGATTATCAAAGTAGTACAAAATATTTTTCACATGATGATCGTTGAGGGTTTTAGGAGGTTCCCCATCTCCATGAGTAGCAAGTATACCTAATTTGTTTGGTATTTCGTCTTCCATATCCATAGCTAAAGACAGAGAAAAACTTAGAACAGCAAATAAAAATTACTTAGTGATAAAGCAAACAAGCACACACGAGAATATTCACCCCACGCTATGACTCCCCGGCAACGGCGCCAGAAAAAGGTCTGGATAACCCGCAAGTATACAGGATAGTTGTAGCCTCTTTCGATAAGTAAGAGTGTCGAACCCAATGAGGAGCTAAACAAAGAACAAATACTCTCTCAAGTCCTATCGGCCACTGATACGACTCTACGCATGCTTGACGTTCGCTTTACCTAGAACAAGTATGAAACTAGAAGTACTTTGTAGGTGTGATGCGATAGGTTTGCAAGAAAATAAAGAACAAGTAAATATAAACTAGGGGCTGTTTAGATAAATATGCAATAAAGTAAATATAGCAAGTGTGGAAAAGTGGTGTTAGGAGTTGTGAAATTGTCCCTAAGCAATTGACTATGTTACTAGACTGGTAATCACTATTGCAATTCTATTTGAGGGAGGGGCATAAGCTAACATACTTTCTCTTCATGGATCATATGCACTTATGATTGGAACTCTAGCAAGCATCCACAACTACTAAAGCTCATTAAGGTAAAACCCAACCATAGCATTAAAGTATCAAGTCCACTTTATCCCATACGCAAACAACCTACTTACTCGGGTCTGTGCTTATGTCATTCACGCCACCCACCATAAGCATATCATGAACATATTGCAAACCCTACAGCGGGAATCCCTCACGCTTGCGCGACACGGATGGCATAATAGGACAGCACCAATAATAAAACATGCAACTCAAAACAATCATAGCAATTCATCAATCACCTATAGGACATCGGAAATCTACTCAGACATCATAGGATGGCAACACATCATTGGATAATAATATGAAGCATAAAACACCATGTCCAAGTAGAGGGTACAGAGGATTGCGGGAGAGTGGACCGCTGGATATAGATGGGGGAAGGTGATGGAGATGTTGGTGAAGATGATGGAGGTGCTGGTGAAGATCACGTTGATGATGATGGCCCCCGGCAGCGCTCCAGCGCCACCGGAAGCAAGGGGGAGAGAGCCCCCCTTCTTCTTCTTCTTTCTTGACTGCCTCCCTAGATGGGAGAAGGGTTTCCCCTCTGGTCCTTGGCTCCCATGGTGTGGGAGGGGCGAGAGCCCCTCTGAGATTGGATCTATCTCTATGTTTCTGCGTTCTCAGATTCTGCCCCTTCACCATTTCTTTTATATCCGGAGATCCGTAGCTCCGATTGGGGTGAATCTTTCACCCAGATTTTTCTAATAAAATTAACTTTCTTGCAGCAAAATAAGAGCGTCAACCACCTTACGGGTGGCCCACGAGAGTGCCAGGCGCGCCCCCTGTCTCGTGGCCACCTCGGACACTATTTCGTGTTGATTCTTCCTCCGAAAAATCCCAAATATTCCAAAATAATTCTCCGTCGTTTTTATCCCGTTTGGATTCTGTTTGATATGGGTTTTCTGCGAAATATAAAACATGCAACAAACAGGAACTGGCACTGGGCACTGGATCAATATGTTAGTCCCAAAAATAGTATAAAAACTTGCCAAAAGTATATGAAAGTTGAAGAATGTTGGCATGGAACAATCAAAAATTATAGATACGACGGAGACGTATCACACGCCAGGCTTGATGGCCGTATTCTCATGCTGGGGCTCAGCCCCTTGATCCGTATATTGATCTGGTCTGACTGACTCTATTATCCAGGTCCTATCTTAGGTCGTAAGTGTATCCTATGGCTGTTGTCTCTTTACCTTTATGGCGGGGTGGTGCAGGTGGGTTTTCATCTTGACTTTCCGCTCTGTTCGACCGCGTGGTGGTCAGTCAGCAATACAAAAAAATACACTTCCGTGATGAAACGTGTTTCTCACAGTAGGTCACATTTTCTGTCATGCATGTACATCCATGATGATTTTATGACAGAATCAAGATAGTCATACTGTGCTGTCATAGAAGTGTTCCATGACATTACAAAAATTATCATCATGGAAGTGTCCACTTCCAATGATGATAAATCGCGCGTCATAGAAGTGCTTTCGTCAAGGGTGACCGACACGTGGCATCCACTGTAACGGAAAGCCGTTAAGCTATCGGGTCCGGTTTTTGATCCGATAACCCGTTAACAGCCGGGACCAATGGGAAATTTCCATGTGTAAAATTTTGGCCGGAGGGGACACCTATCAGCTCGTCAGTGGGCCAGATGTCGCCCGTCCATTGGAGGAGACATGCCTATGATACATCGACACGTGGCTGTGCCCAACAAAGGCCCATATAGGTTAAAAAGGTCGGCGCAGTGAAAGGCCCATACTACTTACTCAGGTAATAGTGGGCCAGCCCAATAACGGCCAGCTTAACAAAGGCCCATTTACGGCCCGAAGCCAGATCTGGCCCGTTAATTGTTTATCGAATATTTGGGCCCGTTTACAGCCCGAAGCCATATCTGGCCCGTTAATTGTTCACCGAATTTTGGGCCCAATTATAGCCCAGTGACTTTCGGCCTGTTAGAGGCCCGATGTAGACATGGGCCCATTTCAGCCCGGTGTGACTTTCGGCATGGGAATGGCCCGTGCAGCCCATGGGCCATATATGGTCCGACGGGACATTGGGCCCACTAATGGCCCGTGATAAAGGTGGCAAACAGTTAAGCCTAATGTGACTTTGGGCCTGTTAAAGGCCTGTCGCATAATTCGGTCCGTTGATGCCTGTACTAAGCTTTCGGCCTCCTAAATGCCCATGATATCAGTGGGCCAACTAAGGCCCAAGATATGTTTCAGCCTGGTAACGGCCCGTGGTATAACTGGGCCCAAAAAGGCCCGGTCTACATTTGAGCCTGCTGAAGGCCCGTCGAGGACTAGTGAAAATTAAGGCCCAATATGCATTTCGGCCTACTAAAGGCCCATGGTTTCATCTGGGCCATAACAGACCAGTACAATATTCAGCCTGTTAATGGCCCAACGCTACCTGGGCCAAACTAAGCGCTGGGTCCACAAAAGGCCCAACTAAAATATAGGCCGGTGTAAGTTGTGGGCCTGACACAAAGTGTGCAGGCCCCAATCATTCGGTCCAAAGAAAGATGCAGGACGGCCCAATTGTGGACCGCTAAAAACTAGGCCCGTTAGAGGTGAATGTTTTGGCCCGGTTGACTACATCTGAGTTTTTTCAGATAGCGAATTATGGCAATAACTAGTAGGAATTAAGAATAAACCTACTCTATACAGTAAAGAAATTACGGCATAGTAACTAAGAATAAACCTACATTATACAATAAAGGATTTATGGTATATTACATCCATTGTGCATCGAAGTTTGCCACCAGTGATCATAAAGTGCAACGAAGAAGCAGATTACAAAAACCGGGCACCATTGCAGCTTAACAAAATAATACTGAACCGAGACCACTTCCAAGGCAGTTCAAGAAAGGTTAGCCTTGCGAGGGAACTGCTGTGCAAGCTGTTGAGCAAGGCTGTGAGACCAGCCTAGCATGTCGGTCATAGCTTCCAGGTGTAGCTGTTTGGCGATGAGGTTCTCATTGGTGTTCTCCGCAATCTTTCTTAGAGATAGGACTTCAAGTCGACGTTGAGTTGCAGAATGCCTTTCTGCTAGAACTTGGGACTGAAGAGTTCAGACTGATTCAGACAATGAATTATGTGAGCTTGTCTGACTGCTAGTCTCAAGTAACTTGAACACTGCATCAAGACAAGACTTTGGGGTTGTCTCGCTATCTTCAAGATGCTTTGCCTTCTTTGCTGCAATATATGTTGGGTTTGTCTCACAGCCTTCAGCAGACTTGTGCATGCCATCAGGCATATCTCCCTGAAACAAAGTAGAGAGATGACAGGTTTTGCACGTGTATAAACAAAGATGATAATTGTGCTATCAATTCCATCCAATTTCAAATTAGAAAATAAAGAGTAAGTTAAAAATATCAATAGAATATTTTGGCATTGTTCATAATGCGGGGAGCTTCACCACACTACTGGATTACCATGTCAACATAACACGCATAGATGAAGGGAAAAGAAAATCATTGTATCTATTTTGGTTAATGTGCATGGCATGTTGTTCATATCATCAGCCACATCAGTAAGATAAAACAGGAGATGACAAGGTGCAAACGTGGGCTACTTCACCACACATTGGATTATAGATCCACAAAGACAAGCATACATATAGGGAGTATTGAGTAATGTGCATGGTATGAATAAGGAATTTGGTTTTACAAGTAAAACTTAGAACTTACAGTTCTTGTGAACATGCATTTTGGTGGAAACAGCAAACTTAACAGAGGTAAACGATAGGGAGTATGAGCAAATTAAACAGTAGTTGAGGATAAAGGCTTTAGAAGGACTGACTTACATTAATAGTTAACACCGGCTTTATAATGCCCTTCTCCATGTCAAGGGAAGGATAACTCAAGAATTTCAGCACAAAATCTTCTTCATAAACATTGCCTGTACTCTACATTTTGTAAAGAGTAATTATAGATATGATAATACTGGAAGGGATAGAGGATAATGAAGATAAGATGCAGATTGATGCTACATAATCAACTACCAATCCCTGGAAGTACAGGAGTTATAGGACAAAATGTCCTGACAAGAGCAATGGGCTACACTTCTGCACTGGCATTGTCTGTGTATTCTACTTGTTGGTAAGATTAAATATAGATCTGATCTTTTTTAGTAAATGGTGGGCGAGGGAGATAAGATGCAGAATGCTACACAATGAACCAACCCCTATTCCCATAATACAAGAGTGTTTTGAACACTGGTGTATTATACAAAACATTCTTATATTATGGGATGGAGGGAGTAGTTGTTAATGTAAGTCCAGTGATAGACGATGTTTAGTCCTTACAAGAGGACTTCAGAGCTAAACCTCTTCAAAAGCATTGGGTTGATTCTAAATTTATGTAAGAGTCCATAGGATCTTATAATGTCCACCAAATGGACGATAACGAGGCTAACATGTGCAGTCATGCTACATAATCAAACATCTATCATAGGAATTATGGTCATACAGGGCAAGAGGTACTCACAAGAGCAATGCAGTGTGTAGTATAGTTGCGAGATTCTGTGGTCCCTTGAGAATGAATGTTCTTCTACTAACAGTTTTCGTACAAGTGAGACGTTAAGGAAAATGCAGAAATGTAGTTCAAATTGTGATGTGATATCATAGACAGTACCTTACGCTGCAGTCGAGACCAATGTGTAACAAGACTATTCCAGTCACCGTCGGATAAATGTAGCACCAGAGACTTCACAAAAATTTCGTTTAGAGGCTTGCCATCGAAGTGCGCTTGTGTCAGGTAGGAACGATACTTCATCAACGAGTGCTTGAAAAGCGTAACCAACCCTTGCTCGTCTTCACTATCCAGTTTGATCCTCACCTATTTAAAAGAATGAAATCTTGTGTCTTCTGTCAGCAGAAACATATGCAGTAATGACCATGAATAACATTAGTACATTACTTACGCGTAAGTTACGGAGGAAGACTGGAAATTGTTCTGTGTCTACGGTATAATCTTTCCATGAAGGAAAGATGTGCACAAAGTTCCTGACAACAATATATGCTTCGTCTTCTAAACTGGGAAGAAATGGAACAGGAGTCCTATTTGCAGTAATTGGGGCTCTCTCTGGTTTGAAAAGGGATTTCGCAACTGGATTTGGTGTACTCTTTTCTGGAATGGGGGTTTTGCGTCATAGAGCTGGTGCTATGTCAACTGGCATAATCATACTATTTGCTGCAGTTGGGCTCTGCTGAGTTGGGGCATCAGAAATGACTAGTGTTGTAGGGCTAGAGTATGCTAGAGTTGGGGTGTTTTGTCGGTCAGGTGATATTTCAACTACACCTAATGGGCTATTTGATTTATCAGGTGCCACTACCTTTTCCAAATACTTTGCTTGTGCTCCTCCATAATCAGCAATCGCCCTCTTCCTTTTGAATGTTTGATGCACAAGAACAACATTCGAATGGATAAATATGGTATGATGACAGATGGAATATGTACTGAAAATGGATAGGCAAGGCGTATTCACATACACGATGTGTAAACTAAGCTAATGGCAGTTCAACAAAGTAGAAGCAATGCAAAGCATTAGTTGCAAGATATGTGAGACCAATATAACCTTGGAAAGTTAGAGCAAGCACCTTGATGGGTGAATAAGATAGGGCATCTTCCTGTTACTCCTCCACTAGGGAGCTACATTGACTCGGGTCTCCCTCTAGCTCAGAATCACCGTTAGGTTCATATTCTGAGCATGAATTTGTAGGTGGAGAGCGTTTGCATTGCATTGCATCCAGACTTGATTTCAATCCCTTAATGCCAAGCTTGACAGCCGTGGCATTGTTCTGCTTTATTCTTTTCATGCGCGCAAGCTCCTAATCATTATGATGCTGTTCAGAATCTAAGATTCATGGAAACATAAAAAGTAGACAGATTATCTATGGAATATATTGCAGATTCAACTCGAAGAGTGTCTCCCTATAAACCCCTGCATATGCAAAGTTCACCCCCCAATCGTGATGACCAGACCACACACAGAAATACAAACCCCTTATGTCTCTATAACAGGCAGACACACATTTCAAACTGAAGTACGAACATTAGAATCATATGAAATTCGTATTTGAACAAATAAACTAAGGAAATATGAGTGGCATAATGTTTAGCTTCAAGGGTGGAGTGTTGGTAGTGCGACACAACGCAAGTAGGTAGATTGTATTCCATGTAAAAGATCGAAGCCTATGTAAAAGCTGGAAATGACACTTTCTTTCTATACAATGCAGTGTTCGTTGCCCACACATGATGGAAGAGATCACATAGAGAAATACTATTCGCTCATGTCTACGGTTCCAGTATTTAGAAATAGGGTGGTCCACCCTAAAAGAATATTGACAACAAATATGACAAGGCAAGAATAGATGTAGTGAATCAATCATTTACTTGTGAGCTTACTAGGACAAGTATGCAGAATTGTAACTGCAGTAGGAGACCGTCCAAAATCTGTATCAAGAAGTTTGTCTATCACTTATTGTTTGCAACTAATCGACGTGAATAATTGGATATTATATCGAATGAGTAAGAAAGAAAAGTAAAATTGTCAACAAACCTGTCTTGCAGTAGTAATCTGGGTCAATGTCACTACGACCAACAATCCAAAATGCCTTGTGTCTGTTCTGAGGGCCAGAATTTTGAAAACCCTATGAACTTTACAGGTACTAACGATTACAGAAATACATCTGAACCATTAAGTGTAGGTAGCACTAAGCAGACAACAAACCCTAATGAAAGTCCTGCCTAATGAGTAACGAATCAATTAGAAAATGGGTGATGAGGAGTTGTTGCTGAGTGTTGAGAACATATCTCAGGATAAATCGGGTTGGCTTAGTGGGTGTTGCACGCCTGAGCCCTGAACGGACTGGGAAGGTAGGCACGGCGGTGCGCCCGGGCAGCGGTGATGCTATTGGGCGAGTGGCTCCTGACCTCCTATTAGTCCGGCGTCTCCTCCTAGAGTCATGCCGTCTAGGGACAGCAAGTCGCCAGCGAGGCAGGAAGCTGTGGGCGAGTAGTGATCGGAAGCGCGCAGCAGAACAGAGAGGAATCGGGGCCTGGGACGACCCAAACTCCCAGGGTGGGCCGGCCCACTATGGGCACCCTGTAGAGATACACACCCGAGTAGCGAACATGCATTTTCGAAACTAATTTAGGAACATTTAGCTGACCAATTAAACGACTCTATTTTAATAATATCGGATCCGTATTTGTACAACTAAGCTTGTTTAGCTTGATGGGTGGAGCAGTGCTATTATGACACGAAGCACATATTCTGATCATATAGTGATCATAAAAGGGGGAACTCTAAGCATATTTTTTTAGCAAAAGAGGGTTTCCCCTCTGATTTCTATTAAATAAACCACCACGGAACCAACATGATCAATTAAACCCTAAGCATGATCAATTAAACCGTATTCTGACTGTGCCATGGCAGATTTGAAGCCGCAAACCAGAGAAATGATATTTAGCATCCATTGTTTGCTTCGAACTAAGAACTAAATTCTAGGAGCTGAAAAGAAAGTAGAGTAACCAAGTTAAGATCTATTTCCTGGTTGAGATCAAAAAGTTGAGGAGATATGAAGCACCACCTCTCTTGCGGTGCCGTGTAGGCATCGGGTGTGCGATGGCTGTCGGTGGCGTTGAAGCAGATCTGCGACGGTAGACGGGTGCATCGGGGGATAAGTCCCGTTGCGGTGGAAGAGAAGGTCGTGTGAGCGGCCCCGGCAAAGAGGATGACAGCGTCGATGAAGCGAGAGGACGCGATGCAAGGCTCTTGGTCCGTCGCCATGGATGAGAAACGTCCATCTCTAGCAGTGGATGACGCGGTCTTGGTAGGCGCTCCGGCATGGTGGAGGACAGTGGTGATGGATGTGGTGGAGGACGACAGCGATGGATGGGGTGGAGGATGGCGGCGATGGATGGGGTGGCAGACTGAGGCTGGTGTGGGGCTGGTGTTCTAGCGTGGACGGTAGAATGGGAAAATGGAGCGAGAGGTAGGGGGAACCATGTTTTTGGGACGCGCCTATCTGAAATATGGGAAAGTTACGAACTTGGTCCCCGTCTAAAATTTGTACGTCTCATCGGTTGGGGATAGGACGGTAATCTCGCATCTCGCCAGTATTTGCCCAGAGTGATTTCGTGCGAGCAGAGGGTAGTTGGCGCCCATGGTTGGCGCCCACGGTGTATGAATGGGGCTGACAGGTAGGTCGGTTGTGTCACATCTTAGTGAATTTGCAAACCTGCCCCTATTGAAAATATTTGCCTACATCGATTTCGGCTGAGTCAAGTTTGTTTTGCCGCCGACCATGTATGAATGGGGAAATGGAGGGAGAAACAGAGGTCTTTCAGACGAGCTTGAATCAAATGTGTTTTGCCGCCCATGTTTGGCGCCCACCGTGTTGGAATGGGCTCAAAGGCGGCCGTTGCACGTCTAATTGAAGTTACTAACCTACCCCTATTTAGAGCAGTGGAAATCGGGCCGATGGATTGTCCGTGTAATGGGTAGACAATAATTTCCATCTCCCAGACACTTGGCTTCGGGCAACCGACGTGGGAGTGGACATTTTGCCGCTTCTTTCGAATTTTGGGACAATAAGCATCCACGTTTACCCTGGCAACTAAATATGAATCCATTTTGTATTCCTGTATGAATCCTTATAAATCATTCTATGTGTTTTTATATATCTTTGAAATGATGACAAAGATGTATTCCATTGTCGTATATGAATATGGTTTACAAATGTCGATACTCAAATTCAGAAGCTGGAATCCAGTTTAAGGTGAATTCGAATATTTGGAACACTTCATGTCCAACTCAAATGTCACACGCAACATAATGTGTACTCCCATTTATATATGTACACAAGCGATGTATCAAGATTCAAATACCGAGTCAATCAACCAAGAATGTACAGAAGTTACAGACATATAAACACTTATAGAGTATATGGATCAATAATATCAACTAACATACATAAGCCAGGCCGCTGTACTTTTTTTTGCTACAACAGCATCCTTTTTTAGCCAACCTACTACAACATCTTGTCCCTTTCCGATGCATGCCACTTATGGTCCATCTATACTACTATTACTACTGAATGCACATTCAGCCCGATTGGCATATTTGTAGGTCTGGCACAACAATCAAAAGGAAATGTCTCCGAGTTTTATCAAATAATACAGACTTGTGCTCAAATAAAATTACAAACCAAAAAACAAAAAACAAAAAACAAGTATTACATGATCTCTGAAACAAATGGTTTGATTGATTACATGAACTAACAACACAAAGGTTATTCAACGATGGAAAGAACATTTCGCCTATGATTTACCAAGTGGGAATTTAATTTCCTTTTTTCCTTTAGGACCTTAACAGTGTGGTCAGTCTCAGCTTGCTTCGTTTTGAAATCCACCAAATATTTAATGGTTGTCTTGAGTACTACTTGAGATCGTGATGTTTGCTTCCTCAACATGTCAACTTCATCTCTAAGTGCAGAAGCAGGATCTCTTTCTACATAAGTGCAAGGCAGGCCCTATAGCAGGCTCGCGACCCAAACAAGCGCCTTCAATATTGATCGACAGCAGGAAAAATCCAAATTCATTCGCTCCAGCCTGCAGTCTGGTTCGCTGCTAACCTAGGCGCCACTGGACAGACCGACACAGCACTTCCAAGGACCCTCGTTGGAGGGTGGTCGCCGAGCTTCAAGCGAATGGAAGGACAAGAAGATGAAGATCCAACCCTGGGTGTAGACTGCATGGGAGGCAGCGGCGGCATCACGGGCATGGCATCGACCTTGCGCAAACGGACAGTCACAGTTTGCAAGAATAGCATGCGCAATGAGCAAGTACATCACATCCTTGATTCTATCTAATTCAAGTCTTTAGTTTCTGGCCAATAGTTAAACCTGACGGTGTTGTAAAACTGCTTGTATGTGGGGAATCTATGAGAAAATGAAACCAATTTCTACCTATTTTATAACTCCCCCAATCAATACTAAACTGACTGAATTTGATGTATCTAATCAAGTTTCCGGTGCAAACATATAAGCTCATGTTGTTCTTGAGCCTGAAATGTCTAATGAACAGACTGCTAATGAAGGATTTGATGCAAACATTTTACACGCTCCTGGTGATGAACATATAGTGTCTAATGAGGGATCTAATGCAAGCATTTTGCAAGCTCCCATTAAAAGATTTAGCGTCTAATGATGATCTTCTATGTTGAGAGAGACATAGAGATTTGCAGGCATTGATGACAAGCAAATTATAGTGCATTTCCATGGCTTGAGGAAACATTGAGGCCATCTACCAGAAAGTCCCCGTATCATGACAACATAGCATAAATATTTTTCTAATCTATTGTTTGAAACTATTGGCATACTTGTGCAGGATAGATATATTGATATGCAGTTTGCGCACTGGTTATAGGTGCAATTACACTTCGATATTTTCAGCCAGAGAACGAATAATTCAAGCAGGTATAGACCATGTTTGTAGTCCTTGTAAACCATGTTGCATTTTGTGTTTTTTCGTTCTTGCATCATTGTGTTTATAATCTGAACTACTCTGGATCATTAGCTGGTTTTCAAAGTGCATGTAGCTTCACATTTCTCAAGTTATGTTGATTTTCGGAGTGCAAGTGCCTTCGTATTTTTTAAGTTAAATGTTCGCCCCTAGTAACTTGAATTCATGGATCCGCCACTGCACACAAATCATACACGAATGCCAGTACAAATTAAATGAAATACAGGGACCTAGCTCGTTGTATAGGCTCACTGCAGCTCTGCCTACGCTTGGGATGTTCCATGTACAAGTCCATGTTACCACTTGCTTGGATGTGTAGGCCTTGTGCTCCTTGCATCCCCATCTACATTTTTGACACGGCGAATGGTTGATCAAATAAGAGGAATCGACCTTGCTGTTGTACCAGAGGACAGATACTTACAAGGTTATACGGGTGTGCAGGATGTGTACCAGATCCCGTAGCTCCATCATGCTTCGCTGAAAAATGGACTTTCTTGTTTCAGATGATATCTCCAGAAGAAATAAGAGTTGAAGTCACAGTTGCATAGGCGTGTAAGCTAAGAGAGAAGTGAAATGATGTCCAAACATCGTTGGAACAGTGCACAAGGGAGTGATGTGTGGATACGTAGTTGTGACGCCCCCGATTCAATCGTACACTAATCATGCACGCAAACATGTACGATCAAGATCAGGGACTCACGGGCATCATAAATAAGTCATACAAGCATCATAATACAAGCTAGGGGCCTCGAGGGCTCGAATACAAGTGCTCGATCATAGACGAGTCAGCGGAAGCAACAATATCTGGGTACAAACATAAGTTAAACAAGTTTGCCTTAAGAAGGCTAGCACAAACTGGGATACAGATCGAAGGAGGCGCAGGCCTCCTGCCTGGGATCCTCCTAACTACTCTTGGTCGTCGTCAGTAGGCTGCACGTAGTAGTAGGCACCTCCAGTGTAGTAGGAATCATCGTCAACGGTGGTGTCTGGCTCCAGGGCTCCAGCATCTGGTTGCGACAACCAGGTAGAAGGGAAAGGGTAAAAGAGGGAGAAAAGCAACCGTGAGTACTCATCCAAAGTACTCGCAAGCAAGGAGCTACACTACATATGCATGGGTATATGTGTAAAAGGCCATATCGGTGGACTGAACTGCATAATGCCAGAATAAAAGGGGGATAGCTAATCCTGTCGAAGACTATGCTTCTGGCAGCCTCCGTCTTGCAGCATGTGGAAGAGAGTAGATTGAAGTCCTCCAAGTAGCATCTCCAAGTAGCATCGCAGTAGCATAATCCTACCCGGCGATCCTCCCCTCGTCGCCCTGTGAAAAAGCAATCACCGGGTTGTCTGTGGAACTTGGAAGGGTGTGTTTTATTAAGTATCAGGTTCTAGTTGTCATAAGGTCAAGGTACAACTCCAAGTCGTCCTGTTACCAAAGATCACGGCTAGTCGAATAGATTAACTTCCCTGCAGGGGTGCACCAACTTACCCAACACGCTTGATCCCATTTGGCCGGACACACTTTCCCGGGTCATGCCCGGCCGCGAAAGATCAACATGTTGCAGCCCCACCTAGGCTCAACAGAGAGGCCAGCACGCCGGTCTAAACCTAAGCGCACAGGGGTCTGGGCCCATCGCCCATAGCACACCTGCACGTTGCGTACGCGGCCAAAAGCAGAACTAGCCCCTTAATACAAGAGCAGGCTTACGTTCGAATACGGCGTGCGCCACTCAGTCGCTGGCGTCACGAAGTGCTTCGGCTGATACCACGACGTCGGGATACCCATAACTACTCCCGCGTAGATGGTTAGTGCGTATAAGCTCGTAGCCAACTCAGATCAAATACCAAGATCTCGTTAAGCGTGTTAAGTATCCGCGAACGCCGAACAGGGCCAGGCCCACCTCTCTCCTAGGCGGTCTCAACCTGCCCTGTCGCTCCGCCCCAAAGATCCACACAGAGGGCCGTCGGGACAAAGGTCCTTTCAGCCCCCAATCCATGAATCACTCACGGGTACTCCTCGAGCCGACCCGACTTTAGTCACCATCTGTATAGTATGTAAGTATGTATAATATATACCCGTGATCACCTCCCGAGTGATCACGGCCCAATAGTATAGCAAGGCAGACTGACAAGAATGTAGGGCCAATGATGATAATCTAGCATCCTATACTAAGCATTTAGGATTGTGGGTAAGGTATCAATGACTGTAGCAACAATGACAGGCTATGCATCAGAATAGGATTAACGGAAAGCAGTAACATGCTGCACTACTCTAATGCAAGCAGTATAGAGGAGAATAGGCGA
>NC_041387.1:338646425-338656147 GCF_002162155.2 Triticum dicoccoides | reverse complement strand
GGGGGGGGCTTGCCTGGTTGCTCTGGCAAGAAGGAGGGGTCGTCAACTCCGTAGTCGAACTGGGCAGCAGCAGCGTCGGTCTCGTAGTCTACCGGAGAGAAGAGGGGGAAGAAACAATGAATACAATGCAAACAGATGCATATCAATGCATGATATGTCAAGTAACGATGCTAGGTGTGCCCAATCGCGGTAGTAGGTGATACCGACGAAGGGGGGAAACATCCGGGAAAGTATTCCCGGTGTTTCGCGTTTTCGGACAGATGAACCAGAGGGGGAAAGTTGCGTGTTTGATATGTTAGAGGTGTGTGGTGGATGAATGGGCTGCGAAGCCGGGTTCGTCTCGTCGTTCTGATCAACTTTCATGTAGAAAGTATTTACATCCGAGTTACGGATTAAAAGATATGATTTTCTAAAAGATTTAAATCATTTTTAGGAATTTAGTTAATTATTTAAATCCAACATTATCTAGAATAGTAAATGATGACGTCAGCATGACATCAGAGTGATGTCAGCATGTCAACTGGTCGGTTGACCAGTCAAACGAGACAGGTGGGTCAAGTGGGACCCACATGTCATTGACAGGGTACTAATAGAGCTTTTTAAAACTAACTAAATAGGTTAATTAGCAGGTAGGGCCCAGTAGTCAGTGAGAGATTAGGTTTTAATTAATTTATTTAATTAATTAGCAGTTTATCTAACTGTTTTTATTTGTTTTATGACTTGGGGCCCGCATGTCAGTGGCAGTAGCTGCCACGTCAGCAGTTGACTGGGTCAACCCAGTCAACTAGGACCCGCAGGGCCCACTGGCAGTGGCCCTGGGGTGGCCCTAGGCCAACCACGTAGGCGACGGCCGGCGTTTAGCCGCCGGCGACGTCAGAACGCGGCGGGAGCACCCGGGCCTCGTCGGGATTTTGCTACACGGCGTCGTTCGGCGCGCAGCTTGGCCTAATCGAACGGCCACTCGATGCCGCGTCGAGTGGGGGTGGTGGTATGGCCGGACTTGGCCGGAATCGGCACCGGCGACGAGCAGAGGCGGCGGCGTCGTTCGGGACAACATCGGGATCGCGCTAGGAAGCACCAAACCGCGCGCAACAACTTGCGTTCGAATCACAGAGGCATTCCGCGTCGTTTGGCGGTGGCGCTGGACCAAATGGCTACCGGAAACACGGCCGGCGACGAGCTTTGGCGGCAGCGCGCTCGGGACGTCGATGGAAACTACGCTAGGAGGCACGGGGAGTTGTGTGCGTGTGTGCGTTGGGTTCCTGAAAGCACAAGGAACACGATGTCTTGCTCACGCGAGCACGACGGAGATCATGGCCACGGCGGCGAGGCGATCCGCGGCGACGTGCTCACGGCAACGGCGACGGTGCAGCTACTGTGCGTGAGGGGGCTAACGAAGATGGCCGGGAGATGATGAGCTCACCGTGTGGCACGCAAGATGGCCCTTGGGTGGCTTAGTAGCAGCAGAGGGGTGTCGCCGGAGTTGGTGAAGAACGCGGCAGCCGGAGATGTGGACGAAGGGGATCCGGTGATTCGGGGCTCCCCCGCTCCAGCTGAGGCCTCCGGTGGACGAGGAAGACGATGGAGGCGTCGACGGACACGCAGGCGCGGCGAGGCGGTGACTGTGGCCACGCGATTCACGGCGGCGAGGCCATGGTAGCGCTCGGTTGCAGTGGGGAACGAGGGGGAGATGGATCTGGAGGGGAGAGGGAGAGGCGCGGGGGCCGAGGGCGAGCGTGGGGGCGAGTGGGAGGCGGGATCGAGGAGGCGGGGGGTGCTGGCGATCTTATCCCCCCGTCGTCGCCGACGAGAGGGTGCGGCGGGGACGCGCCCCTGTTCTGACCCGGGTCGGGGGAACAGGGAAAGGAGGCGGCAGGGGGAGGCAGGCCGGTTCGGCCGGATGGGCCAGGTGGCAGGGGCTGTGGCTAGCTGGGCCTTTCGGCCCAGGGGGGAAGGGGGGTTTCTTTTTTTTTCCTTTTGTATTTTCTTTATTATTTGGCAACCCCCGAACATTTTTGTGTTGACTTTTGAAAACTTTGGGTGTTTGTCGCTAATTCATTTTTTTAAATTTGCTATGTTTTTGAACTACCACTTAATTAGCAACAGTAACATAGATGACATGGCATCATCAAGAGAGTTTTACTGTAGCCTAATTATCCGGGCGTTACAAATCTCCTCCACTATAAGAAATCTCGTCCCGAGATTTAGGAGGTAGAAGGAAAGAGTGCGGGGTATTCATCACGCAGACAATCCTCTCGTACCCAAGTGGCTTCATCTTCAGAATGGTTCGACCACTGAACTTTGAGGAACTTGATCGCCTTCTGACATGTGCGGCGTTCAGCTTGGTCGAGAATGCGGACCGGATGCTCTTTATAGGAGAGGTCCTGTTGCAATTCGAGCACTTCATGATCCACTCCTCGGATTGGGTCCTTGAAGCAGCAGCGAAGCTGTGACACGTGGAACACATCGTGAACCTGAGAAAGGTTTGGCGGAAGTTCCAGTTGGTATGCCACCTTTCCACGCCTTTCGAGAATAGTGAATGGGCCAATATAGCGAGGAGCTAGTTTGCCCTTGATCCCGAAGCGGTGAGCACCCTTCATTGGTGTAACTCGAAGATAGGCCTTTTCGCCAGTTTGATAGACCATGTCCTTATGTTTACGGTCATACTGACTCATCTGACGCGACTGAGCAGTCTTGAGATTCTCGCGAATAATGCGGACTTGTTCTTCGGCATGTTGGATAATATCCGGACCAAAGAGTGAACGTTCCCCAGTTTCTGACCAGTTCAGAGGGGTTCGGCACTTTCGTCCATATAACACTTCAAAGGGGGCCATCTTCAGGCTAGCTTGATAGCTATTATTATAAGAGAACTCGGCATACGGGAGAGATTCCTCCCATTTCTTGCCGAAGGAAATAACACAAGCTCGAAGCATGTCTTCGAGAATTTGGTTGACACGTTCAACTTGCCCTTGCGACTGCGGATGAAACGCAGTACTGAATGACAGATGAGTTCCCATAGCTTCTTGGAAACTTGCCCAGAATCTTGAAGTGAATAAACTGCCACGGTCTGAACTGATAACCAGTGGAATACCGTGAAGCGAAACAATTCTGGACATGTAGGGAGTTGCAAGCTGACTAGCAGTGATCGTTTCTTTGACCGCCAGAAAATGTGCAACCTTAGAAAGTCGGTCAATGACGACAAGAATAGCATCATTACCTTTTTGCGATTTGGGAAATCCAGTAACGAAGTCCATCTCGACATGGTCCCATTTCCATTCAGGAATATATATAGGTTGCAGAGTTCCAGCAGGCCTTTGATGTTCTGCTTTGATACGACGGCAAATGTCACATTCAGCAACATAACGAGCAATGTCTTGCTTCATGTTAGACCACCAGAATCTCTGACGGATGTCTTGGTACATCTTTGTACTACCAGGATGGATACATAGAGGCGTATCATGAGCTTCTTTCATAACCTCCTGAGTCGTATTTAGGTTTTCCTTCTTACACGGCACCACTAGGCGGCCTTTAAAGTACAAGGCGCCATCATCAGCAATAGTGAAGAATGATGGCTTTCCTTCTTTGAGGTCGCGCTTAATCTGGTGGACTTCAGAGTCATATCCCTGTAATGTCTTGATGGAGCTCACGAGATCGGGTTCGACAGCCAGGGTATAGAGGGAACCCTGGGAAACAACACGGAGATTAATCTTGCGGCTCTCAGGAGGAGGGGGAGTGAGAGCACCAGGAGGAACAATATGGAGGTTCAACTTCCTGAATTCCTCAACAAGTGAGGGCTGAACTTTGTGAACCTGGAGGTGGTTGCAATAAGACTTGCGGCTCAAGGCATCAGCCATTACATTAGCCTTGCCTGGTGTATAGGAAATACCCAAGTCAAAGTCTGCAACAATCTCCATCCATCTCTGCTGACGGAGGTTCAGGTCTGGCTGAGTAAACAGATACTTCAGACTTTGGTGGTCAGTGAAGATCTCGCAACGATTACCAAGGAGGTAATGTCGCCACTGTTTCAGTGAATGGATAACAGCAGCAAGCTCGAGGTCATGAACTGGGTAGTTCTCTTCGTGAGGGCGCAATTGTCGAGAGGCATAGGCAATCACTTTGCGCTCCTGCATTGGGACAGCGCCTAGGCCTTGACGTGAAGCATCACAATAAATGACAAAGTCCTTAGTATCTGGAGGAGAAAGCACTGGGGCAGAAGTCAACTTGTCTTTGAGCGCCTGGAAACTTTCTTGACACTTATCTGTCCACTGAAACTTGATGCCCTTATGAAGCAGGTTAGTCAGAGGTCTAGCGATCTTGGAGAAGTTCTCGACGAATCAACGGCAATAGCTGGCGAGACCGAGAAAACTTCTGACTTGCTTAACGTTCTTCGGAGGAGTCCAATCAAGAATAGCCTGGACTCGTTCAGGGTTGACGGCAATACCATCCTTAGAGATGACATGCCCCAGATAGGTTACTTCGGGAAGCCAGAATTCACATTTGGAGAACTTGGCATAAAGTTGATGCTCTCGTAGCTTTTCCAGCACGAGGCAAAGATGTTCAGCATGTTCCTCTTCGTTCTTGGAAAATACCAGAATATCATCCAGATAAACCACGACGAACTTGTCAAGGTAATCCATGAATATATAGTTCATCAGGCGAGAGAAGGTGGCTGGAGCATTGGTTAAGCCGAAAGACATGACGGTGTACTCGTAAGATCCATATCGAGTAACGAATGCGGTCTTGGGGATATCCTCCTCACGAACACGGATCTGGTGGTAACCCAACCTCAAGTTGAGTTTAGAGAACACTGATGAACCAGCCAGTTGACCATACAGATCATTGATCCGAGGTAGAGGATACTTATTCTGAATTGTAGCTTGGTTTATAGGACGGTAGTCTTGGACCAATCGGTTTGTCCCATCCTTCTTCTTGACAAAGAGAGAAGGTGCTCCCCAAGGAGAGCAACTTGGGCGAATGAAACCACTGAGAAGAGACTTATCGATTTCCTCCTTAAGCTCAAGGAGTTCATGCGACGGCATCTTGTAGGGTCGCTTGGCTATAGGAGTGGTGCCTGGTTTGAAGTCGATGACGAATTCGACAGCTCTAGCAGGGGGAATCCCTGGGAGTTCTTCAGGAAAGACGTCTAGGAATTCACGCACGACGGGAATGTTTTCAATGCCCTCGAGTGGTGCAGCGTTCAATGCGTTTAAGGCATAAAGCCTGGCCTCGGCATTCCGAACCAGATGAGCATCGTAGCTAATTATTTCATCAGAAGGGTGTAGCAGATGGACGGTCTTAGTGGCGCAAACGATAGAAGCAGTATGCGAAGTGGCGCAAACGATAGAAGCAGTATGCGCCTTTAACCAATCCATTCCCAGAATGAGGTCAATGTTAGACGACTTCATGATAATGGGCGAGGCACGAAATTCCAACCCTTCGATTTCCACAGGGACGTCAATGCCAACCATGGAGGTCTGACATTGTCCCGCGGGGGTTTTTACCACTACCGAAGTGTTCATCTGCTCACATTTAACATCGTGCTTGTATGCAAAATCTTCTGACATGAATGACTGCGATGCACCTATATCAAATAAAACGGATGCTGGTACTGAATTTACGAGGAGTGTACCCATCACAGTAGCAGGCTGGTCTTCAGCTTCATTCAGATCAATGTGGTTGGCATGAACACGGCCATAAGACTTGGCATTGTTGTTGCGGGCCTGGTTGTTTCCATGGCCAGTAGCTGGAAGGGCCAGTTGATTATGATTCTGAATGCAATCCCTAGCACGGTGACCTGGTTGACCACACTTGTAGCACAGGCCATTATTGGGAGTGGGAACAGGAGCTTGGGGTGGCGGAGCTGGAAGCCTTGGCTGCCTAGTTGGAGCAGTAGGCAGATGAGGTGCAGCATAAGACTGTCTTGGGGCAGGTGCATTTGGACGGTACATGCTGTTCGAGATCCATATCTTACGCTTCTGCGAGGGTGGGCCCGAAGATGAGCCCGTGTCACGGTTGCGCCTATGAGATCTCTGGTGTTCCTGTAGACCAGTCTCGACATTGATGGCCTTATTCACCAAGGTGGCGAAATCGGCAAAGTCATGTACTAGAAGTGCGAGCTTGATGTCAGCTTGAAGGCCGTCACGGAACTTCTCCTGTCTGCGAGCATCAGTTGCAATGTCTTCTTCAGCATAGCGGGATAAGTCCAGAAACTCCCGCTGATAAGCTTCCACAGTTTTGTTGCCCTGGGTGAGGTTGCGGAACTCACGCTTCTTCCTGTCCATGATCCCCTGAGGAATGAAGCGGGCACGGAAGGTAGCTTGAAAGTCTGGCCAGGTGATGATTGTCCCAACTGCCAGAGTACGCCTATGGCTGTCCCACCATTGAGCTGCGGGTCCCTTCAGAAAGAAGGAAGCAAAGGTGACATAGCGGGCAGGGGCTACTTCAGCAGACTCCATCTCATAGGTGATGTCACGGAGCCAGTCATCAGCATCCAGCGGCTGAGTTGAGCTACGGTACACGGTTGGGTTGAGGCGCATGAAATCCTGCAGAGTCACTTGGGCTGGTTGCTCGTTCATATTGGGACGAGGGAACTGAGCCATCACATTCTCCATGAACTGGCGATTCATCTCGAGTTGTTGGACCATACCAGCCATGTACTCAGGCGGTGGTGGGGCGTTTCCGCCACGACCACGACCAGCTGGTCTAACCATCCTGCTAATATATAACAGGGGTAGTTCAGTATTGAGAAATTTGCATAGACAAGAATCATTCATGATGAAACATGCATAATGAAAAGAGCACGACAGATACCACATAGCTAGTCGGCATAACTTACAAAAGGGGTCGGACATAGAGTTCAGTACACAGAGTTCAGTGCACAGAGTTCAGTACATAGACTAAGTCATCATAGGCGGCACGCAGGCTCGCAAATGCATCTAATACTAATGAGCAAGACTACATCAATCCCAGGAGGTACTGTGAAGGTAGCTGTAGCCTGACAGCTGGTAGTGAGGCAACGGATAGTCCTCCACGTTAGTGGCCTGGGGGCTGCGGATACTCTGTTGTAGAACCCGACAGTCAGGTGGCAGAAGAGGACCAAGTGCGGGAGAGTAGCCTCCCACCTCTGGCCATCTGACACCATGGGGCATCACGGTCCTGGCTGGGTAGATCGCAGAACGCGGCAGCTGTCCAGACCGAACAAAGGGGTGCAGCAGCGTCAGAGCCCTGTAAAGGTGCTGACGAGTGGTGTACAACTCGTGGCGAAGAGCTCTGTTAGCTCGGTCCAGCCCATCAGCATGCAGAACCAGACGCTGATGGTGGAAGGGCTCTCGGGTGACGGTGGAGTAGGCGGCAGTGTAGTATCCCTCCGCACCAACGTCAGATGCGATAGGAATGTGTCTGAAAGGGGAAGTGTCCAACGCCTGATACTCTCCACGAAGACGTGTTAGAGCAGCATGAGCAGCATCGTGGACTGCCATCTCGATGGTCACTCCAACACCATGAGCGGTGTGCAGCACGGTAGTGGACTCATACTCCCAAGAGTAGAGGTGGACGATGGCACGGTACTGCTCCTGGTTAAAGTCCTGGTACTCCTCGTAGACGGTGTACTCAGGGTGCCAGCGATAACCCAGATAGGTCATCATCTCAGCTAGCACAGCAGGTGATCCTGGGGCACCAATGGCCGCAGTGTGGCGCACGACCTGCCTCGTGGGTTCCATCTGAAAACAAAGATGTTTCAATGGAGTCAAATGACAATATGGGCACTATTTGAAATGCTATCCTACAGAATAACTATGGCTTATCCAACTTTGGGGTGAACGTGGTAACGGGATCCTAATGTCAGAGTAAGTAAATTTGTTTAACCCGATTAGGAGAGAGTTCAGAGCCCCAGAGTAAAGGTCGAGAAGTAAAAGATCCTAATACCACCCAATGGCGACGTGGGCCCATAAGGCACACATCCATGTTAGTAAAAGTTTTTGCAATGTCTAGACTCAACTTCGGCCAAGGAGTGTGGAAGGGGGATTCCTACAGGCAGTCGGCTCTGATACCAACTTGTGACGCCCCCGATTCAAACGTACACTAAACGTGTACGATCAAGATCAGGGACTCACGGGAAGATATCACAACACAACTCTAAAACATAAATAAGTCATACAAGCATCATAATACAAGCCAGGGGCCTCGAGGGCTCGAATACAAGTGCTCGATCATAGACGAGTCAGCGGAAGCAACAATAACTGGGTACAGACATAAGTCAAACAAGTTTGCCTTAAGAAGGCTAGCACAAACTGGGATACAGATCGAAGGAGGCGCAGGCCTCATGCCTGGGATCCTCCTAACTACTCGTGATCATCGTCAGCAGGCTGCACGTAGTAGTAGGCACCTCCATTGTAGTAGGAATCATCGTCGACGGTGGCGTCTGGCTCCAGGGCTCCAGCATCTGGTTGCGACAACTAGGTAGAAGGGAAAGGGGAAAAGAGGGAGAAAAGCAAGCGTGAGTACTCATCCAAAGTACTCGCAAGCAAGGAGCTACACTACATATGCATGGGTATATGTGTAAAAGGCCATATCGATGGACTGAACTGCAGAATGCCAGAATAAAAGGGGGTTAGCTAATCCTGTCGAAGACTACGCTTCTGGCAGCCTCCGTCTTGCAGCATGTGGAAGAGAGTAGATTGAAGTCCTCCAAGTAGCATCTCCAAGTAGCATCGCAGTAGCATAATCCTACCCGGCGATCCTCCCCTCGTCGCCGTGTGGAAAAGCGATCACCGGGTTGTCTGTGGAACTTGGAAGGGTGTGTTTTATTAAGTATCCGGTTCTAGTTGTCATAAGGTCAAGGTACAACTCCAAGTCGTCCTATTACCGAAGATCACGGCTATTCGAATAGATTAACTTCCCTGCAGGGGTGCACCAACTGACCCAACACGCTTGATCCCATTTGGCCGGACACACTTTCCCGGGTCATGCCCGGCTGCGAAAGATCAACACGTCGCGCCCCACCTAGGCTTAACAGAGAGGCCAACACGCCGGTCTAAACCTAAGCGCACAGGGGTCTGGGCCCATCGCCCATAGCACACCTGCATGTTGCGTACGCGGCCGAAAGAAGAACTAGCCCCCTTAATACAAGAGCAGGCTTACGTTCCAATCCGGCGCGCGCCACTCAGTCGCTGGCGTCACGAAGTGCTTCGGCTGATACCACGACGTCGGGATACCCATAACTACTCCCGCGTAGATGGTTAGTGCGTATAAGCTCGTAGCCAACTCAGATCAAATACCAAGATCTCGTTAAGCGTGTTAAGTATCCGCGAACGCCGAACAGGGCCAGGCCCACCTCTCTCCTAGGCGGTCTCAACCTGCCCTATCGCTCCGCCCCAAAGATCCACACAGAGGGCCGTCGGGACAAAGGTCCTTTCAGCCCCCAATCCGTGAATCACTCGCGGGTACTCCTCAAGCCGACCCGACTTTAGTCACCATCTGTATAGTATGTAAGTATGTATAATATATACCACTGATCACCTCCCGAGTGATCACGGCCCAATAGTATAGCAAGGCAGACTGACAAGAATGTAGGGCCAATGATGATAATCTAGCATCCTATACTAAGCATTTAGGATTGCGGGTAAGGTATCAATGACTGTAGCAACAATGACAGGCTATGCATGAGAATAGGATTAACGGAAAGCAGTAACATGCTGCACTACTCTAATGCAAGCAGTATAGAG
>NC_041387.1:338549927-338646148 GCF_002162155.2 Triticum dicoccoides | reverse complement strand
CTTGCCTGGTTGCTCTGGCAAGAAGGAGGGGTCGTCAACTCCGTAGTCGAACTGGGCAGCAGCAGCGTCGGTCTCGTAGTCTACCGGAGAGAAGAGGGGGAAGAAACAATGAATACAATGCAAACAGATGCATATCAATGCATGATATGTCAAGTAACAATGCTAGGTGTGCCCAATCGCGGTAGTAGGTGATACCGACGAAGGGGGGAAACATCCGGGAAAGTATTCCCGGTGTTTCGCGTTTTCGGACAAATGAACCAGAGGCGGAAAGTTGCGTGTTTGATATGTTAGAGGTGTGTGGTGGACGAACGGGCTGCGTATCCGGGTTCGTCTCGTCGTTTTGATCAACTTTCATGTAGAAAGTATTTTCATCCGAGTTACGGATTAAAAGATATGATTTTCTAAAAGATTTAAATCATTTTCAGGAGTTTAGTTAATTATTTAAATCCAACATTATCTAGAATAGTAAATGATGACGTCAGCATGACATCAGAGTGATGTCAGCATGTCAACTGGTCGGTTGACCAGTCAAACCAGATAGGTGGGTCCAGTGGGACCCACATGTCATTGACAGGGTACTAACAGAGTTTTTTAAAAGTAACTAAATAGGTTAATTAGCAGGTAGGGCCCAGTAGTCAGTGAGAGATTAGGTTTTAATTAATTTATTTAATTAATTAGCAGTTTATCTACTTGTTTTTATTTGTTTTATGACATGGGGCCCTCATGTCAGCGGCAGTAGCTGCCATGTCAGCAGTTGACTGGGTCAACCCAATCAACTAGGACCCGCAGGGCCCACTGGCAGTGGCCCTGGGGTGGCCCCAGGCCAACCGCGTAGGCGGCGGCCGGCGTTTAGCCGCCGGCGACGTCAGAACGCGGCGGGGGCACCCGAGCCACGTCGGGATTTCGCTACACGACATCGTTCGGCGCACAGCTTGGCCTAATTGAACAGCCACTCGATGCCGCGTCGAGTGCGGGTGGTGGTATGGCCGGACTTGGCCGGAATCGGCACCGGCGACGAGCAGAGGCGGCGGCGTCATTCGGGACAACATCGGGATCGCGCTAGGAAGCACCAAACCGCGCGCAACAACTTGCGTTCGAATCGCAGAGGCATTCCGCGTCGTTTGGCGGTGGCGCTGGACCAAATGGCTACCGGAAACACGGCGGGCGATGAGCTTTGGCGGCAGCGCGCTCAGGACGTCGATGGAAACTACGCTAGGAGGCACGGGGAGGTCTGTGCGTGTGTGTGTTGGGTTCCTGAAAGCACAAGAAACACGATGTCGTGCTCACGCGAGCACGACGGAGATCATGGCCACGGCGGCGAGGCGATCCGCGGCGACGTGCTCACGGCAACGGCGACGGGGCACCTACTGTGCGCGAGGGGGCTAACAAAGATGGCCGGGAGATGGGGAGCTCACCGTGCGACATGCAAGATGGCCCTTGGGTGTCTTAGTAGCAGCAGAGGGGTGTCGCCGGAGTTGGTGAAGAACGCGGTAGCCTGAGATGTGGACGAAGGGGATCCGGTGATTCGGGGCTCCCCCGCTCCAGCTGAGGCCTCCGGTGGACGAGGAAGACGATGGAGGCGTCAACGGACACGCAGGCGCGGCGAGGCGGTGACTGTGGCCGCGCGATTCACGGCGGCGAGGCCATGGCAGCGCTCGGTTGCAGTGGGGAACAAGGGGGAGATGGATCTGGAGGGGAGAGGGAGAGGCGCGGGGGCCGAGGGCGAGCATGGGGGCGAGTGGGAGGCGGGATCGAGGAGGCGGGGGGTGCTGGCGATCTTATCCCCCCGTCGTCGCCGGCGAGAGGGTGCGGCGGGGACACGCCCCTGTTCTGACCCGGGTCGGGGGAACAGGGAAAGGAGGCGGCAGGGGGAGGCGGGCCGGTTCGGCCGGATGGGCCAGGTGGCAGGGGCTGTGGCTAGCTGGGCCTTTCGGCCCAGGGGTGAAGGGGGGTTTCTTTTTTTTTCCCTTTTGTATTTTCTTTATTATTTCTTTTCTGTTTAAATTTATTTAAAAGTATTTAGGCATTTTATAAAAATGTGTTTACTTCACCATAATTACCGATGCAATATTTGGCAACCCCCGAACATTTTTGTGTTGACTTTTGAAAACTTTGGGTGTTTGTCGCTAATTCATTTTTTTGAATTTGCTATGTTTTTGAACTACCACTTAATTAGCAACAGTAACATAGATGACATGGCATCATCAAGAGAGTTTTACTGTAGCCTAATTATCCGGGTGTTACAGTAGTTCAGGCTGGCGTTTGGGCATGCTCGCCTAGCTAGAGTGCAGGTCACTTCAGAGCCGTTGAGGGTGATGCGCTGGCGTTGGCTGGCCGCGCACGGATGCAGATCTTGAGTGGCAGCAGAGCGCTACGATGCGGTTAACGAGACCGTTGCTGAAGCCCCAACGGCCTCGGGGGGCGGAGGTGCGACGATGTGCTCAGTGTAGTAGCCCCGGTGAGCTGGGAGATGGCGTCAGTAAAGCTCACCTGATGTGGTGGAAGTCGGTGTCTGTGAGGCACGTTGGTTGCGGCTGCCAACATTGTCGGTGGGCCACCTGGTGCGGTGGATGAGGGAGTAGATGAAGTAGCTCCGGTGCACTGGTGAAGCGCGACCGTCATCTTTGTTGTCGTCGTCCGGCACAGAGGTGGGGAAAGAGATGAGACATGGGGTGATTCGAACTTTGCTTGGGTTGGCGGCGAATTAGGGATTTGAGCAATCTAGGCGCGGAAGGGGGCGGTGGAGAAGGGAGATTTTGCTGGGATGGAATTGGAGCCGCTAGATATTTCAATCCGAAATGTGGAAATGCTAACTTATTTTGTCGTCGTCCTTTTGGGGGGGGAGGGGGGTGGGGGCTGGGTGCTATGTGTTTGTCTGACACACGCGACCACCACGACACGACCCTAGTCTTCCTGGTGCGCCTACATTTGAGAATGCAACCGAATCTTCTTTCATTTGCAAACGAATCTGTATGTATTACCATGCCCGTGTTTTCCTTGCAATAATTAGTCATTCGAAACGAGATACTCCCTCCGTTCACTTTTGTATGTCGTTTCAGACAACTTAAAATGAATTGTTTTGCACATTGTCTGAAATATCTTCAAGGTCTTATAAAAGTGAATAGAGGGAGTACTATAAATTAATTAATGAGGAGTTATTTGAAAAAATATCGAAACGGTATCCACGGTATCCACGCTAACGTGGATTAGAGTGTGTGTCACATAATTAGTTATTTGAATTAGAGTGTGTGTCACATAGCGATCTCCAATTCTAACATGGATTTCGCATTTCACTATATCCATGCTACTTTTTTTATACAAATTCATATGTATATGATGAACACCATGGTTTTGAGAAAACTTTTGGATGGATTCAAACATATGACCTACAAAATAGCACAACAAATTGAGTCAATGTCAAATTTCGGAAACCTAGTATGGCACAAATTCGAAATAATTACCCATATGCATGGTCCTCAGTTCAAATCTTACAATGTACACCGAATTGAAACATGGATATTAAGTCTCGTACTATCTACATTCAAATGTTGTTTTTATCCCCCCCAAGCACAAACGCTGCATACTTCCTGTATCGGTCAATCTTCCTCTCCTAACCACCTTAGGAAGCTATCAGTATCCAACACACATTCATTCTTTCTCTCCATGTTTCGATCTCTAACTCTCTCAACCACACAACCCCCTTTTTCCACTCTGTTACCAAATGTATTTACCTCACACACCAGCCATTGCACCCCATGCCGAGCTCTATCTCTCTCCCTCTCCCTCTCACCCTCTCGCGCTAAATACATGCATTGCCTATCTAGCCCCCCAACCTCTTGTGCGCATGCACGCACGTAGTCTATCTAGGTCACTCCCTTGAGATTGTCTTACTCTTTCTTCCGCACGACGGGCCACACTCGCTCAATCTCACTCTCTTTATCTGAGTCTCGTTTAACCTCATTTTCTTTCACACACAAATGATATATCTCCCTGTTCCGGCCTTGATCGACACACTCTATACTCTCTCACGCAGATTGTCTATCTAGGTCAGTCCATCCAAGCCGCCCCCACTATTTTGACCTCATGGCGAGCCACTCTCGCTCAATCTCTCTCTCTCTCTCTCTCTCTCTCTCTCTCTAGCTATCTATCTCTATATATATATATATCTCCCTCTCTCTCTCTCTCTTTGTATGTCCGATTGACCTCGCTATTTCTCGGACAGAAACGATATATCATCATGTCTCAGCCCAATTCGACCTATTCGCATTGTATACTCTCTCATGCACATAATCTATCTAGGTCACTCGCTCCAACCCGTCTCACTCTTTCGATCGCATGATGACCCTATTGGATCGATAACCTTGCTTCCTCCCACGCAGAAAATATATCCACACGTCTGTGACTGGATCATCTCTCAAGCTCTATCTTACAGCCCTCATCCTTGCCAAAATCTCAATCGGACAATATCTCTCCAGGGCATATATATATCTGTTCAATGAATGTCAGACCACACTCACTTTGTCTCTCTATCTATATGTCTCTTGATTGACCTTGCTTTCTCACGCCGTATCTTCCACACATTGAAGCTACCTCTCCATACCTCGCAAAGCGAGAGCTATTTACATTGCGAGGGGCACTCCGACCTTGGATTAATTTGTGTAGGCATTTAGTCCGGTCGGTTTAGATTATATTTTCATAGCATTTGGCCCACAACTACTCCAAACACCATTGCAACCCCCGCAACTCCCCTATTTGATTTCCCTTTGGCTCGGTCATCGCTCTCTCACACGTCCTTTCTCGCCTTCAACGTTGCACCATGGTATTATTGCAGAAAAACTCCATTGTTCTCTTTAATTATTATAAAGCTACAAAACTACACACCGATAGTCCACTTGGAATGGAACAAATTTCGACCCACAAATTAAAGTGCTACAAACTACACACCGAGGGGCCCACATGTCATGAAACAAATTTCGACCCATATACAGATTAAGAAATAAAGGACGAGGATCATACATGTGACGGATACGTCTCCGTCGTATCTATAATTTTTTATTGTTCCATGCCAATATTATTCAACTTTCATATACTTTTGGTAACTTTTTATATTATTTTTGGGACTAACATATTGATCCAGTGCCCAGTGCCAGTTCCTGTCTTTTGCATGTTTTATGTTTTGCAGAAACCCCATATCAAACAGAGTCCAAACGGGATAAAAACAGAAGGAGAATTATTTTGGAATATTTGTGATTTTTGGGAAGTAAAATCAACGCGGGACGGTGCCCGAGGTGGCCAGGAGATAGGTGTCCACGCCCACTTTAGGTGGGTGCGCCCCCACCCTTATGGGCCACTCGTAAGGTGGTTGATGCCCTTCTTTGGTCGCAAGAAAGCTAATTTTTGGAAAACGATCTGGGCGAAGGTTTCAATCCAATTGGAGTTATTAATCTCCAGATATAAAAGAAACGGTGCCAGGCCAGAATTCCAGAACGCGGAAACAGAGAGATAGATCCAATCTCGGAGGGGCTCTTGCCCCTCCCAAGCCATGGGAGCCAAGGACCAGAGGGGAAACCCTTCTACCATCTAGGGAGAAGGTCAAGGAAGAAGAAGAAGAAGAAGGGGGGCTCTCTAACCATTGCTTCCGGTGGCGCCGAAGCGCTACCGGGGGCCATCATCATCACCGTGATCTTCACCAACACCTCCGCCATCTTCACCAACATCTCCATCACCTTCCCCCCTCTATCTATAGCGGTCCACTCTCCCGCAACCCACTGTACCCTCTACTTGAACATGGTGCTTTATGCTTCATATTATTATCCAATCAAGTGTTGCCATCCTATGATGTCTGAGTAGATTTTTGTTGTCCTATTGGTGGTTGATGAATTGCTATGATTGGTTTAATTTTCTTGTGGTTATGTTGCTGTCCTTTGCTGTCCTTTGGATCACACCGTAGGGTTAGTTGTATGTTGATAGGACTATGTATTGGAGGGCTAGAGTGACAGAAGCTTCAACCTAGCATAGAAGTTGATGCATATGGGATTCAATGGGGACCAATATATCTTAATGCTATGGTTGGGTTTTACCTTAATGAACGTTAGTAGTTGCGGATGCTTGATAATAGTTCCAATCATAAGTGCATAGAATTCCAAGTCAGGGATGACATGCTAGCAGTGGCCTCTCCCACATAAAACTTGCTATCGGTCTAGTAAAGTAGTCAATTGCTTAGGGACAATTCCACAACTCCTACCACCACTTTTCCACACTTGCTATATTTACTTTATTGCATCTTTATCTAAACAGCCCCTACTTTTTATTTACGTGTTCTTTATTATCTTGCAAACCTATCCTATCACACCTACAAAGACCTCTAGTTTCATACTTGTTCTAGGTAAAGCGAACTTCAAGCGTGCGTAGAGTCGTATCAGTGGCCGATAGGACTTGAGAGGGTGTTTCTTCTACCTTTAGCTCCTCGTTGGGTTCGACACTCTTACTTATCGAAAGAGGCTACAACTATCATGTATACTTGCGGGTTATCAAGACCTTTTTCTGGCGCCGTTGCCGGGGAGTCATAGCATGGGGTGAATATTCTCGTGTGTGCTTGTTTGCTTTATCACTAAGTAATTTTTATTTGATGTCCTTAGTTGTTCTTTATCTTTAGTTATGGATATGGAACACGAAATACAAAAAAAAGTAGGTGTACTTGCTACTCATGGATATGGGGTAACTCCTAAAACCCTCGATTCTCATTATGTGAAAGATATTATGTACTACTTTGGTAATCCTGAGAAAACCCCATTCGACTGTATAATGGGAGACATGTTGGATCAACGTGAATACTTTAGGGATTATCGCTTTACACAAAAAGGGAAACTATTATGGGATCAAATTAATATGTTGTGTTGGTATGCTCGGGATCTATGCTTGAGATATGATATTAATTGTTGCTCTAGGATGAAGGCTCCACACCTTCCCTTTTTATGCAAATTTAATGATAATGAAACCTTAGCTTCTTATGCTAATGGTATATATGATTACTATAATGTTGAACAAATTGAAGAATTTATTGCTTTTAAGGCTGCTTATGAAATTGAATCTTTGTTTGAAAAGTATGAAGCTTTTGATGATGATGTTTATAGGCCTGAAAATCTTGTTATACTTAGATATTGCTATGAAAATTATGAATACAATTACAATATTAATGCATTTATTGAGAAAGTCTCCGCTGTCCAAGAAGAGACTAATATTTTGCAGGAAGCTATGGAAGAAGAAATCAATGAAACTGTGAGCTCATTGGATGAAAAAGATGATGAGGAGAGCAAAGAACAAAAGGAGGAAGAACGGATTGATCACCCGTGCCCACCTTCTAATGAGAGTAACTCTTCAACTTGTACATTGTTTAATTCCCCTTCGTGCTTACCGAAGGATGATTGTCGTGATGATTGCTATGATCCCATTGATTCTCTTGAAATATCCCTTTTTGATGATGCTTGCTATGCTTGTGGCCAAGATGCCAATATGAATTATGCTTATGGAGATGAACTTGCTATAGTTCCTTATGTTAAACATGAAATTGTTGCTATTGCACCCACGCATGATAGTCCTATTATCTTTTTGAATTCTCTCGACTACACTATATCGGAGAAGTTTGTGCTTATTAAGGAATATATTGATGGGTTGCCTTTTAACCTTGCACATGATGATTTTGATGAATGTAATATGCATGTGCTTGCTGCTCCTACTTGCAATTATTATGAGAGAGGAACTATATCTCCACCTCTCTATGTTTCCAACAAGATAGAATTGCAAGAAACTGCTTATACTATGCATTGGCCTTTACTTGGTGTGCATTAATTGTTCTTTCATGACATGTCGATGCATAGGAAAAGAGTAAGACTTCGTTGTTGCATGATATATGTTACTTTGTGCTCACTACTAAATTACAAATCATTGTTAATTAAAATTGGCTTTGATATACCTTGGGATCTGGGTGGATCCATTACTTGAGCATTATATGCCTAGCTTAATGGCTTTAAAGAAAGCACTGCCAGGGAGACAACCCGGAAGTTTTAGAGAGTCATTTATTTTTGTTGAGTGCTTTTATATAGTTTCAAAACACAAAAAATAAAGAGGGGAACCCAAAACTTTTTAAAAAGGAAAGTGAAAGTGAGAGAGACAAGCATTGTTCATGCTCATGGAAACTTTGTGAATCTTAATTACAGAAACTTTTCATCAAAAATAATTATCTCCTTGTACAATTCCATTGTATTATAAAAATAATGTGCCAAGGTTTGCCTTTAGGATGTTTACAATGCTTGTTGGTTTGTACGGTGCAAGACAGGAACTTTGGTTGTAGTGCGTGATTTTACATTTTTAACTGGAACGTCAATTGGTTCTGATTCTTTTGCACTGTCTTTCTATACAACTTGTTTATGTTTCCTAATTTTGGTAGAATTTTTGGGGTACTAGAAGTATGGTGAATGTTCAGATTGCTACAGACTGTTCTGTTTTTGACAGATTCTGTTTTTGATGCATAGTTTGCTTGTTTTGATGAATCTATCAATTTATATCAGAGGATTAAGCCATGGAAAAGTTATATTATAGTAGACACATTGCAAAAACAAAATATTAATTGGTTTGCAACAGTACTTAGAGTGGTGATTTGCTTTATTATACTAACGGATCTTACCGAGTTTTCTGTTGAAGTTTTGTGTGGATGAAGTGTCTAATCGAGGAGGTCTCGATATGAGGAAAAGGAAGAGAGGCAAGAGCTCAAGCTTGGGGATGCCCAAGGCACCCCAGGTAAATATTCAAGGAGACTCAAGCGTCTAAGCTTGGGGATGCCCCGGAAGGCATCCCCTCTTTCTTCAACAAGTATCAGTATGTTTTCGTATTCGTTTCGTTCATGCGATATGTGCAAGTCTTGGAGCGTCTTTCGCATTTAGTTTTCACTTTTCTTTTATGCACCATGCTGGTATGAGATAGTCCTTGATTGATTTATAGAATGCTCATTGCACTTCACTTATATCTTTTGATTATGGCTTTATAGAATGCTTCATGTGCTTCACTTATATCATTTGGAATTTGGATTGCCTGTTTCCCTTTACATAGAAAACTGCCATTTGTAGAATGCTCTTTTGCTTCACTTATATTTGTTAGAGCATGGGCCTGTCTTCTGTAGAAAGAATTAAACTCTCTTGCTTCACTTATATCTATTTAGAGAGATGACAGGAATTGGTTATTCACATGGTTAGTCATAAAATCCTACATAAAACTTGTAGATCACTGAATATGATATGTTTGATTCCTTGCAATAGTTTTGCGAGATAAAGGTGGTGATATTAGAGTCATGCTAGTTGAGTAATTGTGAAATTGAGAAATACTTGTGTTGAGGTTTGCAAGTCTCGTAGCATGCACGTATGGTGAACCGTTATGTAACGAAGTTGGAGCATGAGGTGTTCTTTGATTGCTTTCCTTATGAGTGGAGGTGGGGGGCGCATGATGGTTAACTCCTACCAACCTCCCCCCTAGGAGCATGCGTAGTAGTACTTTGCTTTGAGGGCAAGTAGACTTTTGCAATAAGTATATGAGTTCTTTATGACTAATGTGAGTCCATGGATATACGTACACTCACCCTTCCACTTTGCTAGCCTCTATTGTGCCGCGCAACTTTCGCCAGTACCATGAACCCATTATCTACCTTCCTCAAAACAGCCACCATACCTACCTATTATGGCATTTCCATAGCCATTCCAAGATATATTGCCATGCAACTTCAATCATCATCATATACATGACTTGAGCATTCATTATCACATTGCTTTGCATGATCGTAAGATAGCTAGCATGATGTTTTCATGGCTTGTCTGTTCTTGATGTCATTGCTATGCTAGATCATTGCACATCCCAGTACACCTCCGGAAGCATGCATATAGAGTCATATCTTTGTTCGAGATATTGAGTTGTAATATTGAGTTGTAAGTAAATAAATGTGTGATGATCATCATTATTAGAGCATTGCCCCAGTGAGGAAAGGATGAAGGAGACTATGGTTCCCCCACAAGTCGGGATGAGACTCCGGACTTTATGAAAAATAAAAAAGGCCAAAGAAGCCCAATTGAAAAAAATAGGCCAAAGAAGCCCACCAAAAAATAAAAAAATAAAAATAAACAAATAAAAATAAAAAAGGAAAATAAAAAAATGAGAGAAAAAGAGAGAAGGGGCAATGTTACTATCCTTTTACCACACTTGTGCTTTAGAGTAGCACCATGTTCTTCATATAGAGAGTCTCTTGAGTTATCACTTTCATATACTAGTGGGAATTTTCATTATAGAACTTGGCTTGTATATTTCGATGATGGGCTTCGTCAAACGCCCAAGGTCTTCATGAGAGAGCAAGTTGGATGGACACCCACTTAGTTTCCAGTTTGAGCTTTCATACACTTATAGCTCTTAGTGCATCCGTTGCATGGCAATACCTACTCACTCACATTGATATCTATTGACGGTCATCACCATAGCCCGTTGATACGCCTAGTTGATGTGAGACTATCTTCTCCCTTTTTGTCCTCACGACCACCACCATATACCACCATAGTGCTATGTCCATGGCTTGCTCTCATGTATTGTAAGTTGAAAAAGCTGAAGCGCGTTAAAAAGTATGAACCAATTGCTTGGCTGAAACCGGGGTTGTGCATGATGGGAGTATTTTGTGTAATGAAGATGGAGCATAGCCAGACTATATGATTTTGTAGGGATGAGCTTTCTTTAGCTATGTTATTTCGATAAGACTTAATTGCTTGGTTGGTATGCTTGAAGTATTATTGTTTTTATGTCAAATTATAGACTATTGCTTTGAATCACTCGTGTCTTAATATTCATGCCATGATTAGACACATGATCAAGATTATGCTAGGTAGCATTCCACATAAAAAATTATCTTTTTATCATTTACCTACTCGAGGACGAGTAGGAATAAAGCTTGGGGATGCTGATACGTCTCCGTCGTATCTATAATTTTTTATTGTTCCATGCCAATATTATTCAACTTTCATATACTTTTGGCAACTTTTTATATTATTTTTGGGACTAACATATTGATCCAGTTCCCAATGCCAGTTCTTGTCTGTTGCATGTTTTATGTTTCGCAAAACCCCCATATCAAATGGAGTCCAAACGGGATAAAAACGGACGGAGAATTATTTTGGAATATTTGTGATTTTTGGGGAGTAAAATCAATGCGAGACGGTGCCCGAGGTGGCCAGGAGATAGGGGCCCACGCCCACTTTAGGTGGGCGCGCCCCCACCCTCCTGGGCCACTCGTAAGGCGGTTGATGTCCTTCTTTATCCACAAGAAAGCTAATTTTTTGAAAACAATCTGGGCGAAGGTTTCAATCAAATCGGAGTTACGGATGTCCAGACATAAAAGAAACGGTGCCAGGGTAGAATTCCAGAACGCAGAAACAGAGAGATAGATCCAATTTCGGGGGCCTCTTTCCCCTCCCAAGCCATGGGAGCCAAGGACCAGAGGGGAAACCCTTCTCCCATCTATGGAGAAGGTCAAGGAAGAAGAAGAAGAAGAAGAAGAAGGGGGGCTCTCTCCCCCTTTCTTCTGGTGGCGCCGGAGCGCTGTCGGGGGCCATCATCATCCCCGCGATCTTCACCAACACCTCCGCCATCTTCACCAACATCTCCATCCCCGTCCCCCCTCTATCTACAGCGGTCCACTCTGCCGCAACCCGCTGTACCCTCTACTTGAACAAGGTGCTTTATGCTTCATATTATTATCCAATATTGTGTTGCCATCCTATGATGTCTGAGTAGATTTTCGTTGTCCTATTGGTGGTTGATGAATTGCTATGATTGATTTAATTTTCTTGTGGTTATGTTGCTGTCCTTTGGTGCCCATCATATGAGCGTGCGCGTGGATCACACCATAGGGTTAGTTGTATGTTGATAGGACTATGTATTGGAGGGCTAGAGTGACAGAAGCTTCAACCTAGCATATAAATTGATGCATACGGGATTGAAGGGGGACCAATATATCTTAATGCTATGGTTGGGTTTTACCTTAATGAACATTAGTAGTTGCAACAAAGTTTGTTGTACCCCCCCCCCCCCTTTGTTCACATAATGTTTTTATATTACCACAGCCTATTTAATGGATAACATGTAAAATTATTTTTAGTACTATTCGCCTTCACTTACTGGTGTGTTCCATGTGTGCTCTCTCTCTCCTCCCCTTCTGCGTTTAGGCGCACAGGCAAACAAGAAGAACTCGCGGGCGATGTTTCCATTGACCATATCAGGACGCGTTCACAAGTTACGGCACCAGTTTCACATACTAGCAGCACTAGTCAGTGTGTACGTGCAATGCACGTTAATTTAGAAGTATATTAAGTGCATGCGGATATTAAGTAGGATATTATTTGCGTGTTATTATGTGATTAGCACTATTTTTGGTATGAAATTAACTGCACGCTAAACGTGTTGAGCGCTTGACATTGAAGCAGTCTAGGTCGTTGGATGACAAGGAATACATGTGGTGTGATGATGTTTTATATTTAATTTGATACGGCTCTAGTAGAACATTCAATTGATCAAACCATAGATTTTGTTCAGTCTGACTCCGACTTTAAATTATACGATGATCAATCTAAAATAAACAGAAATGATAAACATTCGTATTTTAAGCATGGTAATCTGAACGTTTTTCATGGCAAATCTAGATTACGCTGCGGCGACGGGGGCGTCTTGAAGTGGGAAGCGGCTCCTCTGCTGTGCTCTGTGTGTCGTCGGGCCACTGACCGACGGCGGCGGCAGTGTCTTGCGCCATTGTTGGCGTACTCCTTGACGTTGGCCTAGCTTCAAGGAAGGCCAAAACGTTCTGGACTTCGGAACGAGTCAACTGGCGGGAGGAGGCGACTGGCGTTGGTGCCAGGAAGCGGTCGACGGCGGACATCCATGCCGCTGAGGGGGGCACTGGCACACGCGTGGGGACAGGCACTGTCAACGGCGTGACGGAGAAATTTGTGTGCACATGCACAACACGGGCACGCACATCAATGCACGCAGAGGCGCATGTGCTGGCAGGTGCACGGGCATCGGCACGGGCGTGCACGCGCACGCGCATGCGCTGGCAGGTGCACGGGTGCGTGAAAGTTGGCGGGGACCTCATGGAACCCTGTGGCATCAAGCTCGGCGACAATGTGCGGCTCCCAGCCCATCAATGCCACGGGGATGGGCGCTGGCGCAATCGGGGCAGCGGGAGCCGGAACGGGAGCGGGGACAGGCGCGACGTCTTCCCGCAAGGCTAGTTGAAGCTCGTCCCAAAGCGCCTTATGTTCTTGAGACTCCGGCTGGGTGTCTTCCTCAGGAAACTGGAAGACTAAGGGCAGACCATCGTGATGCGGCATGGCGTACATCTAGTTTAGGCTAGTTGGAGGTAGATGACAGGAGAATCGGAGAGGAAGAGAGAAGATTGTAGCGATACTGGGTAGTGCAGGGTTGATTTTAAACTGCGGTGCCGACGACATTAAAAGGGGGAGCAGTTGGGATGAAGGTGGGCGGCGGAGCATGCTCAAAGGGCTCGCCTCCCGATGAGCCTACACAGCGGTCTGCTCGCACGCCTCCCTGTCAGCCGGCGTAGCGGTCTGCTCGCACGCCTCCTGTCCACTCACACGCTTGCTCGGAAGGCACCTCCCGATGAGAAGCGGGACACGTGGCGGCAGGTAAACACCCACAGTTTCAATAGTAAAGGCGTTCGCCTTAACGTGTCTGGTCTTTGTTCCAAAATACCTTGGCTCTTCATTTGTGCAACTTGTCTCAAATTGAAGAAAAAAATTACAAAGTAATATTTGTGCCATATCACGTGACCATGCTCAGTTTCAAGAATTTATCGTCACTTTTGGATTTTCTGATAAGATCCAGGATTTGAAACAATATCATAACCTGCAGCATGCAATAAATATTCAAGCCATACATTTGTCTTGTTGTATTTCTTAAGAAATGATTTGGTCAAACATTTTGCTTAGTTAGACTTCGACAAGTTATATATGCAGAGTAAAAGGATAATCCCTCCGTACCAGTGCATTACCTGATATATTAACTCAAGTACTAGGCACGAACAAACGGGCTCAATTTTGTGCTCATCCTGGTGTAGTAGTAGTAGTACTAGGCAGTGCAGTTGACGGGTGACCTTGGCGAGCGGCGACCGAGGGAATTGAACCATGCTCAGCATGGTAGGTAATGTTGTCTAGTTACTAAAGCATCCCTCCGTTGTTCATCGGTAGTCATTATGGACCGGGGACATGAGGGGAATTTCCTTGGGCAAGAATTCTGGCCGCCAGATATTTCGACTTGAAACGCTGAGGCTCGACTGGTTGGGGTTGCCTAATGTGCGTACCACGCACGCCACCAGAAGGACACGAGCCCATTTTTTATTTTTTTTTATTTTTTTAGGATCAACATGAGCCAAGGTCTGGCTGGTACGCTGTTGGGTCCTACCATTCGAGAATACGAAAGGAACCTTTTAAATTGCCGAACGAATCTATGTGTATTACAATGCCCGAATTTTCCTTGCAAATACTAATCTCAACGTGGTAATTGATTTATCACGAGTTGTTGAATTAGAGTGAGTTTGTGATATAGTGATTTGAACGTGGATTTCACATTTCATGGTATCCCTAGTAAGTTTTTCAATGCAAATTCAAATTTAAAAGATGAATAATATGGAGGTGAGAAAACTTTGTATGTATCAAGCATATGACCACACACACACAGACACACACACACACACACACACACACACACGAACACAACAACAATCGAGTAAGTATAGTGCATCAATTTTTCCAAACCATGCATGTCTGACATGAATTCAATAATACTCCTTTTGTTCATAAATATTAGTCTTTTAGAGATTTCAACAAGTGACTACATACGGAGCAAAATAAGTCAATCTATACTCTAAAATATGTCTATATACATTCGTATGTGCTAGTCCATTTGAAATCTCTAAAAATACTAATATTTAGGAACGAAGGGAGTAAAATGTAAGACATGAATGATCCTCAATGCAATATTTAAAATGAACATGAAACTGAAACATGAATATTAAGTCTAGAACTATAGTACATGCAAATGTTGTGTTTAGGTGGAGCTATGATTGTTGGGGATCAACCCCTCGACCTTAGATAAAATTGTGAAGCTCTATTTAGGGTTGTTTAGATTATATTTGTCCCCAACCTCCCAACCACCGATTGGTTGTGCACCCCCCACCCCTCCTCTCCAGGAGAATATCATGTGCCCCCATACCTTAGATGCAATATGCCGATACGAGTTGCTTGGAGCTTGTAGATCTGAGATATAGCAGCTCACATGATGTCTTAATATTTTTAGAGGAAACCTTGATGAGTTTGAGAATTGCACACAATTTGTACAAAAAATACTCAGATGCCCTTGGATCCCATATCCAACGACCGCGAAGCTCGTATCACCGTAGCATCTAAGATGAAGGAGGACATCATATCTCCTCCATGTAAGAATATCATGTGCTACCACACCTTAGATGCTTTGGTAATACAAGCTATTCGGAGATGTTGGATTTGTGACCTAACACCTCCTCGGTGATTCGAATGGTTTTTTGCAGAAAAGTCCCCAAAGAGTTCGGCCACTTCTTACAATCACAAAGACTACTCAAATGCAATCAGATCTCAGATCAAACAACCTCAAAGCTCGTATCACCGTAGCATCCAAGCTGCAAGAGCACCTTATGTTTTCTCGCACGGGAGAATATGATGTGCTCCCACATCGTAGATTCTATGGTGATACGAGTTCGCGGAGATCTAACGGCCCACAGTAGGAGGTTTGAATGCTTTTGCAATATATGGTTGAGAGAGTTTGGGAATTGCGCAGAAAGTACAAGTACTCCGCATGTGCCATCTGATCACTGATCATACGACCTAGATGCTCATATCACCGTCGCGGGTAATTAAGCTACTGGGAGCACCTAATATGAGCAACGGGGAGCCGTTGGATCCTAGATGCAGTGACACACATGAGGCCTGAATGTTTTATTTGCAAAAAAAACCTTTGGAGAGTTTGGAAATTGCGCATAATTACAAAGGCTACTCCCAAGCCATTGGATCTCACTTCCAACGGTGTAAAAACTCGTATCACCACAACATCTAAGCTGCGGGATGGATGTGATATTCTATGCCGCTGTCATTTTTGTTCGTAAACTTGCAAAATACGTGAAATTCGTGCCACTACTTGTCTAACCGCGCAAAGTGTTTGTTCAAAAAAACCATCCTACACTGACATCGGAACAACACACGGGGGGTCCCACTTGTCATTAATCAAATTTGGACCTAAAACTAACAAATCTGAAAGACGAGATTCGAACTAGCAACCTGGACTACAAACCGTAAGTCGATAGCCTAAAACAACAATGGTTGTTGGCTTTGTCGCATAAATTGATTTTATACAGTATTACGTTGAGTAGAGTAGAGGGAGTGCCTCGTCAACATGTGCATGACCGTTGATTCACTTACTGGTGGGTCCCAGGTCTGCGATCTCTCTCTTCTCTCCATCATCTAAACTTTGCACGGGCACACACGAAGAGCGGCGCAAGCTTGCCGTGGTGTTATTACAACTAAATTGCCTGGAACAAGAGACGTTGTGGCTGGTCGAGATGGAGCTAACCACACCTATCCTCTATGCCATGTTAGCATGATGAAGCTGTGTGGCTAGTGGGGTGTTTTCGACCGACTGGCTGGGTCCCAAGGTCGAACCATAGGTACAACGTCTGATACAGTATATTTTACACGCACATTTTTCCTCCATGCTGAGACGTGGCACACCCTACCACGTGGTTTCGGGGTCCTCCTGGGTGGTGCACGCATATATTCTTCCTGACGTGGGATGCCCTACCGTGCATTTTCTGGGTCCTCCTCGGTCGTAGCGCCGAAGCAAGTAAATGAGTTGTCAAATACCGAAAGACCACCTTTCCCGCCGAGTACATCAGTGAAGCACGGTGGCTAGCTAGTTGGGTTAGTTCGACCGATTAGCTAGGCCTCCGCCACATTTGTTTTTTCACCCCTTTTTTTAAATACTTGCCGGCAGATAATTTAAATATCCACCGCGGTGTTGCTCTGGTATTTGGGTGCGGCAGGATTTTTAATTTTTTGATTGACGGGAGAAGGCGCGGCAGCAATTAGTCATGATGACTCCGCCTGTAATACCCACTGCTCCCTGATGTGAGAAGTTGTCGACTGGTGTTTTACCATGGTGAAAACCAAAAGATTCCCCACTCCTCGGCTAGCTCCCTCTGCCTTCCTGTAGATTGCATTACATTTTAGCCATTTCGCCCCCTTTGCTTCCTCTCCCCATTGTTCTACCTGGTGCCATGGCAGCTCAGCAGATCATGGAATCCAAGGTGAGGAGCCTGACACAGGAGCTCCAGACCAAGGATGGGGAGCTCAGGGCCAAGGACGTGGAGCTCCGTGAGCTCAAGGAGGAGAGGAGTGCCATGCTCCTCTGTTATGTGCGAGAGTTCACGGAGCTTCAAATGCGGCAGGCGTCCACAACAAATATGCTCGAGGCGTCGGGGGTGTTGCTGCAGAAAGCGAGAGATATGATAGGCCGTCAGGGCAGCAGGCTGGAGCGCGAGCGGGCTGATCGTGACGAGGTCCAGGATCGCCTCAGCCACTTGGTGAACCAAGTTGCCACGCACGTGTTGCGGCTGCGTTATGCCTACCATCGTGCCAGCGCGACCATGCCGGCCGTCGGGCTAAACCCGTTCGACAACCCAGTCGACTTCAACGAGTTGCGGCTTCCTGACCTGGTCTCCTTCTTCACGTATATCTCTGAGGAGTTGAGCCGTCTCCGCGCGTTGGTGGGGGCGGAGCTGGACAAGGAGGGGTTGCAGGCTGCCGCTGCCATTGCCGGGCGAATCCTTTCAGGGAGCTGTCACTGGAATCCATTCTTACCATTGGACGCGTCTTTGACGAGCTGGCTCCCGTCGACTGGGAGCGGGCTCTGCGGGCGGTTGCACCCTACATCACCAACATCGTGCACCTTGAGAAGTAGAGGTACTTCGGTGGTGCTTAGGCACCCTCTGCATGGGCATGTCCATGTCTCGGTGCAACATGACCGTTGGATCAAACTCAGACGGTGCGAATCAGTCACAGTAGCACAAAGCGTGTGGGTGTGTTTGGTTGCATTCTTATATCAATATAGTTGTTTCCTCTTCGTGTATTTGTGTTAACCTACTAGTGTGGACTCATGCACCCTTCATGCACTCTACCAAACACCCAAAAGTGGGTCGAGAAGGGAACTTTTGCTCCCATCCTGTCCACCCTTCATACACCCTGCCTAACACTATTCGTGCTTCATATGGTTCATGTTTCATGGAGTACTGTAGCACCGTACTCTCCGTGCACTGTAGACCTAGTTATGTTAACATTAATCTCACTGTTCATTCTCGACCGGACAGTCGAAAAGAGGTACTATGGTACTACATTACTGTTCTTGTAGTTGACATGCGCACAACATCATTTGTTATCATCATATCTTACTAAACTAGCAACAAGATTATGTAGTATTGGCGTATGAACCACTGCACATGCCTAGTAGTAGGAGCACTGTGTATGTTTAAGTGGCTGTCATGTTTTGCACTCCTCCGTCGTAAGAGTGGAAACGCTTGCTGTAATCCTTTTTTTCTTCAGAAAAACAGTGGACACCTCTACCGTGCGGATCCTCTTCTAGCCATGCACTAAATTACTCACTTTCGCCGACGTGTGGGATAGCCAGCATCCGGTCCACCAGCCATGCACTAAATTACTCCATAGTAGAGTGACAGTAGACTACCCCGATCGAAGCGCCACAGTAATGCCCAATGAGCCATCAAATCACAAAACCCCCTCCTTTCCAGCAGTAAGTTGGACGGACGAAGCAACCATCATTTCACTCTTCTCTCTCAGCTTCCTCTCTTGAAGAAAACCCCCACTCGCTTCTCCCTCATCTCATTCCTCATTTCACACTTCTCTCTCAGCTTCCTCTCTTGGATGGATGCTGGAGCACCGGCCGACGTGATGTCTATGGCTCTGGCCAAAACCGTCGAGGCTCATGGTACAAAGAAGCGCAAGCACCCCGCCGAGACTACCACAGACAAGCTCAAAGCCATCGCCTTGTCCAAGCCCCCCTCTCCGGGATTCCTCATTAAGCAAGTCCAAGTAATATATCTTCTTGACGATCATTTTCTCGATCTTGATCATGTTTTTTCATCTAACACGTAGTACTAGTACTAGTAGTACAACTTTCTAGGTGATCTTGCATGTTATTTTTGTGTGCCAAATCATGGTTCTAAATTCCTCTTTTGACCAAAACATGCGAGAGGTTGACACTGATTTCTTATAGATTACTTTCAACTACTCCCTCTGTGCCAAATTTCTTGTCTTAGATTTGTCTAGATACAGATGTATCTAATACTAAAATGTGACTTGATACATCCGTATCTAGACAAATCTAAGACAAGAATTTTGGGACGGAGGGAGTACTTTATGAACATCAATGCTACCTATGAAGAGGGTATATATGCCTTAGTAACTTGTGTTATGGATATTGCAAGTAATCCCTCTGCTCTCATGACTTTGAAGACATGTTCTAGTATCTTTGTTCACCCATTTCTGTGCGTCCATGTAGTCATATAGGGAGTATAATATCAAAAATCATCTTATATTTTCGAACGGAGGTAGTAACAAAATATGGTTTCTGTTTGAATTAGAACCAGGACCGTAGTGGAGATGAAGTTCTCAAAGTCATGTCGTGTGAACTGGAAAACCTAAGGATGAGTTCTACTGCTAGACTATCGAGCTGTTGTGTCCTTGTCCCCACGTGTCCTAAACTAGTGTTTTCCTGTAGCAGTTGTTGTCAGGCGTGTTCTCGAGGCTGTACTTGACCACAACAATTTCCTGGTTGTGCCTTCGATTACGAAGGGTGTGGTTCTTGTAAAGCTTCCCAACAAATCTGATGCGGCCTGTCTTCATCATCATGTTTATGAGTGGATAGACCACTCTGTTAGGTTCTCCAAGGTTGACGAGATGGTGATGGTGCATGTAGACATCTCTCACGAAGTCCATGGCCTAGTCAGTTATGCGGGGTTCACCCCGTAGGTCCGTGGCAAGAAATAGTCTCCAGAGTTTAATTAGTGCAACTTTGCTTGTCTGTAGTAAGTTATATTGTTTAGTACTTGATTTGTGTTTGTGAACACTGTATTGTTTATTAGTACTGCCGCTTTTGGTGTGTGGTCAGTCCTAAGAATGGTCTATGTTAATGTCTGTCCACTCAATTCAGTCTGTATATTTTGAAGTATCCAAATCATCTTTTTTGTGAGGATGGTTTATCAATTATGGTTACTGAGGGAGTCCTGGATTAGGGGGTGTCCGGATGGCCGGACTATGACCTTTGGCCGGACTCCCGGACTATGAAGATACAAGATTAAAGACTTCGTCCCGTGTCCGGATAGGACTTTCCTTGGCGTGGAAGGCAAGCTTGGCGATTCGATATAAAGATCTCCTCCCATTGTAACCGACTCGATGTAACCCTAGCCCTCTCCGGTGTCTATATAAACCGGAGAGTTTTAGTCCGTAGGACGAACAACAATCATACCATAGGCTAGCTTCTAGGGTTTAGCCTCTCTGATCTCGTGGTAGATCAACTCTTGTACTACCCATATCATCAATATTAATCAAGCAGGAGTATAGTTTTACCTCCATCGAGAGGGCCCGAACCTGGGTAAAAACACCGTGTCCCTTGTCTCCTGTTACCATCCGCCTAGACGCACAATTCGGGACCCCCTACCCGAGATCCGCCGGTTTTGACACCGACATTGGTGCTTTCATTGGGAGTTCGTCTGTGTGATCACCTTTAGGCCCGATGGCTTCTTCGATCATCAACCATGATGCGGTCCATGGTGAGACTTTTCTCCCCAGACAGATCTTCGTATTCGGCGGCTTCGCACTGTGGGCCAATTCGCTTGGCCATCTAGAGCAGATCGAAAGCTACGCCCCTGGCCATCAGGTCAGGTTTGGAAGCTTAAACTACACGGCCGACATCCACGGGGACTTGACCTTCGACGGATTCGAGCCAAGGCCGAGCGCGCCGCTCTGTCACCTTTAGCTCGGAGGCGACTGCGCCAGTCGGGGACAGACGGTTGGACGCCGCCCCAGGATCCGCAATCTCTACGGTGATAGAGCCGAATATCAGCCTAGTCCTTTGCGGGACTTGTGACTCCAAGGTGCCGGACTCCGTTTCGGACTCCGAACCTTCCGCACCCCGTCCTATCGAACCCGATTGGGCTCCGATCATGGAGTTCATTGCCGCGGACGTCTTTCAGCACTCGCCCTTTGGTGACATCCTGAATTCACTAAAGTCTCTCTCTTTGTCAGGAGAGCCCTGGCCGGACTATGGTCAGCATGGTTGGGATGCGGACGACGAAGAAATTCGAAACCCACCCACCACCCACTTCGTAGCCACTGTCGACGATCTAACCGACATGCTCGACTTCGACTCCGAAGGCATCGACGGTATGGACGCCGATGAAGGAGACGACCAAGAACCAGTGCCTATAGTGCACCGGACAATCACCTCATCACACGATGTATACATGGTGGACACACCTAAAAGAAGCAACGACAAGGATCACAAGGGCGCAACCAGGGATCGTTCCCTCGAAAAACAATCCAAGCGGCGGCGTAAGCGCCGCGCCAAGCCCCACCTCAACAGAGACCCAGCCATAGAGCAGGGCGAATCAACGGAAGAAAAAATGCCATCAAGCAACAGTTCAAACAGGGCGGACAAACCGAATAATCCGTCCCCGGCAAAGATAATAGTCCGGACGACCTCACGCCGGACAAATCGCTCGAGCACCGGAACCTCCACCAAAGGCTCGTCGACACTGCGCGTAGCCTGAAAAAGTAGAAGCGGAAGCTCAAAACAGCGGAAGATGCACTCAGAATCAGATGGGGGAAAGTACTCAATACCGCACACAAGTATGGCAATAGTCATCACACAAAGAGCTATCCGAAGCGGAAATTACTACCGAAATTTGATGAAGAGGCCTTAGAGCCCCCACAGTCAAAAAAGAATGAAGGCACTAGGTCGGACAGACGACCCCACGATCGACCTCAAGCGACAAAGGGCGCCGCACTCAATACGGCACGCGATCCGCCTATGGATTCACATCAAAAAACCGGTCCAACCAGATCCATCCACGGGCCAAGAAAGCAAGCTCCAGTGAGCAATGCAATGCAAAAATTATCTGAACATCGCGGCACACCTACTTACAGGGGCGCCGCACATCCCCTATGTTTCACAGATGAGGTACTGGATCATGAATTTTCAGTGGGATTCAAGCCCATAAACATAGAAGCATATGACAGAACAACAGACCCTGGAGTCTGGATCGAGGATTATATCCTCCACATACACATGGCCAGAGGAGATGACCTTCACGCCATAAAATACTTACCCCTTAAGCTCAAAGGGACAGCCCGGCATTGGCTTAAAAGCCTTCCCGAAAACACCATAGGAAGTTGGGAAGAGCTCGAGGATGCCTTCCGGGGAAATTTTCAAGGGACCTATGTCCGACCTCCGGATGCAGACGATCTGAGTCATATGACTCAACAACCCGAAGAGTCAGCCCGGAAACTCTGGAACAGATTTCTTACTAAAAAGAATCAGATAGTCGACTGTCTGAGCACCGAAGCCCTAGCATCTTTCAAACATAGCGTCCGAGACAAATGGCTCGCCAGACACCTCGGCCAAGAAAAGCCAAGAACAATGGCCGCATTAACAAGCCTCATGACCCGCTTTTGCGCAGGAGAGGATAGCTGGTTGGCAACAAGCAGCACCAGCGACCCAAGTACATCTGAACTCAGAGATGGAAATGGGAAACCGCGCCATAACAAAGAACAGCGCCGGATCAAAGATAACAACCTGATGAGCACGACAGTCAACGCCAGATTCAAAAGCTCTCGGCAAAATCAGAAAAAGCCACCCCCCAAAGATGACAGGGACGAGCTATCTAACCTCAACAAAATCTTGGACAAAATATGTCAAATCCACAGTACTCCCGGGAGACCTGCAAACCACACCCACAAAGATTGTTGGGTCTTCAAGCAGTCCGGCAAACTCAACACCGAACACAAGGGGCTCGACACACCAAGCGAGGATGGTGACGCACCCCACAAGCAGAACACCGGAGAACAAAAGAAGTTCCCACAAGAAGTCAAAATAGTAAATTCACTTCAGGTGACAAAAGGGAAAAACAGAACGGCGCCTACGAAGATACGCGCCATACGGCCTGCCCCACAGGAGCACCGCCATTGGTTGTTACAACCAATCACCTTTGATCATCAGGATTACTCCAGAGGTATCTGGAATGCAGGCTGGACTGCTTTGGTCTTGGATCCGGTTATTGACGGACTCCAGTTTACACAAGTCCTAATGGACGGCAGCAGTGACCTAAACCTATTATATCAGGACACAATCCACAAACTGGGGGTAAACCCAGCAATAATTCGCCACGGCAACACTTCCTTTCAAGGAGTCACGCCGGGCCCAGATACCCAGAGTATGGGTTCCCTTTCATTAGAAGTCATGTTCGGCTCACCCGACAACTTCCGAAGCGAAAAGCTAACCTTCCACATCGCCCCATTCGTAAGTCGCTATCAAGCGCTACTGGGACGTGAAGCTTTCGCCCGCTTTAACGCAATACCGCATTATGCATCCCTTACACTTAAAATGCCCGGTCCACGAGGCATCGTCTCATTAAAGGGAAATATCAATCGATCCCTGGAATACGGATAGTGGTGCAGCCGCCTTGACAGCCACACACTAATCCAGCTTTACTACCCCGGACACGGCTCGACGAGTCCGGCGTAAACATACGAAGGCTTAATAGCCGCATAACCCTGTACAAGGGGCTCCGCGTGTTTACACCAGGAGACAATACGACTCAACTTTACTCACGTCTCTGTATTATATTTTGTTTATTTCTCGCACGATTATTTTTCACTAAGTTCCTCTCTTTCACAGACGAACACCGTGCTACGCCCGTCCAGGATACGGCACAATGGAGACACAGGCGCAGATGTGCAGTAGGGACCTATTTTAAAGATTCTTTTCAGATTAAGACCCTGCGTAAACCTTTTTTACTGTCTCTTGTTGATAACATCCCCTGGTTTTTGCTATAACCGAGGAGGAGGCTGGCGTCTTGGCATGTGGCCACGCCAGAATTTTGCGCGTTCCTGGGCACTAGGGGCTTCTTACCAAGGGCTTTTGTTCAGCCCATTTCATAAAGACCGAATACCTTAGGGAGTGTTCGGTGTCGCGAGTTTGGCCTTATATGCATCAGCTCCGAATCATGTCTTTGGTCAAATGTTGGGTTTGCCCAGCTCCTATGTTTTGCTGCCTTACATTCCGCTGTATTGGCTAAGGCGGCACCAGGAGAACTACTGCGATTGTGCCCCGGTTCGGCCAGGCAAGCACCTCAGTAGAGAAAGCCGAAAACTGACTGTCATGATATAGCGAGAGACTGCTCAACCACTCGATGACTTTCGGAATCTTTAGGATTCCTCCGCATTAATGAAGGGCCGCTTCCCGGTCAGGCACACACGCGCCCCGAATTCGGGCGAGCGCAGTGCCCCTAGGGGCTATTAAGTAGCCCCACTGTCAAACTCCTATGGCTAAGTGAAAGTGATAAAGCATTATAGTTCGGTTGCCTAGTTCGCTGCGCTATCACTTCCTTTATAGGACCAAGACGTTGGATTAAGTGTGAAAAGGCGCCTTTTTGCGAACACCCCCGCATTATATGCGTGGGGGTTGAAGCCAACGACTGCCATCTTTCAGGTTATATACACATATACATTAACGGCCGCACAGGAGGCATTATATTTCTTGCAAGCACAAGTATAAAAAGCTTTTATATTCTATGAAAATATTTGCTCTACAATAGCACATGCTATTCGAACACAACATCCTTCGAGCACTACGCCTCTATTAAACGAGCGCCCTGCAGAACTTCCTCAAAGTAGTGCTTGGCAGGTACTCGGCTTTCGTCCGAATCTTGGGATGCAACAACACTGGCCTTCATATCCGCCCAGTATGTTTTGACACGGGCAAGAGCCATCTGAGCACCCTCTATGCACGCCGACCTCTTCATTGCATCAACATGCGGCACCGAACCAAGGAACTGCTGCACCAAGTTAAAATAACTCTTCGGCTCCGGCTCTTCCGGCCACAGACGACTCGAAACATACCTCATGGCGAGTCCGGATAACCTATTCAGCTCCGCCCAGGCGGCCAAACGGTCGGATACCGAAAGTAGGCGTTTTGGATTGTGGAACTGCGACCAAAAAAGTTCTTCTAATTCATGGTCACCTCGACCCCGGAAGTGTTCGGTCACGTCTGCCGCACTTGCTGCCAAATCCAGATAAGTGTTTTCCGCACTCCACTACCGGTCTAACGGAGCATACTTAGGATCCCCGAACTTCATCCGCAGCATATAGGGCTTTCCAACCGTGATATCTCCAGCCTGACGTAGCTCCTCCTTCATAGCTCTCATTGCAGAGCGAGTATCCTTGGCCTCGGCAGTGATCTTTTCAAGGTCCTTCTGAGCCGCCCTATCTTCTTGTTCAAGAAATTTATAGCGGTCGGCAGCATCCTTCAATTTTATAGCCATCTCGGCTATTACTTTCTTGCTCTGGCAGTGAGCAGCCTGTTCGGCTTTTAGCTCTTCAGCCGCCTTAACGGCAGCTGCATCACTTTTCCTTGCTTGGTCCTTGGCTCCGGCAAGTTCCGCCCGAAGGTTCTCCACGGCAGCAGCACCATCTACATTAAGCACATATCTTATAAGGCACGAGCATCGAACTCCTCCTATCAGATGCCTTTGGAACATACCTTGTGCCTCGTCTAGCCGCTTATTTACAAGCGTGATGTCGGCATCTGCTACGTCAAGTTGTCGCTTTAGCTCGGCAGATTCATCAGTCCGGCTAGCCACCGAACGCCTCGCCACCTTCATAAAAAAGGTGACATATTATACCTGGGGTTATGATCCTCTATGCGCCGTCACTTTTGACAACACATAGAATCTCAGGGGCTACTATTTATACAGGGCGCATTTTATATATGCGGCTCTACCAAAAGGTACACCTTTTCACGTACCTCAAAGCCTGTCAGTAAACTCCTGGTGGCCTCGTACAATCCGCTTTCCGCGAATGAAATCCTTCCAATCACCATGTTCATCAACATATGGTGTTCTTCTGAGATGGACGCTCGCCCGAGCAGATCCTTCAGCCCCTCCGACCGCGCACCAGAGGGTGACGGACTAACCTGACGACCTTTTTCAGGGTTCGGACTTGGAAAAACCCTCCGAGACGACACCTCGGGGTCGCCTGCCTCGTAAGACGGTGCAGCTAGGGGAGGCGTTTCGCTCTCCATCATCTCCGGACGAAGATCCCCTGAAGATGAGCTCTGCTAAGAAGGGTTGAGATCCGAACTACAAGGTAATATTTCGGTTATCTTCCTCAGAAATAAAATAGGGATGTCACTCATTTTGGAACCCCTCTCTTTACTTACGGCTCGGAGGAGAGCTGATCCCCTTGGGGGCGCAATGCTGCCGGGGCATTCTCCGGCGCCGGATCCTCTGGCGAAGATTTCTTCCCCCGTTTTGAGGCCATCCCCTCCGGGTCTTCAGAGGCAGTCCTTTTCTTTCCCTGGTTGGGGGAATTCTCGATTCCTCCCTTCCTGACAGCCTCCTTCACGGAGGCAGTAGCTCCTTGGTTCCCCTCTTCGCCTTCTGCCGAAAGCACAATCTCCATCATCCTGGTTAACACGGGATCCAGCGCGATCTCAGGCAGGGGGGCTGGACACCTGATAAGCTTTGCCTTCGCTATCCACTCCTGTTCAAAGGATAGCTCTGTTAAGGGCAATTTTATGATGAAAATACGAAAGCCGTGTCCAAATACGGGGCTACTTACTTGAGCATCCGGGCGATTGCAGCTCAGACCTGCGTCGTCGGACAAGTCCGGACACCTTGCTTGTGATCCGAAGAACAACTTGTACATCTCCACGGGCGTCGTGCCCATAAAGTGTTGAAGGACTCGCGGTCCCTCCAGATTAAATTCCCACAGGCGGAGAGGGCCACGTTTGCAGGGCAGCATGCGGCGAATCAGCATAACTTGCGCCACTACGGTCAAGTTGATATCTCTTTCTTGTAGATCTCGAATGCGGTCCTGCAGCAAGGGCACGTCTTTGGACGGCCCCCAGATAAGCCCTTCATTGACCCATGATGCTAGCCGTGGTGGGGGACCCGAGCGAAAAGCGGGTGGCGCCACCCATGTGGTGCCCCTGGGGGCTATGATATAAAACCAGTCCCGTTGCCATAAGCCGAACTCCTCTTGGAAAGATCCCTCGGGCCATGGAGCGTCGGCCATCTTTCTTATGATAGCTCCTCCGCACTCAGCGTGCTGCCCCTCGATCATCTTTGGTTCCACCTTGAAGGTTCTAAGCCACAATCCGAAGTGAGGAGTAATATGGAGGAAGGCCTCACACACGACAATGAACGATGAGATTTGGAAGATGGACTCCAGAGCTAAGTCGTGAAATTCCAGCCCGTAATAAAACATAAGCCCCCTCACAAAGGGATCAATCGGGAAGCCTAGCCCCCGAAGGAAGTGAGATGTGAACACCACGCTCTCACCGGGCTGGGGAGTGGGAATGGCCTGCCCTTGAGTAGGCAGCCATTGCGAGATTTCACCGGTTAGATACCTGGCATCTCTCAGTTTTTGCACGTCTTCTTCCGTAACGGAGGAAGGCATCCACCGGCCTTGAAGGTCGGAGCCGGACATCATCGAAGGTCCGAAGCGCCTAAAACTGGAGCTTTGGGTGTTGGAACTCGAGGCAAGAGGCAGATTCGATTGAATTGAAAAGAAAGGAGTCGAGCCTTGGTCTCTTTATAAAGAGGTTGAATACCAAGAGCCCTCCCCGTAACCATTTGGGACTCGCTTTCAATTAGGGAGTCATACCAAAGGCACGGTTGGGTTACCCACGCTCGTATTGATGAGAATCCCGTAATAAGGGGACATGATCTTCACTTTGACAAGACGTTCCAAGGGAACCGCCTCGCTAAACACGCTCGGGTGGAACAGTAAAACGATTCGAATAAAGACTTGGCCGTGGCATGATGTCATGCTGCGAAATACGTCAGCAGATTAGATTTGTGCAGATGTTATTCTATCTACGGTGGTATGTGGAACTTATTTTGCAGAGCCGGACACTATCCTTGTGTTCAACATCTTCTATGAAGTATTCGGAGGAGGAACCCGCCTTGCAATGCCGAAGACAATTTGCGCGCCGTACTCGTCATCATTGAAGCCTGGTTCAGGGGCTACTGAGGGAGTCCTGGATTAGGGGGTGTCCGGATGGCCGGACTATGACCTTTGGCCGAACTCCTGGACTATGAAGATACAAGATTGAAGACTTCGTCCCATGTCCGGATAGGACTTTCCTTGGCGTGGAAGGCAAGCTTGGCGATTCGATATAAAGATCTCCTCCCATTGTAACCGACTCTATGTAACCCTAGCCCTCTCCGGTGTCTATAGAAACCGGAGAGTTTTAGTCCGTAGGACGAACAACAATCATAGCATAGGCTAGCTTCTAGGGTTTAGCCTCTCTCATCTCATGGTAGATCAACTCTTGTACTACCCATATCATCAATATTAATCAAGCCGGAGTAGGGTTTTACCTCCATCGAGAGGGCCCAAACCTGGGTAAAAACACCATGTCCCTTGTCTCCTGTTACCATCCACCTAGACGCACAGTTCGGGACCCCCTACCCGAGATCCGCCGGTTTTGACACCGACAGTTACACTCCAGTATCTGTATGCATTGCAGAGTTTATCGCACCCACCAGGATTCCTAGTGCCATGGATGTTTGGTCCATACGATTTGTCACGACCTTTGGACAGTCCTGCTTGTGGGAGTAATCGGGGCCCCTGCAGGCCACCCGTAGTTGGACGATCAATCTTCTGTTTAGTACTTCAACATAGTGATTTCCTTTTAAGGATTCACTCGTGTCACATCAAGTACATCTTATTGATTTACTGTCTAGATCTTACTGATTTAATGTCATGTTTTCTTTCTTTTCCTGCAATTTTATGATGTAGGTTTTGCCATGTGACATTCATCACATAATAAACCATTTGGTTTGCTCTACGATGGCTATTTTTGCAGGTTTCACTTCTTATGTCATGTCAGTAATGAAGGCACTATCCATCACTTATATTACTGGAAAAAATTGGATCAGTCTCTTGTCTGAGTACAAGCTGAATCCCTATGATGAACTGCAGTTTGGTTTAACAAAAATGCCACAATTAGTCCTTCTCGCCTTTAAAAGAAATGAAGAAAAAAATTGGATCATGCTCACGGATCCTAGTCAAGTTAGAAAGCTGATCATAGCAGACCAGACATGATCGCCATTGTCTCGCACGTCGGTACCACCTTCAGCAGCGGGTCAAGCACCGCCAGTTGCTCTAGAAGTGACAGTGGCAGCAGATCAGTCTGGTCCAGCTGAGGATTGGGCACCGACCGCGTCAGCAGATCAGGCTGATCTACTGGAGGATCGGGCATCAACACCAGCACCTGCTCCGACACCGGCACCAACTCTACAAGGAGCACCATCTCCGGCAGCGGCAGCGGCTTCGACACCTGCACCAACACTTGCACTTGCATCTGTTTCGGCCTATGTAGCGACAACCGAATGAGCAGTTGCACCGGCAACAGACTGGGCTGCAGTTCACACTTCATATACCAAAGTCCTTATAAAACCGACATGTCCACCTTCTTGGTAAGCATTGGCCGCCCAAGTGCTTCGTTCTTTTTTCTTTCCATGTTGTTTCACATGATTCACTGTGTTGATCTAACTGTTTGGGTATGTCTTCTTGTTTGCAAAGAGAGTATTCCTAGAGCAACGAGGGAGTCGTTCAACAATCTTGGCGACTATGGCCAAGTTTCTCTTACCATGCGGAGCCTTGGTGTTAATGAACCTGCCAATATATCGTAAGTACAAAGGATGGTCGCATGATGATTGATGCTAAAGGATGGTCAAGGTTCAAATCTAAATCATATCTTGCGGTAGGGGATGATGTCAAAATCGAACTTTCTCGGCAAGGAGAGTTGGTCCAAATCAACTTTGAAATTCTTCAGTAGCAACACGCAACTGCCGAACCGATCTATCCTCCAATAGATTTTAATATAATAATTTTGTGTATTCGCCTTGCGACAACATCTAAAACCAGCACCGTACTGATCACTTGCAATATAAAAAGCGCTAAGGTAGAACACATGGGCCCCCAAACATGCAGGGTGGGCCTGCGGCCCAAAGTCCAGAACCGTGAGCCTGTCTGAGAATTATATTCTCAGCTGAACCCCCGTAATGCCCGTGCGTTGCACGTAACATCAAGATGCATTTGTATGAGTATTTTATCTTGTGAGAGAAAATGATGAAAGAGGGAAGGCCTTATTTGCAAATGTGGAGAGGTGTCTGGGTACCTTTTTGCCAAATTGCCATAGTTTCCTTCCTATCCGTCAGATATAAATCGGACGGCCTATATTGCAGGATGGCAGGCACACCATCATCACCAACTCATTTATACTGTGTTACTAGCAAGATGCCCATGTGTTGCATGCATCAAGATGCATTTGTATGAGTAGTTTATCTTGTCGGAGAAAAGGATGAATGAGGGAAGGCCTTATTTGCAAATCTGGAGAGGGGTGTGGGTATCTTTTTGCAAAATTGTCATTGTTTCCTTCCTATCTGTCAGATATAAATCGGACGACCTATATTGCAGGATAGCAGGCACACCATCATCACCAACTCTGTTTTTTATAAGAGTAGAGAAAAACAAATCTATTTTTTATAATTATATATGTTATATATATTCCCCTTGATTTTTCTTATGTATAAAGTTGTGATATAAAAGATTTGTATATTTGTTTACGGAGGGAGTATCTCTCTATCAAAAATATATTTATGTGTAACTAGTTACTCCTGTCTTTACACTTCCTTTCGCTGATATGTGGGGCATCCGCCAACGTGGTCCACGTGCCATATGCACAAATTAGTGTGCACAACTGCAAGTTAGACACACCCCGGTCGTAGCGCCGTAGTAATGCCCAATGAGCCATCAAATCATAACCCCCCCCCTTCCAGCTTTAGCAGTAAGCTGGGCGGACGAAGCAGCAATATTTCACTAGGCCTGAATGACTCAATCCCTTCTCCCTCGTCTTCTTGTTCAGAGAAAACCCCCTCTCGGCAATTGCATAGGGTTTTCTCATGGAGAACCAGGTATGAATTCTTCATCCATCCCTGATAAATCCATTTCCCCTGGTCGCGGGTAATCCTAGGATGGCAGCCGCCGCCGTTGATGCATGTTTCTTCCTACTGAATCTAGTGTGTTTCATTTGCAGTGCCCAAAGTTCAAGGACCCTACAGGATTCTGCGCCCTCGGTGAGACGCCACATTTGTTCCTTCTCATCCTAACACAGGATTTTCAAACGCGCACAGTATGTTCCTAGAATCCTCTTTTCTATCCGGGAGGGTGGGTTTTTTTTAACATGTTATCAACTAATTTGGAAATTTGGATTGCTATATTTGGATAAAAGGTACTACTAGTACGATGGTCAACACTGACGTGAAGGAGGAAGTTATTTCTAGATTTGGATAGGGAATACATTGTGTTCTCATATTATTTTTCCTGCAGTGCATTATTTGCTCTGCCAGAACACATAGTGAAGACAAGCCATGGATATATGTTTCGAGTTGGGCTCCTGAACCAAGAAGATCGCCGCTTTTTTAGGGCCGAACTTGGATAAACGTTCTCAAATGTTACGGACTGAAAGTTCGCGCACGAATGTTGATGGAAATAGTAGAACCTAGTCTCATCTTCACTGCAATCTTCCACCCCGATGTCGTTCCAATTGTTCATCCATGTTAGTTTTGTATCTGGTTCTTGCTTGTTGCCTTGATTACTTCTTAATCCACCTATTATGTCTAACTAATCAAAATTTAACTTTAGAAGTAGCAACGAATCTCTCGCGAAGATGCTACTTCTAACTAATATTTTCTTATAATTGGTGGCACGTGTAGGTTTTTTCACAGTTAAGTAGGCTGCTTGTTTGTTATTATGTAATAACTCGGCTGTTACTGATGGCACTGAAGTTGACTGGGACGACATCCACAAGTTCCTACAGTTTATTGATCGTCTTGAGGTCCTTGTGGGGCGTTTCAATGGTGGAAGGCCACGTGGGATATGTGTGCCACTGCTGCCCTCGTTGAAAAGGTACAACTGTGTCGAGAAACTTATGGTACGAGCTGTTTTCTGTTATATATGATGTTCATAAACTATTGCTTATACACAGTTTTACAGCTGTGGTCTTCATGGAACAGAAATTGCCCAGTTCTATTGTTCCTATACAGATGCCTGACCATGGTCGGGTCAGACTTGCGCTTGGTCACAACATGATGTTTATGTCGACCTACTCCATTCCCCTTGGAGGTGAAAAGATACTTATTCATGGGTGGTCTCAAATAATGAAGGCACGTCCATCTTGGAAAATAGGACATAAGATAATGTTCCTGCTTTTCCATGGCTCTAAATCAAATATCTTGTTTATTGACCACATTGTGAGATGAAGCCGCTTTCAGAAGGTTGTGGATGCGCGGGGTGGCGCCTGGGCCTTGTCCTGGGCCTTGGCGACCTCGCCCTTGGTTAATTATAGGCAAAGTAGCATTGTTCGAGGCGTGCTTCGTACTATTGAACCTGTATAAGTACTCATACTGCTTTTAGCTATGGTTGTTAAGTGCCCCTGCTGGTTTCAGTTAAGGTTGTTAGGTACTCCTGCTGATTTTACAGTCTGTCGTGTTTCTTCAGCCCTATCTTCCTCCAGCCGCCAAAACCAAACTAGCGCTAGCGGGGCCGCCTGCTTCCGCCTCCCACGACTGGTTGTGCCTCAGCGCACGCATCGCTGCCCCACCGTCTCCTAAATCATTAATGCCGACGTCCAAGGCCTCGCCGTTGTCCTCCGCACGCTTTGGTCTTCTCTCCGCGGCACCTCCCTCTCGTGTTGTCAACAGGGTCAACAAACAACAGGAATTGATAGAAGTACGTGCAGAGGATGACAGTAGGGGCCCACCATGTGAGCGTATGGAAAGATAAAATGCTTCCTCCTAGTATTTTCCTGACATTTGGTACCCACAACATTGTGAGCGTATATAGTCAATAGACAAGAGAACAGCACAAGATCGGCTGACACCTGGGATGTAGCTGCTCGAGTAGTATTTTTTTGTTATTGTTGAGACGGAACAGGGTTTTAACTGGGCTATGGCCCGTCTAGCTCAGGCTTATATTTTATGTTCACCATGTGACCAGGCAGCTATTTTTTCTTTGTGAAAATGAGTCCAGTTTATTTTTTCTAAAGAATACCCAATCCAGGCCTACTTATTTTTCTACGCCCTGATGGGCTGCAACTCTTTCAAGATGCCTGCAAATCTCGAATGTAATATGAAATGGGTTGTAAATATAAAAATATATGACAAATTGGCAATTATTTTATAATTTCTAAATTTTTTCACATGTTCAGATTCCTATTTCAGTGGGCATTAACCTAATTTAAATATATCTTCAAAGTACTTTAAATCTGGCTGGACATTTCGGTATTAAAAATAGTTTGGAACCCAAAGAAATACGCGAAATTGGCCCTGGCTAACCAAAAAACGGACTGCAATAAATTGCATAAGAAGTTGCAATGAGCTATATATAAATTATTAAAAAAAGATGGAATGGTCTTACTTGTGGGCCAATTAAGTTGACGCGTATGCAACATTTTTTTAGTTATTATATACGTCAACAAACTATTCTAGCAGACGTAACCGTTGGATGTCAATCCAACGGCCTCGTGTTTCTTCAATCTCCGATCTTCTTGCTCCAGCCGCCAAATCCAGTGCCAGCGGGACCGCCTGCTCCCGCCTCCCGCGGTCGGCTGTGCTGCCGTGCAGGCCTCGCCACCCCTACTACTCCCACCACTGGCCAGGGCATCCCTCTACTCACCCACACCCCCTATTATTCTACGGTGATGGCAGCCTCACATTGCAGTCGAACTAGTGAACCCTCGTACTCCTCTTCACGCGGGTTTCCACTGAAATGTCTTCCCCGGCTCCACGTCGTCCCCTTCCTAGGCCTCACCGTCATCCACCGCCCTGGTGCTCTCGGCGCGTCGTGGTCAACGTGGTCAATGACCGACTTCCATCGGAAGAGTCCTATACATGGAGAGGCTGGCATGTGGGTCCATGGCAGCTGCAAGGAACTGCCTGCTTATTACGCGCAAAATAATTATTCCTCCACTTGATAGCAGGGACCCACCGGACGGGCCACCGTATTTCGTGAAAAAAACGTTTCTCCCCTCACTGCTGGGACCCACCGGATGGCCCATCGTATTTCGCTAAAAAAACGTTCCCCCCGCTGTCAGCGCGGACCCACCGGAAGTGCCTTCTTATTACGCACAAAAAGATGAATAGTCCCCCTACTAGCTGGGACCCACCTTAATGGGAGGCTGACTTGTGGGCCTACTAAGTTGACGGGGACGGAGGGCTTTGTCAACTTAGTCAATATGAACGATTCTAGCTCTAGCGACCGTACGATGTCCATCCGATGGCCATAATGCCTCTTCAACCTCTGGTCTCCTTGCTCTAGCCGCCCAAACTAGCGCTGGTCGTGCCACATGCTCCTGCCTCCCATGGCTGACTGTGATGCCGCGGAGGCCTCAGCGCCCCCTACTACTCCCACCGCTGGCCAGGCCATCCCTCTACTCACCCACACCCCATGTTATTCTGCGGCGACGGCAGCCTCACACCGCAGCCGAACCAGTGAACCCTCATACTCCTCTATGCGTGGGCATCCACTGCCACGTCTTCCCTGGCTCCGTGTCTTCCCCTTCCTAGGCCTCACCGTCGTCCATGGCCCTGGTGCTCTCGGCGTGGCGTGGTCAACGTGGTCAAGGAACGACTTCCATCAGACGTGGACCGTACGTGGAGAGGCTGACAGCTGGGTCCATGGCCGCAGCAAGGAAGTTCCTCCTTATTACGCGGAAAATAATGATTCCTCCACCTGATAGGAGGGACTCATCGGACGGGCCACCGTATTTCGCGAGAAAACATTCCCCCCTGACTGCTGGGACCTACCAGCTACATCTTCGCACGCAAGGAAGTGCGTCCATATTACAGGCAAAAGAAAATGATTCGCCCCCTGACTGCTAGGACCCACCAGCTACATCTTCGCATGCAAGGAAGTGCTTGACAGTCAGGACCCACCTGGTCAAAGTATACGTAGCATTGTCATTCTGATCGCGAACATGTACGTACATATAGGTCGATGTAGATGCATGCATGTGTCGTAGTAAAGGCGCGCACGTAGCATATACACGTACGTACAACGGCCAGCATGCAAGAAAGTAAATACGGCCATGTACGTACATACGGGCAGGGTCTTGAACACCTACTCGCGCATACCTACGGCCAGGGCTCGTGTACATGCCTGGGTCGGAACGAAGAAACTGCATCGTCATCGTGTTCATGGGGAGCCAACCGGCTGGGTCAGAACGAAATGCATTGTCGTGTTCATCGAGAGGGCTTGGATGGAACAACCGATGGAAATGAGGCCTGGTGTACCACAGAACGGAGGAAACGGCTTTGTGTTTGACCGGCCACGTTCGAAACAGGATCCTATTCATCTGGAGGGGTCTGGCGTACCGCAAAATAGAGGAAACGGACTTGTGTTGGACCTCCTACGGTCGAAACGGCGTCCTATTGAACCGGAGGGGTATGGCGTACCGCAAAACGGAGGAAATGGACTTGTGTTGGAGCTACGGTCGAAACAGGGTCATGTTCATCAGGAGGGGTGTTGTGTACCGCAAAACGGGACTCCACGGGATACTGTTCATCTCCACCGTCGACCTCCTCCAGCCTCCACGGGCTACTGTTCATCCACCGTCGACCTCATCCAGCCTCCACCTGCGATTGTTCATTCACGGGCTCCTGTTCATCTAGCCTCCACCGCGCGCTACTCCACCAGCTCCTGTTCAACCAGCCCTCTCGACCGGCTCCTGTTCAACCGCCCCTCCACGGGCTACTGGTCATCCAGCCCTCCACTGTCTACTATTCATCTAGCCCTCCACGGGGTCGTCCTGTTCATCCAGCCCTCCACGGGGTCCTGTTCATCCAGCCCCAACTGGCTCGATTGATCGGGGTCCTCTTCATCCAGAGGCAACACCAGAGGTCCTGTTCATCCACCATCATTGGGAACTGTTCATCCATCCCCCCCAGCAACACTCACTATTCATCCAGAGGCAGCATCAATCAGCCTCAGTTAGCAGCAATAGCGAAGGAATCGCTCGATCGGGTTTAGTTAACAGCCATCAATCGATCACTCGGGTTCAGTAACACGTAGCTTGCAGTGCAATCGCTCGGGTTCACTAGGATAACGCCTCGCTCGGGTTCAGTTAGAGCCCAACACCTCGCACCCGCGTGCGTGCGTGTACGAGAGAAACGTGCAAACCTCCGTGCATCACACGGCCCCGACCACCCACCGTAACCGGGAACACCCTGATATTTTCCTTGCCCTCGCTTCTACCACGGTTTTTCCGTCATGGACGGCCCAAAGAATGTCATGCAGCTGCGTCTCCGGCCCGCCTCCAACAAAAATCCCATTTTATGTCATGATTTTTTGTCAGAGAAGTAGGAGCCCACCACATTTATGATCATACCGAGTTTTGTCATAATTATCGTCATAGAAGTGTCATAAGTATGACAGAAAAATTTGTTCGGCCCAAAATGTCACGGATGTGTCTTTTTTTTGTAGTGCAGGTCCGTTGGTAGCGTTACGCTTGGAGGGTATAGGCTCTGGGGCCTCGTCATCGAATTGGGGCAGCAGTTTGCGCTTCGGGTAACTCTTGGTTGGGCGTTCGAGGTCATATTCCTCGGTTGCTAGGACATTAGTCCATCTATCGTTTAGCAGATCCTGATCAGCTTGAAGCTGCTGTTGCTTCTTTTTTAGGCTTCTTGCCGTGGCTATCAGCCGGCGCTTAAAGTGCTCTTGTTTGAAGGGTTCCTCTGGCACGATGAATTCTTCGTCGCCGAGGCTCTCGTCTTCTTCGGAGATTGGTACATAACTACCATCCTTCGAGCCCTCGTTCCTGATGGGATCGTCAGGGTCAACTTGCCCCTCCTCCCACTCATCATATTCGGATTATGTTTCGACATGGGCTTCTTGGTCTTCGGTGTTATCCAGAGTGTTGTTGTCTCCGGTGCCGGTATTGCTGTCTTTTTCTCGACGTGGTTTAGAGTGGCGTCGCTGACGACGACGCTTTGGTGGTGCCACAAGAGAATTATCCTTGAGTGGGTCCTTCCCACCTTCGTCGTCATTTTCTTTGGGTGTGTCCACCATGTATACGTCATATGTGGAGGTAGCTGTCCAGCATCCGGTAAGTGGCGGGTTCTAGCTTTGCTCTTCTCCGGCATCGTCGTCTATGCCTTTGAAGTCTTCGAAAGCATAATCAAGCACGTCGGTTAAGTCCTCGACAGTGGCCATGAAGTGGGTGGTGGGTGCGACGTAAGATTCCCCGCTCTCAGCCCCTAGTGCGGGTTCGGCGTAATTTGGCAGCGATCCTTCTATAATGGCGAAAGATCGCATTAAGTCTAGAGCCTTGTTTAAGAGCGAGATATGGACAGGGAAGTGAGAATCCGTGGAGCGTGGCGAGACAGAAGTTCCCTGCCCGGGCTCGTATAACACGGACCTTGAGAGTTTGGAGTTGAGGTGTGGAGGTGAGTCTGGCTTGATGAGGATGGAGGGGGCATGTAGTGGCTCCGGACCGACCATTGAAACGATTCCCTCCGTATCTCCAGTGTTGAGCTTTATGGCTGTGGAGAGTCCAGCGGGCTCTAACCTCCCATCTTTGGACTTTGGGAGGAGTTCTGAATTCAAGGTCGGAGTTGTAGTTAAGGTCGTGAACCCTTGGAAGATCAAGTCTCCTCGGATGTCCATGACGTAATTTAGGTTTCCGAAACTGATCTTATGACCAGAGGCGTAGCTGTCGATCTCCTCTAGATGGCCAATCAAATTGGCATGCAGTGCGAAGCCACCGAATACGAAGATTTGGCCGGGGAAAAAATCTCCCTAAGGGCGGATTTGGTGTGGATAGTTTATGGAGCCATCGAGCCTTCTAGTGATGACACAGTGGAACTCTCAATGAAAGCACCAATGACAGTGTCAAAACCGGCAGATCTCGGGTAGGGGGTCCCAAACTGTGTGTCTAAGGATCGAAGGTAACAAGGAGGCAGGGGACATGATGTTTACCCAGGTTTGGGCCCTCTTGATGGAGATAATACCCTACTTCCTGCTTGATTGACTATTATGAGTATAGGAGTTACAAGAGTTGATCTACCTCAAGATAGTAATGGCTAAACCCTAGATGTCTAGCCTGTATGATTGTGATCCTGCCTATGGACTAAGCTCTCCGGTTTATATAAACACCAGATGGATCTAGGGTTGTACAGAGTCGGTTACAGAGAAAGGAAAGTACATGATCCGAATGCTAAGCTTGCCATCCATGCAAGGGAAAGTACTATCCGAACAGGGGGGAGGTCCTTCTACCTTTTATCTTCACGGGCAATCAATCCGGCCCAGGTCACATAGGCCGGCTCCTCGAGGACCCCATAGTCCAGGACTCCCTCACTTGTCCCCTATCTTTGATAGCCAAAAATTCCGCACCAAGTAGAGATACTACTTGTGGATCCAAAAAACCTTAAACCCAAATCTTATTTTCATGTGTCCACGATACCTACCTAAGGATTGAGAAAGATCCTTCAAGTAAGGTATCATCGGTGCAATAAGGCAATAAAAATTGCTTCTAAGAGTGTTAGATCATTTAGTGTAAGAGAAAATTCAGTGTTGTACGAACTTATGATGGCAAAGCAATAAAAGTGACGGACTGCATAATAAAGGTTGCTATCATAAGGGGCAATATAACGTGACGTTCTTTTGCACTAAGGAATTGAGCATACAAACAAATAAGCGCATGGCAACCTCTGCTTCCCTCTGCGAAGGGTCTATCTTTTACTTTATGTATTTACTTTTATGCAAGAGTCAAAGATTTTCTTTCTATTCCTTTTTATTTTTCTCCTTTTGCAAGCATCATGTGGTGAGGAAAGATCTAGGCACATATGTCCAGCTGAATATGGGTAGCATGAGTTATTATTGTTGACAACACCCAAAGGTGAATACGTTGGGAGGCGAAATTATAAGCCCCTACCTTTCTGTGTGTCCGGTTGAAATGTTTTGCTCATGTGTATGCGGTGAGTGTTAGCTATCATAGAAGACTATATGATGGTTGAGTATGTGGATATCTTACTTAGACTTTGTTGAATAATTTGAATTGCAATTGCTTGGTGACTGAGAACATAGGTTGTTGAGTTTCAAGAGAGTTCATTGTTTAAACCATATATGTGAATTGGTTGCCACTATAAAATGAGAAGTTTTATAAGAAAGAATTGATGTTATGATGCTAGGAAAAGTGATTGAAATTATCATTTATCAAACTTATGCACTTTGCTAGCATTCACACTTCAATAATTATTTCTTTTATCATTTACCTACTCGAGGACGAGTAGGAATTAAGCTTGGGGATGCTGATATGTCTCCAATGTATCTATAATTTATGAAGTATTCATGCTGTTATTTTATCATTCTTCGATGTTTTACAATCATTTTATAGCAACTTTATACCATTTTTTGGGACTAACCTATTGACCCAGTGCTCAGTGCCAGTTGCTGTTTTTTTGCTTGTTTTTTTCATCACAGGAAATCAATACAAAACGGAGTCCAAACGCAACGGAACTCCACGGAGATTTTTTATGGACCAGAAGGAACCCAATGGGCAAGATCTGCACCTGGGGGGTGCCCCTAGGGGGGCACAACCCACCAGGGCATGCCAGGGGCCCCTGGCGCGCCCAGGTGGGTTGTGCCCACCTCGGTGGCCTCCCGCACCCCATCTTTGCACTATAAATTCCCAAATATTTTGAAACCCTTCGGGGTTAACCTAGATCAAAAGTTCCGCTGCCGCAAGGTCTCTATATCCATGAAAACCAATCTAGACCTCGTTCCGGCACCCTGCCGGAGGGGGGAATCATCTCCGGTGGCCGTCTTCATCATCCCGGCGGCCACCACAATGAGGAGGGAGTAGTCCACCCTCGGGGCTGAGGGTTTGTACCAGTAGCTATGTGTTTGGTCTGTCTCTCTCTCTCTCCTGATCTATATCATGGGCTTTGTTAGTATAGTCGGAACATATGATGTTTCTCCCCTCTATACTCTTGTTATGATGAATTGAATCTTTGCTCTTCAAAGTTTTGCCTTGTCGGATTGAATATTCAGAGATGAGAACACATGATATATGTCTTGCAATATGAATACTTGAGGTGACAATGAGGTATCTTATTGATTCACTTGATATGTGTTATGGCATTCAACTCGCGGATTACCGCGGTGGTATTGGGGTAATCTATGCATAGGGGTTGATGCACGTTTTTCTCCAACGGAAACTTTGGGGTCTCCTTATAGTTCTTTGTGTGGATTGATTATTATTAATATGAAATTGCTTTGGTGTTATTCTAGTACGAACTCTAGGATAGATCGAACGGAAAAAATTTATATGATTTATTGGACTATCCTATTGATCCAGTGCGCAGTGTCAGTTTCGGTTTGATTCACAGAATATTCATATCCAAACGAAGTCCAAACACAATAAAAATTTACAGAGAATTATTTTGGAATAGTTATGATTTTTGGGAGGTGGAATCAACACTAACGGAGGCCCACGGCCTCCGCAACCCTCCAGGGCACGTCGGGCACCCCCTGACGTGCCCAGGTGTCTTGTGCCCTACCCATAAGTCGGTTGGGGCCCTCCCCTGGTTCAAGAAAGATAATTTATGGAAAATCGTGTAAAATTCAATGCAATCATAGTTACGGATCTCCGAGAATTTAAGAAACGGTGAAGGGCCATAAAACAGGAACTCAAAACAAAAGAGAACACAGAGGGAGATCCAACCTCGGAGGGGCTCTCGCCCCTCCACTGCTAAGGAGGCCATGGACCAGAGGGGCAACTCTCCTCCCATCTAGGTGGAGGCCATGGAAGAACAAGGAGGGGCGCTCTCTCCCTCTCTCTCCTGGTGGTGCGGTAGTGTTGCCAGGGCTAGGATCGTGACGACGATCTAGATCAAAAATCTTTCTACCGTCAACACCAACTTTCTCCCCCTCTATGCAGCGGTGTAACACCCCTTCTCCCCGCTGTAACCTCTACTGAAACATGGTGCTCAACGCTATATATTATTTCCCGATGATATGTGGTTATCCTATGATGTTTGAGTAGATCCATTTTGTCCTATGGGTTGTTAGATGATCATGATTGGTTTGAGTTGTATATTTTATTTTGGTGATGTCCTACGGTGCCCTCCGTGTCGCTGAAATGGAGGGACCCCCACTGTAGGGTGTTGCAATACGTTCATGGTTCGATTTTGGTGGGTGGCGCGAGTGACAGAAGCACATACCCGAGTTTGGGGGTCATTGCATATGGGATAAATAAGACTTGATACTTAATGTCATGGTTGGGTTTCGCGACCTTAATGTTCTTTGGTAATTGCGGATGCTTGCTAGAGTTCCAATCATTAGTGCATATGATCTAAGCAGAGATTGTATGTTAGCTGATGCCTCTCCCTCATGTAAAATTGCAAGAATTATTACCGGTATAGTTATCAATTGCCTGGGGACATATAACTTTCTTATTGAGAAAAGCTATCTACTTTTATTGTCTCGCAATTTATTCTTAATTTTATTCTCGCAAAGAACTTCTATTTTTATTCTTGCAAACTTATCCTTTCACCTACCAAATTGTTTTATACTTACTTAGGTAAAGCAAACGATAAGTGTGCGTAGTGTTGTATTGGTGGTTGATAGAACTTGAGGGGATATTTGTTCTACCTTTAGCTCCTCATTGGTTTCGACACTTATTTATCAAAAAAGGCTACAAATGATCCCCTATACTTGTGGGTCATCAAGACCATTTTTGGCACCGTTGCCGGGGAGCAATAGCATGGGGTGAATATTCTCGTGTGTGCTGGTTTGCTTTATCACTAAGTAATTTTTATTTTATGTTCTAAGTTGTTCTCTTTCTTTAGATGTGGATATGGAACACGAAATACCAAAACAACTAGTTGTACATGCTACTCATGGAGATGGGGCATCTCCTAAAACCCTCGTGGCTCGTTATGTGAAAAATATTAAATACTACTTTGATAATCCTGAGAAAACCCCGTTCAACATGATAATGGCAGACACGTTGGATCAACATGAATACTTAAGGGATTATCGCTTGTCACAAAAAGCGAAATTATTATGGGATCAAATTGACATGTTGCATTGGTATGCTTAGAATTTATGCCAGAGATATGATTATACTTGTTGCTCTAGGATGAATTGTCCACACTACCCTTTTCATGCAAATTTAATCATAATGAAACCTTGGCTTCTTATTCTTATGGTATATATGATTACTATGATGTGGAATGAGTAGAAGAATTTGTTGCTTTTAAGGGTGCTAATGAAATTTAATCTTTATTTGAAACATATGAAGATTTTGATGATTTAGTTTATAGACCTGAAAAATTTGCTATACATAAATATTGATATGAGAATTATAAATACAATTCCGATATTGATGTATTTATTGAGAAAATCTCCGTTGTCCAAGAAGAGACTAATATTTTGCAGGAGTCTATTGAAGATGGAATTGATGAAACTGTGAGTTCATTGGATGAAAAGATGACGAGGAGAGTGAAAAACAAATGGAGGAAGAACGGATTAGCTACCCGTGCCCACCTTCTAATGAGAGTAACTCTTCATCGCATACATTATTTAATTTCCCTTCATGCTTATCGAAGGATGAATGCTATGGTAATTTCGATGATCTCGTTGATTCATTTGAAATATCCCTTTTTGATGAACTTGATGCTTTCTATGCTTGTGGCCATGATGTCAATATGAATTATCCTTATGGAGATGAACTTGCTATAGTTCCTTATGTTAAGAATGAAATTGTTGCTATTGCACCCACACATGATAGTCCTATTATATTTTTGAATTCTCCCAACTACACGATAACGGAGAAGTTTCTTCTTATTAAGGATTATATTGATGGGTTGCATTCTACCATTACACATGATGATTTTGATGAAAATAATATGCATGTGGTTGCTTCTCCTACTTGTAATTATTATGAGAGAAGACTGCACCTCCACCTCTTTATGTTTCCAACACGATAAAATTGCAAGAAACTGCTTATTATATGTCTTGGCCTTTACGTAATGTGCATGAATTGTTCTTGTATGACATGCCGATGCATAGGAAGAGAGTTAGACTTCGTCATTGCATGATATATGTTTCTTTGTTCTCACTACTAATTGTCAAATCATTGTAAATTCAAATTGGCTTTGATATACCTTGGGATCCGGGTGGATCCATTACTTGAGCACTTTATGTCTAGCTTAATGGCTTCAAAGAAACCACTGCCAGGGACACAACCCAAAAGGTTTAGAGAGTCATTTTATTCTGCTTTGTGCTTTTATCAAGTTTAAAAAATAGAGGGGAACCTAATACGTCGCAAAAGCAAAAGTGAAAGTGAGAAAAGCCAAGCACCGTGGAAGTGGGGGATATCCTTGAACTTTGTTCATGCCCATGGAAACTATGTGAATCTCAATTATACAAACTTTTCAACAAAAATAATTATACCTTGTACAAATCCATTGCGTAGTGTTGTATTGGTGGTTGATAGAACTTGAGGGGATATTTGTTCTACCTTTAGCTCCTCATTGGGTTGGACACTCTTATTTATCGAAAAAGGCTACAAACGATCCCCTATACTTGTGGGTCATCAAGACCATTTTTGGCGTCGTTGCCGGGGAGCAATAGCATGGGGTGAATATTCTCGTGTGTGCTTGTTTGCTTTATCACTAAGTAGTTTTTACTTTATGTTCTAAGTTGTTCTCTACCTTTAGTTGTGGATATGGACCACGAAATACCAAAACAAATAGTTGTACATGCTACTCATGGAGATGGGGAATGTCCTAAAACCCTCGTGGTCGTTATGTGAAAAATATTAAATATTACTTTGACAATCCTGAGAGAACCCCGTTCAACATGATAATGGGAGACATGTTGGATCAACGTGAATACTTGAGGGATTATCGCTTGACACAAAAAGGGAAATTATTATGGGATCAAATTGACATGTTGCATTGGTATGCTTAGAATTTATGCCAGAGATATGATTATACTTGTTGCTCTAGGGTGAATGCTCCACACTACCCTTTTCATGCAAATTTAATCATAATTAAACCTTGGCTTCTTATTCTTATGGTATATATGATTATTATGATGTTGAACAAGTAGAAGAATTTGTTGCTTTTAAGGGTGCTAATGAAATTGAATCTTTATTTCAAAAACTATGAAGATTTTGATGATTCAGTTTATAGACCTGAAAAATTGCTATACTGAAATATTGATATGATAATTATAAATACAATTCCGATATTGATGTATTTATTGAGAAAATCTCCCTTGTCCAAAAATAGACTAATATTTTGCAGGAGTCTATTGAAGATGGAATTGATGAAATTGTGAGTTCATTGGATGAAACGATGACGAGGAGAGCGAAAAACAAAAGGAGGAAGAATGGATTAGCTACCCGTTCCCATCTTCTAATGAGAGTAACTCTTCAACTCATATATTGTTTAATTTCCCTTCATGCTTATCGAACGATGAATGCTATGGTAATTTCTATGATCCTGTAGATTCATTTGAAATATCCCTTTTTGATGAACTTGATGCTTGCTATGCTTGTGGCCATGATGTCAAAATGAATTATGCTTATGGAGATGAACTTGCTATAGTTCCTTATGTTAAGAATGAAATTGGTGCTATTGCACCCACACATGATAGTCCTATTATCTTTTTGAATTCTCCCAACTACACTATAACGGAGAAGTTTCTTCTTACTAAGGATTATATTGATGGGTTGCATTCTAGCATTACACATGATGATTTTGATGAATATAATATGCATGTGGTTGCTTCTCCTACTTGCAATTATTATGACAAAGGACTACACCTCCACCTCTTTATGTTTCCAACACAATAAAATTCCAAGAAACTGCTTATTATATGTTTTGGACTTTATGTAATGTGCATGAATTGTTCTTGTATGACATGCCGATGCATAGGAAGAGAGTTAGACTTCGTCATTGCATGATATATGTTGCTTTGTGCTCACTACTAAATGTCAAATCATTGTTAATTAAAATTGGCTTTGATATACCTTGGGATCAGGGTGGATCCATTACTTGAGCACTTTATGTCTAGCTTAATGGCTTCAAAGAAACCACTGCCAGGGACACAACCCAAAAGGTTTAGAGAGTCATTTTATTCTGCTTTGTGCTTTTATAAAGTTTAAAAAATAGAGGGGAACCTAATACTTCGCAAAAGGAAAAGTGAAAGTGAGAAAGACGAGCACCGTGGAAGTGGGGGATATCCTTGAACTTTGTTCATGCCCATGGAAACTTTGTGAATCTCAATTAAAGAAACTTTTCAACAAAAATAATTATCCCTTGTACAAATCCATTGTATTATAAAAATAATGTGCCAATATTTACCTTTAGGATGATTAGATTGCGTGTTGGTATGTGCGATGTGAAAATAGAAACTTTGGCTGTAGTGCGCAATTTTACATTTTTTACTAGAATGTCAAAAGTTTCTGAAACTTTCTGCATATTATTGCGATACAATTTTTTTTATTTTTTTATAATTGTTAAGAATTTTTGGAGTTCAATAAGTATGGTCAAAGTTTAGATTGCTACATACTGTCCCGTTTTGGACAGATTCTGTTTTTGATGCATTGTTTTGCTTGTTCTGATGAAACTATCGATTCTATCAGTGGTATAAGCCATGGAAGAGTTATAATACAGTAGATACAATGCAAAAACAAAATATGAGTTTGTTTGCAAAAGTAATTAAAGTAGTGATTTGCTTTATTATACTAACGGATCCACCGGTTTTTTGTTAAGTTTTATGTGGATGAAGTGTTCAATGATCGAGGATTTCTCAATATGAGGAGAAGCAGGACAAGCAAGAGTTCAAGCACCCCAAGTAAATATCCAAGGAGACACAAGCTTAAGCTTGGGAATGCCCCAGAAGGCATCCCATCTTTCTTCAACAGGTATAGGTATGTTTTCGTTTTTGTTTCGTTCATGTGATATGTGTAAATCTTGGATCATCTTTTGTGTTTAGTTTTCATTTTTCTTTTAAGCACCATGCTGGTAGGAGATAGTCCATGGTTGATTTATGAATACTAATTGCACTTCACTTATACCTTTTGAGTATGGCTTTATAGAATGCTTCATGTGCTTCACTTATATCATTTGAAGTTTGGATTGCATGTTTCTCTTCACATAGAAACCCGTTATTCATAGAATGATCTTCTGGTTCACTTATTTTTATTAGAGCATGTGCAAGTCTTTTGTACAAAGAATTAAACTCCCTTGCTTCACTTATATCTATTTAGAGAGTCAACAGGAATTGATCAGTTGCATGGTTAGTCATGAAATCCTACGCAAAACTTGTGGATCACTGAATATGATATGTTTGATTCCTTGCAATAGTTTTGCGATATAGAGATGATAATATGTGTGAGGTACTAGTAAACGGTTGCGGTTAGTAATAATATTGGTGTTAAGGTTTGTGATTCCCGAAGCATGAACGTATAGTCTCTCGTTATGCTATGAAGTTGGAGGATGATTTATTATTGATTGCCTTCCTTATCAGTGGTGGTCGGGGACGAGCGATGGTCTTTTCCTACCAAACTATCCCCCTAGGGGCATGCGTTGTACTACTTTGCTTTGAGGGCTAGTAGACTTTTGCAATAAGTATATCAGCTCTTTATGACTAATGTGAGTCCATGGATTATGCGTACTCTTACCTTTCTGCCATTTGCTAGCCTCTACGATACCGCGCATTGCCCTTTCTCACCTCAAGATTTGGTGCAAACTTCGCAGGTACATCCAAACCCCGTGATATGATACGCTCTATCACACATAGGCCTTATTATATCTTCCTCAAAATAGCCACCATACCTACCTATTATGGCCTTTCCTTAGCCATTCCGAGATATATTGCCATGCAACTTCCACCGCTTCTGTTTTGATGACTTGAGCATTCATTGTCATATTGCTTTGCATGATCATATAGCTGATATAGTATTTGTGGTTCAGCAACTGCTCATCATTTTACATACGTGTTATGCTAGATCATTGCACACCCTGGCACAGTGCCAAAGGCATTCATATAGAGTCATACTTTGTTCTAGGTATAGAGTTGTAATTTTTATTTCTTTTGAGTTGTATGTAAATAGAAGTGTGATGATCATCATTATTCATTATTAGAGCATTGCCACAGTGAGGAAAGTATGATGGAGACTATGATTCCCCCACAAGTCGGGATGAGACTCTGGACAAAAAGAGAAAAAGAAAAAAAAGAAAAAGGAAGAAAAAGAAAAAAAGACAAAGATAGAAGGGGCATGCTAATTCCACACTTGTGCTTCAAAGTAGCACCATGTTTTTCATATAGAGAGTCTCCTATGTTGTCACTTTCATATACTAGTGGGAAATTTTCATTATAGAGTTAGATGCACACCCACTTAGTTTTCACATTGAGCTTTCATACACTTATAGCTCTTAGTGCATCATTGCATGGCAATCCCAACTCCTCGCATTGATATCAATTGATGTGCATCTCCATTGCCCGTTGGTTAGCCGCGTCAATGTGAGACTTTCTTACTTTTTTGTCTTCTCTATATTTACCCCTATCATCATACTCCATTCCACCCATAGTGTTATATCCATGGCTCGCGCTCAATTATTGTGTGAGGGTTGAAAAAGCTTATGCGCGTTAAAAAGTATGAACCAATTGCTCAGTTTGTCATCGGGGTTGTGCATGATAAATACTTTGAGTTAAAAAGATAGAGCATGACAAGACTATATGATTTTGTAGGGATACCTTTGTTTAGTGTTGATATTTTTAAAGACACATTGGTTGTTCGGATGCCTGAGTATTGATGTCTTTATGTCAAATTATAGACTATTGCTTGAATCATTCGTGTCTTAATATTCATGCGAAGCTTAGATATATGATCAAGATTATGCTAGGTAGCATTCCACATCAAAAACTATCATTTTTATCATTTACCTACTCGAGGACGAGCAGGAATTAAGCTTCGGGACGCTGATACGTCTTTGTCGTATCTATAATTTTTGACTATTTCATGCCAATATTATACAACTTTCACATACTTTTGGCAACATTTTATATGATTTGTTGGACTAACCTATCGATCTAGTGCCTAGTGCCAGTTCCTGTTTGTTGCATGTTTTTGTTTCTCATAATATCCATATCAAACGAAGTCGAAATGCGATAAAAATTTACGGAGAATTATTTTGGAATATTTATGGTTTTTGGGAGGTGGAATCAACGCTAACGGAGGCCCACAGCCTCCAGAACCAACCAGGGCACACCAGGCACCCCCTAGCGTGCCCAGGTGTCTTATGCCCTCCCCGTAAGTTGGTTGGGGCCCTTCTTCAGGAACAAGAAATATAATTTAGGGAAAACATTGTGTAAAAATTTCAGCGCAATCGGAGTTACAGATCTCCGAGAATTTCAGAAACGGTGAAGGGCCAGAAAACAGGAACGCGAAATAGAAGAGAACAGAGAGGGAGATCCAATCTTGGAGGGGCTCCCGCCCCTCCACCGCCATGGAGGCCATGGACCAGAGGGGGAACTATACTCCCATCTAGGGGGGAGGCCAAGGAAGAAGAAGGAGGAGGTGGCTCTCCCCCCTCTCTCCCGGTGGTGCCGGAGTGCCACCGGTGCTAGGATCATAACGACAATCTAGATCAACAATCTTGCTACCGTCAACACCAAATTTCTCCCCCTCTATGCAGTGGTGTAATACTCCTTCTCCCCGCTGTAATCTCTACATAAACATGGTGCTCGATGCTATATATTATTTCCCAATGATATGTGGTTATCCTGTGATGTTTGAGTAGATCCGTTTTGTCCTATGGGTTGATAGGTGATCATGATCGGTTTGAGTAGTATATTTTATTTTGGTGTTGTCCTTGGTGCCCTCCGTGTCGCGCAAACAGAGGGATCCTCGTTGTAGGGTGTTGCAATATGTTCATGGTTCACTTATGGTGGGTGGCCTGAGTGACCGAAGCACAGACCCGAGTTTGGGGGTCATTGCATATGGGATAAAGAGGACTTGATATTTAATGCTATGGTTGGGTGTCACGACCTTAATGATCTTTTGTAGTTGCGTATGCTTGCTAGAAAGTATGTTAGCTCATGACTCTTCCTCATGTAAAATTGCAAGAATGATTACCGGTCTAGTTATCAATTGCTTAGGGACAAATAACATTCTTGTTGACAAAAGTTGTCTACTTTTATTGTCTCGCAATTTATTCGTAGTTATATTCTCGCAAAGTACTCCTAGTTTTATTCCTGCAAACTTATCCTTTCACCTACCAAATAGGTTTATACTTGTTTTAGGTAAAGAAACAAAAAGTGTGCGTAGAGTTGTTGAAAGTGCGTTATATCGACTAGAGGGGGGTGAATAGGAGATTGTTACAAATTCGTCACTGAGGAAATTCTAAGTGAGGAATTTCCTAAGCAACGAAACACTAGCAGCAGAATAAGTACTCAGGTTCAAGCATAACATAGCAATAACATAGTCATCATGATGAAATGAAACATACATAGAGGACAAAAAGCATGAAAACAGGATAAGAAGGCTGAAGACAAAGTGACGGAAGAAATAGGGTTGAGGAAATTGAGAAAGTCTTCAGTCAAAGTTTTCAAATAGTAACGATTAGGTTCATCAAACCAGTCAAAAAACGCTCAGGTTCATCAACACATGAATGAAGAAATGCAAGGGTTGAGGAGATAGAACCAGTAGCTTGGTGCAGACGATGATTTGGTAGACCAGTTCCAACTGCAGTGACTGTTCACTACTAGGGAAAACCTTTATACACAGAAACTTACTAGTGGCGCGGGTCAAAAAGAAGCGCTACTACTACTTACCACTAGTGCCCGGCAAATAAAAGTGCTGCAGCTAACCTTATAGCAGTAGCGCGCCAGACGAAAAAAGCACTACTACTACAATTCCGACACTACTCGCGGCAGGTTAGGAATAGTAGTAGCGAGCTTACGCAAAGAGCGTTGATGCTATGTTTGTAGTAGTGTGGTATACTTGGAAAGCACTACTGCTAATGAAAATAAAATAAAATAAAAAGCATATAGAAAAGTAAATGAAAATGAAAGAAATAGAAAAAGGGGAAAGGGAAAATAGAAAATGTGAAGGAAAATAAAAGAAAAAAAATAAAGGAGAAAGGCATAGCAGAAGCGTGCTTTCAGGACAAGCACTGTAGCTATAGTAGCACTAGTGCATTCTCTTCGCCAGTGCTATAGCTAAGTTAGTTATAGCTAATGTAGTAGCAGCGCTTTTCCAGGCCCCCTCAATCTGCTGTCGCCGACGTTGTCGCCCTACATCACTGTCGGCCACTGCATGCTCACCCGTCGCCCTGTACACGCCCTCTGCTGCCCTTGGTGGCCTCCATTGATGTCGCCCTACATCGCCGCCCTCCGCCGCGCGCTAGAGCCTCGACCCCTACCTCGACGCCGCCTGCCCCTTCCTCATCCGCTCCCTAACTCCGCCGACGCCCGAGGTGAGCATGCCTACACCTCCTCCTCCTCCTCCCCTACCTCTGCCTAGCTAGGGTTTTCTAGGGTTCATCATATTTTAGGGTTCATCTAATTAGTTAGGGTTCATCAAATTAGCTACTACTTGTAGATGCTAAAGTAGTTATATAGTTGTTGTGCACCCAATGTAGTTAAGTAAATATAATTGTTAGTTAGGGTTAGGGCAGTCGTGTTTAACTAGATGTTAATTAGGGCGGTAGTGTTTAGTTTAGAAAAAAAATTAAATATGGTTTTTTACTATTTTTTAGCAAGTGTTTAATAGAATTAGGAAGAAAGTTAATAGAACTAGTTTATTTTTAGTAAGAACTAGTTGAATTAATAGAACTAGTTTATTTTTAGTAAGAAAATTAATAGAACTAGTTAAACTAGTTTATTTTTAGTAAGAACTAGTTTATTTTTATTTATAGTAAGTGTTTAGTTGAACAAGTTGAATTAATAAAACTAGTTTATTTTTAGTAAGAAAATTTAGGTATATGAGATTTGATGATCTAATTAAAATTTAATTATAGAACTAGTTTATTTTTAGTAAGAAAAATAATAAAAGTAGTTTATTTTCTTAGTTAAAGCAATTTTTCCCGCATCAACATTGACGATGCCTATCCCACATCCTCGTCGTTGACTCGGCGGAGGAGGCTTGCTTGATCAAAGCGGCCATGTCCGGGACTGGGCTCCGCTGGGCTGGTACTGGGATGTGCTACCTTCCGGGGGCACAACTTGTTGAGGAGTCAGCTCGTCGTTGACACGAACCTTCTTTGGTGGTGGTCGCATGGGCCAGTGACAGTGCGGAGGCTTGAGGACCCTGTGGAGGTGGTACGTCACCGTGTCAGCGAGGAGGACGAGCTTGTCCGACGCTACATGGTTGCGTTGGAGGGCAGGTTCTCCAATACCTGGCAGGTTCTTCAGGGATCTCACTAGAGCTATGATCTTCTGATGGTTCCTTCTCTTTGGGTGTCCACCGCCCGGGCCGATACCCATCGTTCGCTACGGTTTTATCTGTATTAGTGAGGTTATATGTATGATACTATTCGAGATGTATTAGTGATAATAGTCGACGATGGACGGACGCAAGAGATGATTTTGTTTTTCTTATTGAATGCATGTTAATTTGAAATCTAATTTATTTTATGATTTAATTTTGCTTATTGAATGCTCAAATTGGATAACTACTCCTATTTTGAATGCTCAAATTGGAGAGCACTATGCAAGGTGTATGCATTTGATTGGTTGATAGCTTATAGGGTTTCACTAAGTCCTAAGATGAGGATAATAATGTTTTTATTTATATTTTGTTTTTGTGGCCAAATCTCCATGCCGTCGCCGCCGTCGTCCCCATCATGGACCCCCTCCGACCTCGAGGTGAGACCAGCCAAATCTGTCAATATGAGTCCTGTAAGATATTTTGAAATGTTTTTGTTCATATTTTCAACCATTGAAATGCAATGACCATCAAGTTTGCATGCAATGAACATCAAGTTTGAATGCAAATAGGATATGTGCTTGCCCAAGTGGCCATGTTTGCAGGTAACACCTCCGAGTGGCCTGTGTTTTGCCGGAGTGTTCATTAATTTCCATTCCGGCAAATTTCAGGCGCTCGATATGTCCTTTTTTATCAAAGGTCATGCTAGATTTTTCCGTGAATTTTGGCATGACTTGTTCTAGAATATGTAGGAAATATCGAGTGGCCTGGATTTTCTAGAAAGATAATTAAACGGCATTTTGGGTTGACTTTAAGTCTGTTGAGGCTCCATACATGACAATCAAAAAATGAGTGAGGGAGAAAGTTTTCACCATATATGAGAGAGGAAGAATCCCGACTATTGTCATGGGGGTTGTTTCTCCTTCTTCTCCTTGTGCTAGACCTTTGTTATGCACTAGGGGAAGAAGGAGTAACGACAATCACCGACGATCAAAAAATCAATGAGGGAGGGTGTCCACCATATATGAGAGAAGAAGAATGCCGACTGTTGTCGTGGGGGTCGCTTCTCCTTCATTCCCGTGTGCTAGACATTTTGGTTTAATGCAGTCTGGGACGAAGGCAGGAGCGACCATTACCAACGGTCGAATATATACACCATGTGAGCAAAGAGTTTTCAAAAAAAGACTTGATGGACCGATAGTCAACCCGTGCTAAATAATAATGATCTAATTTAGTTTTTGTAGTACATACATTGAAGTTTAGAAGTTTAATATTTGAATTATGAACATAGGAAATGTCGTCACACGACTAAAGTCTCGTGAAGTGCTCCTGGTGTGGCGACAACCGGGGTTTCAGTGATAGGCCTCACTTCGTAGAAGGTCGGCGCTTCAGCATTAAGCTCAAGAGACCTTCAATGTTGAAATGGTACGCTACTACGGAAAATGTTTTTTTCGTAATTAAGCTCGACTTCTTCTTCTTCAACGTGTATTTTTTGTCGTTTACAATTCGACTAGCTTATCTCGTACCATGAGAGACGCTATGTCTTGGAGAGGATGGATTTTGAAGATCATGAAAATTGGGAAACAAAGAGAGTTCACCTAAGGACCCATCATGGTTTTGATTATCCTATAAATCTATACAATCCTGTGAGCGTATCCCATTTTGGTTGCCCGAAGTGGGAAGCACTTTGCAAGGCATATCATTTACATGAGGGTATGCTTGTCACCATGGATCTTGGTGATCCTGACATCGAGGAAGAGAATATGGACATTTGGGTCCTTATTGATACGCTTCCAATTCTACCGCTATGTGAGTTTCTCAAACATAGTTATTAAGTAATTTATATTGTTTATTTCAAAATAGTTGACAGCTTATTTCCATCAATAGCTTATTTTCATTCTTCAAAGAATGTGCGGAAGATGGTAGATAGAACCTACTACACCAATGGCACGGAATTAACTCATCAGGAAAAAAATCATCTGATCTCATTTATTAATGATCTTGAGAATTACAATATCTGTAATGAAACTCCTGCACATTATGGTCATTACGTGCCGCTAGTGCACGTGTTGAACTACGGTAACATCCATGGAGATGGCATGATAAGATTTTTTACTATTACGACATCCGTGCATCTTTTGCATAAATTCTTCTAAAAATAAACTTCATTGCTAACTACGAAGTTATTACTATGTTTTTCAATAGAAAATCCTGAAGGATTGTGTGACTCTCTGATGTTTCCAAAAGGTCGCCTTTATGTTATGAGCTTACGGCTAGGTCATCCTACGCATCACAGTTGTTCATACCAGATTCTAAAACCGATGAAGACATGACAATCAAAGATTAGAAACAATGTATGGTCAGTCGTAGGGAGGTACTTGGAAGCAACATTGTGCTACGCACAAGAATTGGGGACAGGATAATCTCCATTCTCCATAATGGAGAGTCAAGGCCTATCTTGTTTTATGCTATTTTACCTAAGAGACTGTAGTAGGTCCTACTAGAGAGGATTAGGTCTTGTACAATGTGTTATTATGTGGTACAATGTGTTAGAGTTGATGATGAGGAGGAGGAGGAGTTGTGATTATGACTAGTGACAAACTTGCTATATGATGTCTCATTAACAAAAATGATGATCATGAGGAGGTTTTATATGACAATGATGTATTATGATGATAAGTTGTTAATGATATTATGATGATGATGATTATTTATTATACCATTGGGTGAAAGAACCGTTGATTAGTTTCAAGTGGATGGATCCATCCACTTGAAACTAGTCCACGGTTCTTTCACCCAGTGATGTAATAACTCATTATGATGTAAAAACAATCTCTAAATTGCTACTGTATGAAAACTTGTATAAAGGTGTATAAATACAACATGAAGTAAAAAAGAAATAGAATGCGGAATAATAGTAGCAGCGCGGACTGCGGGAAGCTCTACTAGTAATTACCAGTAGCGCCCTCTCTAGGAAACACTACTACTAAGTGGATATAGTAGTAGCGCTGGTAGACCCACGCTACTGCTAACCTTTAGATGTAGCACTGTATCAGTAGCGCGGCACCCCGCGCTACTGATAGGCCAAAAACACGCGCTAGTGCTAGGCTTTTCCCTAGTAGTGGTTGTATGTCTGGTTGGAGCGGCTGTGTATTTAAACCTGAGGACACACAGTCCTCACCATATTCTCCTTGAGCTAAAGTCACACAGACCTCACCCAATCACTCGTGGTAAGTCTTCAGGTGACATCCAAACCTTCACAAACTTGGTCACTTGGCGATCCACAATTCCTCTTGGACGCTCTAGACCATGACGCCTAACCGCCTGGAGGATGCACAGTCCTCAAAGGTAACAAGCGTTGGTTTCACATAGGAACAATCTCTTAAGTGATGCTCAATCACTTTGGGTTGTAGGTGTTTGGGTTTTGGGTTTTCCTCACTTGATGATTTTCACTCAAAGTCCTCGGAGGATGGGATGCGCTCAATGACAAGTGTCAGTTTCTCTTGGAGTAGCCAACCAACTAGTGGTTGTAGGGGGCGGCTGTTTATAGCCTAGGGAGCAGCCTGGCATGATACAACATAAATGCCCTTCAATGATATGACCGTTAGGTGGGTAGGATATTTTGGACAACTCGCGCGTAGCACAACAATGGTCGGAGAATTTAGCTCTCAAATTCCTTAGGGCTATCATGATCCTCACTTTGTAGGCAATCCGCACTAGCGAATTCCTAACTCCTCAGTCAGAAAAAATTCCCCAAAGACCAGAAGATCTTCATCTCTGTCACTAAATAAATTGACTCAACTGTATGAGATTTCCAATGGCTTCACTCAAAAGGACTGGGTAGGTGTAGGCTTTGAGATGAGCATCACTTGGAAAATGTTTCCTTAGTTTTACCTCGACCCCCTTTAATAGTATGGTGTTTCCTATGACTCAAGAAAGAGAAAATGAAACAACGAAAACAAAAGTCTTCACGCTTCATAGTCCTCACAGAATTTCCAAGTCTTCAAGGTCACGCTAATTTCCTCAATTTCAAAGTCTTCAAGAAATCCAAAGTCTTGAAATGAAGACATCCATTTTTAGGGGTCGACTTTCATCGTAAATATCAAACTCCTCATCAACTTATAGAGCATGTGTACACTCACAAACGCATTAGTCCCTTAACCTATAAGTCTTCAATACATCAAAATCACTAAGGGGCACTACATGCACATACAATCTCCCCCTTTTGGGTGATTGATGAAAAATAGGTTAAGTTTTCAACGGGGATAATCATATGAAGTGTAAATACTAATATTGAGGAATTTGATTGCAAGATATAGAAGAACGCCCCTTGAAGATGTGCATGATTGAGGAATTTTCTTTGAATAGCAAATGCACATTGTAGACTAAAATCATGGAGATCTTCCCCTATATCTTCTAATTCATACACACATTTGACATATAGTATCAATAATTTGAAATGCATGATGAAATATGGTATCTGACAAAATTCAGCATGTGTGCATTAAGGTACTTGGGGAAATAAGCATGCAGAAAGTTGTCAAAAGTATTAGAGCACCTTAGGACTTAAGTTTACAAGTCATCAAAGCAAACACCTCAAAAGAGAAAGAGTTGTAACTTAACAAAAAATGCCCATATATAAGAGACCCGCTTGAAGCCTAACTCAAATTTCTCCCCCTTAGTCATCGAATGACCAAAAGGGACGAAAAATGAGGACTAACGCCCCTGAAGAATATGATCAAGATGTCTATGGAGGAGCGCCAGCGTTGTTGGGGTCATCCGTTGAGGTAGGGCCTGCCGCAGTGTTGTTCAAATCTTTAGCTTCATTTGTCTTGCGGGATGAAGAATATGAACTCGTGACCAACTGAGGAATTTTGACCTTCTTGAATTTCTTCGAAGGTGGATGAAACCAGTCAAAGTCCTGTTGGAAGTCCATTTCCTTGAGTTCTTCAGAACTGTAGAGATGTGAAAGAATGGCCAAAGTGCGGTCAAAGACTTGATGCGATAATGATGATTCTTCTTCACATTGTCTTGTGTGACAGTCATGTTCTGAAGAATGGCACTAAACTAATGCTTGACCCACTTGTGATTGCGATCGACCCTTTGATGAAGAATTAGAAGAAGCTCACAATCAGTCATCACTCGTGGAGCAGTGGCTTGAGGAAATGGCTTTGAAGCTTTTGCGGAAGAATCTTGGGTAGGAGAGTCATCATTGGTAGAATAAGATGCAGCCTTATGAAACTGACCATCCAATGGACGAGAACCTTCATTAATGATAGCAACTTTGCCTTTCTCATCAGTTGAGGAAATAGTCCTTTTGAGGACTTCAATAGGAGGCAAAAAGCTGAGGTGATTCTGAAAGTCTTCCTCGTAGTGAATTGAAGACTTTGATCTGATGAGTTTCATGATCCCGGGAGCGCAAGGCTTCAACTCAAAAGGTGACAGAGCTGCATTTGCCAAAGTCCTCATGAAGAAATCATGGTAGTTGACTGGAATGCCATGCATGATATTGAACAGTAGATTCTTCATGATACCAACAACCTCTTCTTCTTCAGAGTTGTGGCCTTTAATTGTACTGAGGATTTTGGTCAGAAGGCGATATATCGTTCTACGAACATATATCAATTCCTTCACAAGGAATGTAGTTCTAGGAGCTTGGCCAGTTTTCAAAGGCTTCATCAGCACTTCCATTAGATGATTTGAAAGTTCAGGTTCCTCATAAACGAGCCTTGCACATTCAATAGGAGGACTGACTGGATGGCATGAAGCAATTCAGAGGCTGGAGCTTTGTAATGTATATTTTCAATCATCCAGTCCAGCACCCATGAATTCACATCTTCCACATTTCCAGTTAGGTGCAGTGTGTCATAGAATTGAAGAATAGGTTCTTCATTCCAGTCAGAGATGTAAACGCGGATGTTCAAAAGCCCAGCATTATGAAGAACACTCAGAACATGCTGGAAGCACGGGAGAGACTCCATATCCACGAGGAATTTGACAGTGCTCAAATACCTTGTCCTTGTCAATTAAGATTAACGAGTAGAAGTTCATCTGACTGGCAGTCCAGAACCTCTTGCGCCGAAGCCTTGCTGAGTCATATGGGTTAAATTCAGTGAAGAAATGGTGCACAGCAAAGTAATCATCAGCCTTGAACTTTTGCTTCTTAGCATGAGGATTTTGTTGCTTTGGCCGATAATTATAGCTGAAGACTTGACAGTCTCTTGATGCACAACCTCTGGAGCCATAGACTGAGGAATTTTAGCAGCCATTTTAGTAGCAGCTGTTTGCGTCTGCATTTCTTCATTTGTAGAAGCTACAACTTCTTAAGGAATTGAAATAAGAGAAGTCTGATGTCCTTCAGATCCCGTATGAATTTCTTCATTTTGTACAGGGCACTGAGGAATCTGATGCAGAGGTGTGGACAATGGTGAATTAGGATGATGACTTTCCCAAAAGTCATCATTCAGAACCAGTGTTGTAGACCCAGTGTCCACATCCTCATATTTGATTTCTTCAACGCCTGCCACTTCGGCTTTGAACTAAGGCATGGGCGAGGATACCAGTGGTGTTGAAGGGATATTATTTTAAGTGCATCTAGTGCCCCTTAGTGATTTTGGTGTATTGAAGACTTATAGGTTAAGGGACTGATATGTTTGTGAGTGCACACAGGCTCTATAAGTCCATGAGGAGTTTGATATTAATAGTGAAAGTTGACCCCTAAAAATGAATGTCTTCGACTGAAGACTTTGGTTCTCCCGAAGACTTTGAAAGTGAAGAAATTGGTATGACCTTGAAGACTTGATATTCATACGAGGAATTTGAAGCATGAAGACTTTTGTTTTCATAGTTTGATTTTCTTCTTCTTGAGTCATAGGAAACACCGTACTGTTAAAGGGGGTCAAGGTAATACTAAGGAAACATATTTCCAAGTGATGCTCATCTCAAAATCCTACATCTACCCAATCCTTCGAGTGAAGCCATTGGAAATCTCATATCAGTTCAGTCAATTTCTTCAGTGACAGAGACGAAGATCTTCTGGTCTCTAAGTAATTTGTTCTGACTGAGGAGTTGGGAATTCGCTAGTGCGGATTGCCTATATAGTGAGGAACATGATAGCCTGAGAAATTCGAACCTGAAATCCGACTGTTGCTGTGCCGCGCGCCAACTGTCCCAAAATATCCTACCACTTAACGGTCATATCAGACAAGGGCATTTATGCCTTATCATGTTGGGCTGCTCCCTAGGCTATAAATAGCCGCCCCCTACAACCACTAGCTGGTTGGCTGCTCTGAGATAAACTGACACTTGTCATTTAAGAGCATCCCATCCTCTGAGGTCTTTGAGCGAAAATCATCAAGTGAGGAAAACCCAAATCCCAAACCCAAACCTACAAACCCCAAAGTGATCGAGCATCACTGAAGAGATTGTTCCTGTGTGGAGCCGACGCTTGTTACCTTTGAGGACTGTGTATCCTCCAGATGGTTAGGCGTCATGGTCTGAGCATCCAAGAGGAATTTTGGATTGCCGAGTGACCAAGTCTGTAAAGGTTTGGAAGTCACCTATGAAGACTTATCAGTACTGTTGGGCGAGGTCTGTGTGATCTTAGCTCAAGGGGAATACGGTGAGGACTATGTGTCCGGGATGTGTGTCCTCGAGTTTAAATACTCAGCCGCTCCAACCAGACGTACAACTGTCACAGCAGTTGGAACTGGTCTACCAAATCATTGTCATCACCAAGCCAACTGGTTCTATTTCCTCAACCCTTTCATTTCCTTAGTTATGTGTTGATGTACCTGATCATTACTATTTGAAGACTTTGACTGAAGACTTTCTCTAATTCCTCAATCCTATTTCTTCAGTTTGTTTGTCTTCATCCTGCTTATCCTGTGTTTACTCTTTCTGTACTCTTTGTTTGTCTTTCACTTCATCATGATGACTATGCTATTGCTCTGTTATGCTTATACCTGAGTACTTATTCCACTGCAAGTAGTTCTTCGCTTAGGAATTTCCTCACACTAAAATTCCTTGGTGAAGAATTCATAAAAATCGCCTATTCACCTACCCTCTAGTCGACGTAACGCACTTTCAATTGGTATCAGAGCAAGGTACTCCCTTGTTCTGTGTGATTTTTGTTTAACTGCCTGGAGTTTTAGTTATGTCAACTACAGGTATGATCAAGGTCTCGGCTGGGTGTCCTACCTTTGATGGGATGGACTACCACTACTGGACGCAATTGATAACGATATTTGGTACGTTATGGAAAATGGCGTTCCCTCAGTCACTCTGTCTCTGAATGCTACTGATGTGAAGAGATTCAAGCAACTCGATTCTCAAGCGAAGAATATCATATGTGGCCATCTGATCAAAGGTCAGTACGGCAAAGTGAGTGCACTGGAAACTGCTAAGCTGATTTGGGACAGGCTGCCCAAGGTCAACAAAGGAGTCTCAACTCAACATGACTCCCGAGTTGATGTTCTTCGTAATCTCTTCAACCTCTTCAAAAGACTCGACAACGAAAATGTTCAGCAAACCTTCGATCGCCTCACTGACATCTCAAATGAGCTTCAAGCACTTGGTGCCACCGATATCACCGATCATGAGGTGGTGAAGAGATTCCTGAGATCACTTGACACCTCATTTGATACCCTCGCACTGATGTTCAAGAACAAGATGATTACAAGTCACTTGATCTCGCTGATATCCTCGAGAGGCTGAACACTCATGTGTTCCAGCTTGCTGAGAAGAGAGATCTCTATGGACCAAGCTATGAGAGAACTTGCCACAAATGCAAGAAACCTGGCCACTACATGTTTGATTGTCCTCTATGGGAAAAGGAATCAAAGAAGAAGAAGTACAAAGATGAGGATTCTAATGACTCAAAGAAGAAGAAGAAATCTTCAAAGTCTTCATCGTCAAAATCCTCAAAGTCTTCATCTCACAAGAAGATCAGTTCCAAGAAGGCCCGGGCATTCATTGTCAAGGAAATGGACTCTAAAGCAGAATATGAGGATAATGTGGAAGAGGAGGAATCTGAGGAATCTGACTCTGGTGTGGCTAACCTAGCCCTCGCTACTGCTTACGTCAGCAAGTCCATCTTCAACACGGAAGAAAATGACTTCCCCGACTCTGCTGATAAGGGCAACAATGACTATGCTCCCACCTATTGCTTCATGGCAAAAGGTGCCAAGGTACTCAAACATCCCCCCTCTGACTCTAGTGAGGATGAATCTGATGACAATCTTAGGCCTAGCTATTCAAAACTTGCAAAAGTTGTTGTTAAACAACAGAAGGCTTTAGAAAAGATTCAAAATCAACTAGACAGAAGCAATGACCTGTTGGGTGAGGAATTGAATCAAACTAAGACTCTGACAAATAATCTTCAGAGACTTCAAAATCAGTTTGACAACCTTCAAAATCATCATAACACTCTCTTAACTGATCATGAAAGGCTTTCTTATGAATTTCTTCAGAGAAAGCAAGATCTTGAGAAGTTAAGCGAGTTATGAAGATCTTCAGAAGGAAAACGATTCATTGGTTGCTCAACAGATCAGTTCTGCTCATGAAGAATTTATTCCACCATGTCTTAAATGCATTGAGCATGAATCTACTAATTCATCACCTGAATGTTCAAATGCTTCTGTTGCTGCAAATTCTTCAACTGTGTTTGTGGTTACAAATTCCTCATCTGAGGATACCACATGTATCACTGACGATAATGCAGGGCTGAAGGAATTGTATGTGACAGGCATTTACAAAAGCCTCAAAGGGCATTAAACTCTATGTGATGTGCTCAAAAACCAGATCTTGAACAGGAACCCTAGGAAAGAGGGTATTGCCTTTGAGAGAAAACTCAATGCTGATGTGACCTACTGGAAACCTGAGCAGTACCCAAAACCTCATGGGTTGCTGCGAAAGGACCTCCTGTAGATCCATGCACTTTATCTGGCTTTACCTGTAATTCTTCATATTCCTCTGATGAGTCATTTGACTCCAACTATAAACTGTTCAAGAATCAGAACGGTGAAGTATTTGCTCGATATGTTGGAACTAATTGCAGGAACAGTCCCCCTATGAAGAAAATCTGGGTTCCTAAAAGGTGCCTTGAAAATATTCAGGTGAATGTCATCATGACACCACCCATGAAGAATAGGAACCCCAGATCAAATTCTCCATATGAATCAAAATCTTCATATGGATCCAAGTCCTCATATGGACCATATTCTTCATATGGATCAAATTTCTCACGCGGATCAAAATCCTCATATGAACATCATCGTGCTAACACTTCTGTTTCGCGGGGAAATTCTAAAGGCTATGAATATGTGCATTATTCTTCAAACCATTATGTTCATAAGTCCTCGAAGAATTTCTCTGCTTATGCATATGCTTATCCTGACCACCCTTCTGTGAAACAAAGTGCACCGGCTTCAATGCCATCGTTTTCTTATGGAGCTCACAGAATGATGAACTCTTTGCCACCCCTCCAGATGTAGGTGGTGAAGAAAAAGAACTAATCTCTTATGTAGGGTCAGGTCTCCAGACGAACTTACTCGTCTGAAGAATTTGCTGGAGACCTGAATGTGCTTGAAAGGATGCAAGCTAATCATGAAGAAATGAATCATTTATTTCTCACATCCTCATATTGCTATATCTATTACTGTTGATGAAATTGATATCATATTCTTCACTTATGAAGTATATGGGTTCGTAAGTTGCACTAATTCATCTGCAGGATGAACAACCCAAAGCTACTGAGTGGGTCCTCGATAGTGGATGCACAAATCACATGACTGGTGACAGGAGCTTGTTGATGGACACTGATTTTTCACCATCTCATCTGAAGCATATCACCTACGCTGACAAAGGAAAAAGCAAGGTATTGGGTCTAGGTAAGGTTGCAATCTCAAAGGATAAAAACATGGACAAGGTCATGCTTGTTGAGTCCTTGTGATTCAATCTTATGTCTGTCTCAATGCTTTCTGATCTTGATATGGTTGTTGTCTTTGGCAAATTTCGTTGCCTTGTGCTAATGGAATATGACAACTCCAAAGCTTTGAAGGCTTTATGAAAGGAGACTTGTATATTGTTGATTTCTCTGCAGGACCACAACCTGCCACATGTCTACTTGCAAAAGCTTCAAAATGATGGTTATCGCATCGACGACTTGGTCATGCTGGGATGAGGAACTTGCATACACCCGCGAAGAAGAAGCACGTCATTGGCATCGAGGGTGTCAAATTCCTCAAAGATCATCTTTGTGGGGCTTGTGAGGCTGGAAAGATCACCAGAGCCAAGCATCCCTCAAAGACTATCATGACCACTTCTCGTCCCTTTGAATTACTTCATATGGATCTATTTGGCCCTACTCATTATGCCACGTTCACTAGTTCTTCATCATTATATGGCTTTGTCATAGTCAATGACTATTCTCGTTACACATGGGTGCATATCATCACTTACAAAAATGAAGTGCAGGAAGTCTTCAGACGATTTTCCTCATGGGCTTCCACTAACTTCGGTGTGAAGATCAGGTATATCAGGAGTGATAATGGAACCGAGTTCAAGAACACTGGCCTCGATGAATATCTCGATATTCTTGGTATTACTCACGAATTTTCTGCTCCTTATACTCCTCAGCAGAATGGCGTCGTGGAGCGCAAGAACAGGACTCTTGTTGAGGCCTGCACTGTGCTTGATGAATACAAGACGCCTCAGCATTTCTAGCCTGAAGCAATTGATACCGCGTGCCACATCATCAACAGGGTATACCTTCACAAATTCTTCAAAAAGACCTCATATGAACTCCTCACTGACAAGAAACCCAATGTAAGTTATTTCAAAGTCTTTGGTGCTAAATGCTGGATTAGAGATCCTCACCATCACCCTAAATTTGCACCGAAAGAACATGAGGATTTTATGATTGGTTACGGAAAGGACTAGCACACCTACAGAGTCTTCAACATCAATCATCACAAGGTTGTTGAAACTGTAGATGTACGGTTCGATGAAACTAATGGCTCGCAAAGAGAGCACCTACCTCTTGTGCTAGATGAAATGTCACCCGAGGAATCCATCAAGTTCAAAGTTACTGAGGATGTCATCCCTACCGAAGAATCTGCAGAAGAAGTCATTCCTGATCGTGAAGAAAATCATGCTGGTGCTGCTGAAGAAACTGGTCCTGAAGAAACTGTTGGGCCTAAGCAAAGTTTTCAACCCGCACATCCTCGCATTGCAAACGAAGTGCAAGTTGAGAAGATCATCGATGACATTCATGCACCAGGTCCCCTCACGCGCTCAAAAGCTTCACATTTATCTAACTTTTGTGGGCATTTTGCGTTTGTCTCTATCACATAGCCCACTAAGGTAGATGAAGCATTCATGGAATCCGAGTGGATTCAAGCCATGCAAGGTGAATTGCATCAATTCGAGCTCAACAATGTGCGGGAGCTTGTCAAGCGACCAGACCCACGCAAGCACAACATCATCGGCACCAAATGGATCTACTGCAACAAATAAGACGAAAATGGCCTCGTGGTGAGGAATAAGGCTCGTCTTGTAGCGCAGGGCTACACACAGGTTGAAGGAATTGATTTCGATGAAAACTTTGCACCTGTTGCTAGACTTGAGGCTATTCGCATATTGCTTGCTTATGCTAACCATCATAATATCATCCTACAACAAATGGATGTGAAAAGTGTATTCCTCAATGGTAAGCTTGAGGAAGAAGTATATGTTGCTCAGCCACCAGGTTTTGAGGATCCAAAATTTCTAGATCACGTCTACGGACTCAACAAGGCCCTCTATGGCCTCAAGCAAGCACCTCGGGCGTGGTATGATACACTGAAGGAATTCCTCACGAAGAAAGGCTTCAAACCCGATTCACTTGACCCAACTCTTTTCACCAAAACATATGATGATGAATTACTCGTGTGCCAAATATATGTTGATGATATTATGTTTGGCTATACTAACCAATGTTATAGTGATGAATTTGCCTATATGATGAGCGAAGAATATCAAATGTCTATGATGGGAGAATTGAAATTCTTCTTAGGTCTTCAAATTCGTCAACAATACTATGGCATATTCATATCTCGGGAGAAATACCTCAATGATGTATTGAGGAAATTTGGCATGCAAGATTGCAAAGGCGTCAAAATTCCTATGCCCACAAATGGCCATCTATGCACTAGTGAAAATGGTAAAGACTTCGATCAAAAGGTATAACGCTCCATGATTGGCTCTTTATTGTACCTGTGTGCGTCTAGGCCGGATATTATGCTTAGTGTTTGCATGTGTGCCCAATTTCAAGCTACACCGAAGGAATCACACCATAAGGCTGTGAAGCATATTCTTCGATATCTAGCTCACACACCAACACTTGGATTATGGTATCCCAAGGGCTCTTCCTTTGATCTCATTGGATATTCAGACTCTGACTATGCTGGTGATCGGGTGGACCGCAAGTCAACGTCAGGCACATGTCATTTCCTCGGACGATCCTTGGTCTGTTGGTCCTCGAAGAAGCAGAACTGCGTATCACTCTCCACAACAAAAGCTGAGTAGATTGTTGTTGGATCTTGCTGTGATCAATTACTATGGCTGAAGCAAACACTCAAGGATTATGGCATCAACGTGAAGAATGTGCCACTCTACTGCGACAATTAGAGTGCTATCAAGATTGCTCACAACCCAGTTCAGCCTCGAAGACAAAGCACATCCAGATTCGTCATCATTTTCATCGTGACCATGTGTTGAAGGGCGACATCTCCATCGAACATGAAAGTAATGAAGACCAGCTGGCCGATATCTTCACAAAGCCCTTGGATGAGAAGAGATTTAGCAAGTTGCGGTGTGAGCTAAATATCCTAGAATCTTCGAATGTTCTTTAAAAAGGACACACATCCTAACACTTATGCTGACTTGATGACTTAGCTGTACAACACACGAAGTAACATTCTTATTCAATCAATGAAGACTAACCCTCTAAGTGAGAAGAAATTAATGAAGAAATTGATTCTCAGAACCTTACGAGAGTTGTACGCGGTGAACTAAGCCTTCTTATACGGTAGGTTACGCCACCAACCAAACTTGATAATTCTTCGATTTGAGCTTTTCTTCATTTTTGAAATTCCTCAGTTTTTTCAAATTCTTCAACTTTGCATTGTCTTCACTCTTTCCGTCGTTGTTCTTCATTTGTCCATATATATATATATATATATATATATATATATATATATATATATATATATATATATATATACACTATGATAAACTCAACCCAGTCTGTTCACAAATTCTTCATGTGCGTTCTGCTTGAAACTCGTTCAAATTCTTCGTTGTGTCCTTGTCAGCTGAAGAAATTGCGAACGAAACTTTAAAATATTCTTATCTGAATTTTCAGCGTTTGCCGCTCAAACCGTTATGCATTCCACGATATACTTATCTATTCACTGACGATCTCACACGATCTCCACCTCTCAGTACGTGGGTGACACATGTCACGCGAATGAGAAGGGTGAGGGGCACGTTCGTCCAAATTCTTCGGGCGAACAATTTTTCACCTCTGCTATAAATACCCCCTTCCATTCCTCATCTCACATTTACTCCGCTCGACCTCACTCCCTCGCTCGAGCTTCTCAATCCCTAGCACTGCCGCTACCTCCATCTTCGCCGGTGAGGAAGAGCTTCACTGCCTCGACCTCGTCGCCGTCGTACTCGCGCTGGCAGCGAAAATCTTCTCTCCGCCGCCGCCGTAGACGTCTTCCTCCGCCAAGTTAGGGCATGGAAGATCTGAGCTGACGAACTTCTAAATCTACACCTCTTGTTTGTCGTGTTCTTCATCAAGGGTAATTAAAAGTTACTTTTACCGTATTTATTCTATTGATGATTTTCATCAAATCTTAAAAAGGTGTTTATTCTTCAACCTCCACACTCTAAACACCTAGCACAACTCTTCAGTTCTTGATCTGTTTCTCTAAGTGATGTTTTTCTGCACGATTCCTCAACTGTGTGAATCTAACGATCCGCACAACCCTGGAACCTAAGTCAAAGAACGCTTAGTGAAATTCTTCAAGACACATCGGGTCAATTTCCACAAACTTGTTCAATTTTACAAAAACTTCTGAGAACGCATATGACCTCTCCAAATTCTTTGCACCTATACTCTGTTCACAGGTACACATGTCTGCTGTTGAATCACTAGGTTCTCATCAACTTAACTCATTTGCAGCGTTCCTCGAAGAAAAGCTGCATACTTCTTTCAGAGAACTCGATTGTTCAAATTCATCAGCTGAAAAAAATGGCAGATGGTAAACGGCCTCAAAAAAGAGGAAAGAAGCTTGAAGTTAATAGTGCTTTTGAGATCCCTGCGGACATCTATGCAGGGTACTGCACACCTGATGAGGCAACTCTTGGCAAGGAGACAAACAATGAGCGCAAAGTGCGCATTCAGAGGATTGAAAGAAGATGGACAAGAGAGTGGAGGGAGTACAGATATGTCACTCCCAAATACATGAAGAAAAATCGCTCTTAACCCTCCATGCTCAAGACCTCCTCTGGCACCTGGCCAAAGAGCTAATCCAACAAGCCTTAAACATGGTGAGGATTATGCTGATGAATGGGCCAGGCGGCAAGCTAAGTTGGCCAAGCAGGCCAAAGAAGCAGTGAAGAAAGTTAATTAGGATTCTGCTGCTGCCGCTGCCGCTGTTGAGGCTTCTTCAAAGCAAGAAGGCTATTCCAAAGAAGCTAGCCAAGAAACCACCTTCCTCAACAATGCCCTCACGGCCAAGCTCTTCTTCAATGCCCTCACGGCCAATCTCCTTAGTGCCACCAAGGCAAATTCCTCAAGTTGCCCCAATTCCTCAAGCTGCACAATTTCCTCGGGTTTCAAAACCCTCAGCTCCTCCGGCAAAGTCCTCAGCACCTGTGCATCTTGCCACGTGTCAAAGGACCACTGGCATATCAATTTCCTCAGGAGCTTCAGCAAGTTCTTCAGCTCATCCTTCATCAACCGGTCCCACTCTGCTGAAGACCAAGGCCACTGCTGGACGAGGAACTAGACCAAGTCCTCACAAGAAGCAGGTGGTCTTTCAAACTCCATCTGATGATGAGGCTGATGATGATGAATTAGCTGATATCATCAAGGACAGACATCAGCGGGCTGCTAGAGCCAAAGGGAGTGTTGTGCCCCTTCTACTAGATCCGAAGAAGATCCTGGATTTCATCGATCTCTGGCACAAAGATCCCAATGCTCCAATGCCAGAGTTGGGCGTCACTCCTGGACAAAGTCACATGGTGACGGCGTTCACTGCTGAAGAAAAGTGGAAGTATGACCAAGCCAAAGTGGCTAAGAAAGCACAGTACAAGAAGTAGTGCTATATAAAGGACAATGTCCTCAATCTTTCGCCTGAGCAGCTCATTGCACTGCATGCTGATATCAAGAAGCTCAGCGATGAATTTGACGCATACAAGGCAGAATGGCAGAGTGCCAAAGTCAGATTCGTAAAGATGAAGAAGAAATTCACTTCAAGTGATGCTGCTCCTGTGCACATTGAAGTCATTCTGGCTAAAGCATCTACACAAGCAACTGAAGGAATTGCCAGCACCGCTGATGAAAATCAAGCTGCTGATGAAACTGCAAGCACCAGGGCTGCTAAAGAAATTCCTGCCTCTGAAGAAACTGTCAGGGCAACCACTAGTGTTGCGCCTGAAGAATCTGCCAGGCCAGCTGAAGACTCTGTTGCTGCACCTGAAGAAATTGCTCAAGAGAGGCCAACTGCATCAGTTGGACCTGAAGAAATTGATCCTACTCCCACTACTCCGCCTGCACCAACACCAAGCTCAGTTCTTTCTTCTGCTCTGGAAGTGAAGAAAACCAAAGCTGCGGAGCGAGCTGCTCTGAATAAGAGGAAATGATCGGCTGCCTCGGAATCTTCGGTCCCCAAGAAGGTGAAGATTTTGACAAGTTCAATGGACAATCCCATTGATGTTGTTCCTCTTGCAAGCATGCCATCAAAGGAACTTGTTCCTTATGGTGAAGAATATCATATTCCAGATGAATCTACTGAACAAGATCCCTCTGCTGCTTCCACAAAGCAGATGGATGAAGAAATTGAAGTTGAGACTTTCACTTCAAATCCTCAGGTATCATCGCCAATGCCTCAGTTTACTGCTGAAGAAGCCGACGTTGAAGAAATGGAAGTGGATGAGGATGTGGACATTGCATGCACCACTCCTGTGATGAACGATGATTTTTGGGATAGTCAACACCCCAACTCTCGTCTGTTCACACCACTACATCAAATTCCTCAGTCCCCAGACCAACAGAAGTTCAAATGGGCTCTAAAGAAATACACACTGCCCCTTCCATTCATGAAGAAATCCAGCCACTAGTTCTAATGAAAATACTGCTGGAGGCCCGGGCTGCTACTGAAGCAAAAGTTGATATTCCTCAGCCTGCGGCTCCAGAAATTGACATTCCAGAAGTTATTCTTCAAATCACTGACACTCCTCAGCCGCAGCTGAAGAATCCATTCTCCAAAACTCCAAAGTTTAAGGCTGATGCCTTCTTCAATGAGCATGTATTCTTCACTGATTACAATCCATATGATTCTGCTCGTCTGAGGAGGAAGTGCTTCTGGATAGCCAGTCAGGCAAATTTCTATTCTTCAGTGCTTTTCAACAAGGACAAAGTCTTCGACCGTGAGCATATTCCTCACTTGGATATGGAATCACTACCTTGCTACACGCCAGTCCTCGCTGCCATCCATGATGCTGGCCTGCTCAATTTCTGCACTGACATATGCGATTGGAATGAAGAACTCATTCTTCAATTCCATGCAACGCTGCACATCACAGGCACTGTTGAAGATGTGAACTCATGGGTGTTGGACTGGATGACAGAGAACTCACACTATAAGGCACTGGCCACTGAATTGCTTCGTGCCATGCCTGTCAGTCCTCCCCCAGAAAGAGCACGTCTCATCTACTCTGAAACTGAGCTGTCAGATAATTTCATGCAAGTGTTGATGAAGCCATTGAAGCCTGGACAAGCCTCAAGGACCAAATTCCTTGTGAAGGAATTGCAATATGTGCCAAGGACAGTCTATTGCATTCTGACAAAGACATTGAGTCCTATCAAAGGCCACGACTCGAATGATGAAGAAGTCGTTGGCATCATGAAGAATCTGCTTTTCAACATCATGCACGGTATTCCCATGCACTATCATGATTTCTTCATTAGGACTTTGGCAAATATTGCAATGTCCCCATTTGAGTTGAAGCCTTACACTCCCTAGATTACGAGATTACACTCAACCATGGCAGCTACTTGCCCCCAATTGAAGTCCTCAAATGGACATTTTCCTCAGCTCATTAAAAGTGCAAGGCCACTGCTATTATTGATGAGGGCATTCGACCATTGGATGGACAGTTTCACAAAGCTGCTTCATACTCCACCAATGATGACTCTGCTACTCATGATTCTGCCACCAATGCATCCAAGCAAAGTCCTCAGGCAACAACTCCAAGGGTGATGACTGATCGTGAGCTTCTCCTCAGTCTTCATCAAAAGGTGGATCGCAATCACAAATGGGTAAAACGTCAGTTTGGTTAAATTCTTCACAACATGACTGCCACATATAATTCTGTGAAGAAGAACCATTACTACCTTAACGAAGTTTTTTATCGCACCTAGGCTATTCTGTCTCATCTCTACGGTGATGAGGATCTCAAGATGGGCTTCAAACAGGACTTCGGCTGGTCTAAGCCCCCACCGAAGAAATTCAACAAAGTTGCAGTTCCTCCTCTAGTTCCCAGTTCATATTCCTCATCCCGTGATACTGATGAAAATAAAGATCTGGACGACACTGCGGCAGGCCCTACTCCAACAAACGACCCCAATAACGCTGACGCTCCTCCATCGACTTCGTGAAGAAACTCTTCAGGGGCGTTAGTCCTCACTTTTCTTCCCTTTTGGTCATTTGAAGACAAAGGGGGAGAAATTTGAGTTAGTCTTCAAGCAGTTCTATATATATGGGCGTTTTTTTGTTAAGTTGCAACTCTCGCTCTTTTGAAGCTTTTGTTGATTGAGTTGTATAAACTTTAGTCCGATGGTGACCTGATACTTTTGCTCTATTTTTCTGCATCCTATTTCCTCATTAATGTTATGCACGCATGTTGAATCACATCAGTCACCATATTTCATCATGCATTTCAAAGTCTTTGTTCTATAAGTCAAATGCGTGTATGAATTACAAAATATAGGGGGAGATCTCCATGATTCTACTCGTCAAATGTGCATTGCTTCAAAAGCAAAAACCTCACTATGCACATTTTCAAGGGGGGTTCTTCTATATCTTGCAATCAAATTCCTCAATATTGAGTACTTTCAATTCATATGTTTATTCCCGTTGAAAACTTAACCTATATTGTCATCAATCACCAAAAGGGGGAGATTGTAAGTGCATCTAGTGCCCCTTAGTGATTTTGGTTAAGGGACTGATATGTTTGAAGACTTATAGGTTAAGGGACTGATATGTTTGTGAGTGCTCACATGCTCTATAAGTCAATGAGGAGTTTGATATTAATAGTGAAAGTCGACCCCTAAAAATGAATGTGTTCGGCTGAAGACTTTGGTTCTCCTGAAGACTTTGAAAGTGATGAAATTGGTGTGACCTTGAAGACTTGATATTCATACGAGGAATCTGAAGCATGAAGACTTTTGTTTTCGTAGTTTTATTTTCTTCTTCTTGAGTCATAGGAAACACCGTACTGTTAAAGGGGGTCAAGGTAATAGTAAGGAAACAGATTTCCAAGTGATGCTCATCTCAAAATCCTACATCTACCCAATCTTTCGAGTGAAGGCATTGGAAATCTCATATCAGTTCAGTCAATTTCTTCAGTGACAGAGACGAAGATCTTCTGGTCTCTGAGGAATTTGTTCTGAGTGAGGAGTTAGGAATTCGCAAGTTCGGATTGCCTACATAGTGAGGAGATGATAGCCCTGAGGAATTAGAACATTAAATCCGACCGTTGTTGTGCCGTGCGCCAGCTGTCCCAAAATATCCTACCACCTAACGGTCATTATCAGACAAGGGCATTTATGTCTTATCATGTCGGGCTGCTCCCTAGGCTATAAATAGCTGCCCCCTACAACCACTAGCTGGTTGGCTGGTCTGAGAGAAACTGACACTTGTCATTTGAGAGCATCCCATCCTCCGAGGACTTTGAGCGAAAATCATCAAGGGAGGAAAACCGAAATCCCGAACCCAAACCTACAAACCCCAAAGTGATCGAGCATCACTAAAGAGATTGTTCCTGTGTGGAACTGATGCTTGTTACCTTTGAGGACTGTTTATCCTCCAGACGGTTAGGCGTCATGGTCTAAGCATCCAAGAGGAATTGTGAATTGCCGAGTGTCCAAGTCTGTGAAGGTTTGGAAGTCACCTATGAAGACTTACCACTACTGTTGGGCAAGGTCTGTGTGATGTTAGCTCAAGGACAATACGGTGAGGACTGTGTGTCCGGGACTGTGTGTCCTCGAGTTTAAATACTCAGCCGCTCCAACCAGACGTACAACTGTCACAGAAGTTGGAACTGGTCTACCAAATCATTGTCTTCACCAAGCCAATTGGTTCTATTTCCTCAACCCTTTCATTTCCTCAGTTATGTGTTGATGTACCTGAGCATTACTGTTTGAAGACTTTGACTGAAGACTTTCTCTAATTCCTCAATCCTATTTCTTCAGTCTGTTTGTCTTCATCTTGCTTATCCTGTGTTTACGCTTTCTGTACTCTGTGTTTGTCTTTCATTTCATCATGATGACTATGTTGTTGCTCCGTGATGCTTATACCTGAGTACTTATTCCACAGCAAGTAGTTTTTCGCTTAGGAATTTCCTCACCCTAAAATTCATATGTGAAGAATTCATACAAATCGCCTACTCACCCCCCCCTCTAGTCGACGTAACGCACTTTAAATTATCCACTTCAATTTCTTCATCCAACTGCTCTGACGAAGTAGCAGAAGGATTTTCCTCATCATTGTCATCTTGAATGACATATTCTTCTCCAAAAGGAATGATTTCCTTGGATGGCACAACAGATATTATAACAACATCAATGGGATTGGTGAAGGAACTTGACAAAGTCTTCCCGTTCTTTGGAGTTGAAGACTCTAAATTCGTTGCTGCTTTCCTCTTTTAACAGTTGCCTTCTCCGCAGCCTTGGTTTTCTTCACTTCTAAAGCAGAAGGAAGGATGATATTCTTCATCTATGATGACTTTGCAGGAGGAGCAAATGAAGTCGGTGCAGTTTCTTCAGGCACAACGGATGCAGTTGCCCTGGCTTGTTTAGTTTCTTCAAGCGCAACCGCAGATTCTTCAACTGGCCTGGGTTGTTCTTCAAGCGCAACATTGGAGGTTGCCCTAGCAATTTCATCAGAAGATGGAATTTCTTTAGTAGCCCTGATATTTTTAGTTTCATCAGCCTCCTGATTTTCATCAGCTGCGCTTTCAGTTTCTTCAACAGACTGAGCAGAAGCATCAGCTTGTGGGGTTTGTTATTGCGATGATGTTGCAACGTGCATCTTGAGGGACTTAGTGAGCTTGACGAATCTGACTTCGGCACCTAGCCAATCTACACGGTAGGTGTCAAATTCATCACTGGGCTTCTTGATCTCCTTTTGCAAGTTGACAAGTTCTTCAGGAGTCATATTCAGAACATTTTTCTTGATAAATCTCTCGTTTCTATACTGGGCCTTCTTGAGTTGTTTGGCCTTCTCAAACTTCCATTTTTCTTCATTTATGAAGGCCGTCAACATGTGACTTTGGCCAGGAGTGAGGTTCAACTCAGGCATAGGAGTGTTTGGGTCCTTGTGCCAGAGATCAATGAAGTCCAGGATCTTCTTCGGATCAAGCAAAAGAGGCACATCACTTCCTTTGGCTCTAGCGGCCCTTTCTTGCCTTTTCTAATGATTTTTGCAAGTTGTTCATCATCAGCTTTGTCTTCATCAGACGGAACTTGGAAAGCAACTTGCTTCTTGTGAGGACTTGGCCTCGAGCCACGTCCAGCAGTGGCCTTTTTCTTCAACTGAATTGGACCAGTTGAGGATGGTGGTGGAGCTGAGGAACTAGCAGATGCTCCCAAAGCAATTGAGAAGCTTGTTGTCCTTTGGCATGTGGCAAGATGCACAGGTGTTACAGACTTTGCAGCGGTAGTTGAGGATTTTGAGGCATCAGAGGGAATTGGAGCTGCTCTTGAAGAATTTACCTGAGGAATTTTCCGTGAGGGCATTTCTGTTGAGGAACTCAGCTTCACAGCTGATTTCTTCAGCATGGCCTTCTTAGGCTTGCTAGCAGAGGCCTCAGCAGCAGCAGCAGAATCTTCATTGAATTTCTTCACTGCTTCTTTTGCAACTTTGGCCAATTTGGCTTGTCGCTTGGCCCATTCTCTGGAAAATTCCTCACCACGCCTGATGCTTGAGGGATCAACTTCTTGGCCTCGAGCCAATGGAAGTCTTGGACATGGAGAGTTAACTGCGAATTTCTTCATGTACTTTGGAGTAGCATAACGATATTCCCTCCATTCATTAGCCCATCTTCTCTCAATCCTCTGAATGTGCACTTTGCGCTGATTCTGGTTTTCCTTTCCATGAATTGCTTCATCACGTGTACAGTACCCAACATATATGTCATCAGGGATCTCAAAAGCAATGTTGCACTTTGGTCTCTTTCCGCCCTTCTGAGGTCTTTTACCTTCAGACATTTTCTTCACATGAGGAATTGGAACAATTGATGTTTTTGAGGAAGTATGCAATTTTTCTTTGAGAAATGCTGCAAATGAGTTAAGTTGATGAGAACCTAGTGATTCAGCAGCAGACATTTGTACCTGTGAATAGAGTATAGTTGCGAAGAATTTGGGGAGGTCATATGCGTTCTTAGAAATTTTTCAAAAGAATAAAGTTTGGGGAATTTGACCATGGGTGGCTTGAAGAATTTCACTAAGCGTTCTTGTCTTAGGTTCTAGAGTTGTATAGATTGAAAATCCACACAACTGTGGAATCTTCAAGAAAAACACAACTTAGAGAAACAAATCAAGGAACAGATGCAACAGGGTGTTTATGGATTGGGAAGTTCAAGAATAAACACCTTTTGAAGATTTTGTGAAAAAATGAGAATCAAAGTAGGGTAGTAAAATTATATTTTAATTACCCTGGAGGAAGAACACGATGAACTGTGAGTAGTGATGGAGAAGTTCGTCAGTCCAGCTCTCCCACGCCCTAACTTGGTGGTGAGAGACAGCTACGGCGGCGGCGGAGGTGAAGATTTCCGCGGCCGGCGCGAGTACGACAGCGACGAGGTCGAGGTAGTGAAGCCCTTCCTCACTGGCAACGATGGAGTGTAGAGGCGGCGCTAGGTCTGAGAGCTCGAGTGGGATGAGATCGAGCGGGGTAAATGAAGTATGAGGAAGGGAGGGGGTATTTATAGCCACGGTGAAAAACTGCCCGTCCAAAGAATTTGGACGAACATGCCCCTGACCCTTGCCATCCTAGCGACATGTGTCACCATGTACTGAGAGGTGGAGGTCATGTTAGATCATGGGTGAATAATTTAATCCTGTCATGGGATATGGAATGGTTTGAGCGGCAAAAGCCAAAATATTATATATGAATATTTTATAGTTTTGTTTGCAAATTCTTCAGCTGTGAAGGACACAGTGAAGATTTTGAACGGTTTTCAAATAGAACGCACATGAAGAATTTGTGAATAGACTGGGTTAAGTTTAGCATAGAGAGGGGACGGGTCCGATCACATTCACTTAGATGAAAAGTCAACTTGAAGAATTAGCAATAAGTGAATGATGTAGAGGACATGAAAACTCAAATACATAGTTAACTGCACCACAACAGACAGCTAACTGTGCGAACTATAATAGTTAACTGCCGGGTGGACTTTACCGTTGGATAGCTATTGAGAAGGAGGAAAAAACTCATGTTGATCTTTTTCCCAAAATCAATTTCGTTTGTAAACAAAATTCAAAAAACTAAAAAATCATCAAACGAGTTTTCAATGTTTTTGTGAAAGGAATTTTCAAACTTTTTGTCGGAATGATGCGTATTATATACCATTAGAAAGCTACTGATTAGACTGAATTTTGGCATATTTCGACATTTTTTGCCCGAACAACTACAGTATACGCTAACTGCTTGAGAGGAATAGCTAACTGTGTATGCTGAGCAAGTTAACTGCTAGACTGAAGAAATTGTTTTTTCCTTCTATACTTTTATCGTCGGGTTAAGTTAACTGCCGGGAGAGAAATAACTAACTGCCAGAAATCACGGCAGTTAGCACCAATTTAACTGCCAAGATTGAAAATACTTTTTTTTCGTTTTCATTCTTTCTCTTGGGTCACACTAACTCTTGGGACTGATTCTGCTAACTGACGGGACTGCAACAGTTAGCACCAAGTTAACTGTCGCATTGAAGAGACTAATTTTTTTTCATGGGTGATGCTAATTGTCTGGACTGGAATAGCTCACTGTCGGGCCTGCATCAGTTAACATCAAGTTAACTGTGATGATTTCCGAGGTTAACTTCGACTGGATTTTTTCGCTTGGGTCACACTAACTGTCAGGACTGAAATAGCTAACCATCTGGAGATGAGCAAGTTAACTGTAGGTACTAATTATTTTCCTTTGTTTTTCCGCTGAGTCACGCTAACCGCCACAGATTGCAAAGTATAATTGCCATTTGTTCACCAGCGTTAACTGCCATTTATTCGTTTTTTCTATTTTTTCTATATAATAGTAAACTACCATAGTAACATGAATTTAACTGGTACAGTTAACTGAATGGAACTATCAAATTAACTGCGCCAAAGTTAACTGAAATTAATTTCTATGGTAACAGTTACTCCCTCCATTCCAAATTACTCGTCATGGTTTGAGTTCACATTTGAACTAAAACCACGACGAGTAATTTGGAACGGAGGGAGTATATCATAGGGAATCACAATAGCACAATTGCCTAACAATGAACTGTTAACTTCATGAAACATGATCAATTAACTGAATGAGGATTTTTTTTAACGAAAATATGGCCCTAGGGCCTCATTTCATTGATTGATCTGAGAGGGGGAAAAGTACAAACTAAGGGAAGTGGCAGTTAAAGCGAGATTACAATCTGCCCGAATTTCATTTGGGGCAGCGTCCTACAGTACAAGACCTAACATGTAATAGAAATGATGGTGGCTCGAATATCCCGTCCAGCTGGTGAATCCCGGGCCAACCAACACCTTGCTTCACCCATGATACGACTGATTGGGCATGCACCGAGTGTTGTTGAAGATGCGGGCATTGCGTTCCTTCCACAACATCTATGCAACAGCGCAAATGGTCGCCTTCCTGTGCACCAGAGCCGGCAGTGCCTAGAGCTATCATGTCCATGATGCTTTGAGGGATCGGCCACTGGTGGTTGCTAGTGTCGCCATCCGTAGCATGGAGAACAGGTGTCCCAGCTTGTTGTTGATGCAGTTCCAAACCTCTGCCGAGAATGGGTAGTCTGCCAGCAGGTGAGCAGCCGTTTTCGGCATTGTCGAGCAGAGCGAGCAGTTTGGGTTGTGTAGAATGCCCCTAATGGCCTGGTTATCTAAAATAGAAGCACAAAAGCTAACTTCTATTTTAGATACTGCATAAATAACATAAGGCACACATATCTATTTTCTAATACATAAAACATGGATTAGAGCCCCTGGGAGGATCCAAAACACACTATACGCTCGCATTCTTTTCACTGAATAAACAGAACCTTACCTATTCAGCTCATTAGTGATTTAGATCAGATTTACTAACGAGCCGCATCATTTTTGTATCTGTAGATAACTGCATCCGGAAAAAAAACTGATTGCCGAATGCTGCCTGTTAAGCTCCAAATGAAACCGTTGGATAACTGCTGCTTGTTAAACTCCAATTAACTGCTTGCTAGTTGCTACCCGCTGCTTATAAAAAAACTGCTTGTGAACATCCAATTAACCGGGAGCCATGCTACTAGCTAACTGCAAGTGACCTACTGGTAACTGCCACAATTTTTGTAGGAGTTGAGCACAAGAGGGATATGAGAACAAGTTTCCTTTATTCAGTAGTAGTAGTAGCCTTTTTTGATGAGCAGCAAGTAAAATGGTTCCACGTCTCAACTTAATTTAGATAATAGAGGGGGCTTTCAGGTTCTTCATGTTCAACTGAATTTAACTAATCTCATAGTAGTGTTTTTTGGAGTACACCTCCATTACATACATGTATAACACAGTAGTACATATGAATCGTGTCTGGTGTACTTAGCATTTGAATGCTTAATTACCAGGGAAAAGAGAGGCGACCTTGGCCTTGGTGGTGGTGCGTACTTACCGGATAGAAGCTTTTGCACGAGCCTGCGTACGACGAACCCGGTTGACTCTGGCAATGGACAGCATCATCGATGATGATACATCCTTGCCGGCGTTATGCAAGAGCATCAGATTAACTGAAGTTAGCTACATTTATTTATAACAGCAAGAGCATCAGATTGTGTGGCACCGACACCGTGGTGACAACACAACAGCAGACCGATGTGTTAACTTTTCCTGTTTTTAGTAACTTATGCAAATTCCATAGTTAACTACTACGGAAGCAAAAAAAAGTTAACTTCTTTTGTTTTCAACGCACCAACGGATGAAAATCAGCAAGCTAATAGAAATCACAAAAATAAATTTGACTGAAGAGAGAACGGGGGCCAAATTCTGCAGTTAACAAGGTCAATACATCAGTTAACGTTTTAATTTAACACATCTAACTATTAGTCTCTAACTGCCCCACGACAAAATACTAACTGCCACACGGACGACAACTAGCTGTTGCAGAAGAACTGCAACAATGGGGGATGGGGAGAGCACCAATTAACTGTAGTCCAACTGTTCCTTGTAGAGGAACTCGAATGGCCGTCTATAACTCATGCTTCCTCGATGCACTACTGCCTGTGCGTTGCTCTCCATGTGGCGGACGGTTCAGAGTATGAGAGTTTTAAAGGGGAAGACAGGGAGGGGATGAAAACCACGAGCTTACTGCTGATGCCGACTGTCACCGCCGGTGCGCAGCACCAGAGCCGCGCGCCCCTCAATGCCTCCTAGCTGAGGTTGCTCGACGCTGAAAGACCACGCCACAATGAAGCAGGGCCGAAGGACCACATCGTGGCCATCTGGGTTCGCGGTCCTCCACTCGGCATCTGCGTGGCAGATTGACGCCGGCTAGGACTGATGTAGGTGCGGCGGAGTTCGTCCCCAAGCCACGATGTTAAGGGAATCGTACCCAAGTCTCCTGTTGACGTTGCTGGCTTCATCCCCGTCGTGGGCCCAGCAGCTGCTGCAGTCTTATCGCTCGATTTCGTTGCTCGAAATCCGCAGCTGGCTATCGCGAGGAGGCCTCAGAAGAAACAGGAAAACTGGGGGGAATCGCCGCCGCTGCCACCGTGCACTCCCTCGCTCCGGTTATCGCCGTCGCTCACTCGCGCGAGGCGGCCCCAAAGCTACAGACAAGCGGGGAATCATCGCCACTGCCTCCGCGCACTCCCTCGCTCCGGCTGCCGCCGTCTCTCACTCACGCGAGGCGGCCTTGAAGTTACAGGTTAACTGGGGAACATTGCCGCCTCCGTCGCTCGCTACTTGTAGGCTGTAGCCACCGGTGGTAGGTATGTCCTGGGCGGGGGCGGATCGAGATCCGATAGCGATTTTGATTTGTAGTTTCATAATAGGGGTTCCTAAATAACCTTATTTAGGAACTCTAGAGGGAGGCAATGAAGAACACTAGTTGGAAAGACTGAAGATTTTACAAAGTTGATGAATTTGCAAAAAGAAGAAAAACTCAAATTTGAAGATTTTCAACTTTGGTTGGTGGTGTGACCCACCGTATAAGAACGATGATTTCAGACACCGCGTACAATTATCGTAGGGTTCTGAGAATGAAATACTTCATTAATTTCTTCACACTTAGAGGGTTAGTATTCATTGATTGAAGAAAAAGTTACTTCGTGTGTTGCACATCTAAGTCATCAATTTTGCATAAGTGTTAGGCTGTGTGTCCTTTCAAAGAACATTCAAAGATTCTAAGATACTAAGCTCACACCGCAACTTGCTAAATCTCTTTTCATCCAAGGGCTTTGTGAAAATATCTGCCATCAGATCTTCAATCTTCACGTGGTCGATGGAGATGTCGCCCTTCAACACATGATCACGAAGAAAATGATGTTGAATCTGGATGTGCTCTGTCTTCGAGTGGTGAACTAGGTTGTGAGCAATCTTGATGGCACTCTTGTTGTCGCAGTATAGTGGCACATTATTCATATTGATGCTACAGTCCCTGAGGGTTCGCTTCAATCATAGCAATTGAGCACAGCAAGAATCAGCAGCAATGTACTCAGCTTCAACAGTAGAGAGTGATACGCAATTCTACTTCTTCGAGGACCAACATACCAAGGATCGTATGAGGAAATGACATGTGCCTGATGTTGACTTGTGATCCACCCAATCACCAGCATAATCAGAGTCAGAATATCCAATGAGCTCAAAATCCGAGCCCTTGGGATACCATAATCCAAGTGTTGGTGTGTTAGCTAGATATCGAAGAATATGTTTCACAACCTTGTGGTGTGATTCCTTCGGTGTAGCTTGAAATCGGGCACACATGCAAACACTAAGAATAATATCTGGCCTAGATGCACATAGATACAATAAAGAGCCAATCATGGAGCGGTATACCTTTTGATCGAAGTCTTTACCATTTTCATCGATGCATAGATGGCCATTTGTGGGCATAGGGATTTTGACACCTTTGCAATCTTGCATGCCGAATTTCCTCAATACATCCTTGAGGTATTTCTCTTGATATATGAAGATGCCGTTGTGTTATGGACGAATTTAAAGACCTAAGAAGAATTTCAATTCTCCCGTCATAGACATTTAATATTCCTCACTCATCATATAGGAAAATTCGTCACTGTAACATTGGTTAGTACAGCCAAAGATAATATCATCAACATATATTTGGCACATGAATAATTCATCATCAAATGTTTTGGTGAAAAGAGTTGGGTCAAGTGAATAGGGTTTCAAGCCTTTCTTCATGAGGAATTCCTTCAAAGTATCATACCACACCCGAGGGGCCTGCTTGAGGCCATAGAGAGCCTTATTGATTCTGAAGACATGGTCAGGAAGCTTTGGATCTTCAAAACCTGGTGGTTGAGCAACATATACTTCTTCCTCAAGCTTACCATTGAGGAATGCACTTTTCACATCCATTTTATATAAGATGATATTATGATGATTAGCATAAGCAAGCAATATGCGAATAGCCTCAAGTCTAACAATAGGTGGAAAAGTATCATCGAAATCAATTCGTTCAACGTGTGTGTAGCCTTGAGCTACAAGATGAGCCTTATTCCTCACCACAAGGCCATTTTCATCTTGCTTGTTGCGGTAGATCCATTTGGTACCGATGATATTGCGCTTGCGTGGGTTTGGTAGCTTGACAAGCTCCCACACATTGTTGAGCTTGAATTGATGCAATTCCTCTTGCATAGCTTGAATCCACTCAGGCTCCAGAAATGCCTCATCAACTTGGGTGGGATCTATGATAGAGACAAAATCAAAGTGCCCAGAAAAGTTAGACAAATGTGAAACTATTGAGCGTGTAAGAGGACCTGGTGCATTGATGTCATCGATGATTCTGCTAATCTACATTTCATTTGCAACGCGAGGATGAGCAGGTTGACGACTTTGATTTGGCTCAACATTTTCTTCAGAGCCATTTTCTTAAGGTGCACCAGCATGATTTTCTTCATGATCTGGAATGACTTCTTCAGCAGATTCTTCAGTGGGTATGACATCCTCAGCAGCCTTGAACTTGATGGATTCCTCAGGAGACATTTCATCTAGTACACCGCGACGCCGCCGAGCTCCCCCCTGTCGCCTTCCTCCTCGTGCCAGTAGGCAGAGGAGGGACACCGCGACGCCGCCGAGCTCGCCACGCCACCTCCCTCCTTGCCTGCCTCACCGAGGCGCCTCGAAGCCTCCTCGGCATCGCTCTGGACCCCTGACCCCCCTCACTCTCCCGTGCACCTCTTCCCTCTCTCCCTGCCTCGCCTCCCTCGCCCCCTCTCCCGAAGCAGAGCGCAGCCGCCGACGCCGTTCGCCGTAGCTGCAGCCACCGCCTTCCCCTCGCTTCTCTGACCGGACCAGAGGCTCCGCCTCGACCCCCTCTTCCTCCCCACCGACCCACGCCCTACCGGAAGCCCCGAAGCGCCGTCCCGACGCTTTTCCCCTCCTCGGCCACCGAGGACCGCCGCCGTCGATTCACCGCCGTCGCCGCCTCCCCGAGCTTGCCGTCTGCTCCAACCGACTCCCCGTGAGCTCCTCTTCCTCCTCCCCCTTCCCGTTCTCACTCTCGAGCACCACAGCAACTGCACCGAGTTCGGCCGAAACCTGCCGCCGCCTGTGACCGCCGCCGACGTGCCTCCGGCCACCTAGTGGCCCGGCTGTTGTGCTCAGCTTTCTCCCCGCGCTGCGTAGAGCATGTAGGTGCCCCGCACGAGCCTCCCCGGCCACCGTAGCGTCAACCCCGAGCTCGCCCGAGCTCCGGCGACCGCCACGGTCGACGCCGGTGACGATTCCGGCCGTCTTAGGCCCAGCCGCTGCCACTACTCGACGCGGACGAGCGCCCGCGTCACGTAGACGCTCTCCGCCGGCCATTTGGTCGCCGGAGGAGGGAAACCGCACCCCTCCGCCGTCTCTGGCTCCGCCGGCGACGAGTCGCGGGTCAACTCCGGCGAGTTGACCCAGGTTTGACCTTCCCCGTGTGTCACTGACGTGTGGGCCACCCCCCCTGACATTTTAGTTAATATTAGTTTAACACTAATTAACCTAGGTTAGTTAGCTGATTAGTCGCTGACAGTGGGCCCCGTGGCTATTAACCTGATTAGTTAGAGTTAATTAACTCTGTTAGTAACCTAAGTCACTGACCAGTGGGCCCCACTGGTCAGGTTTGACCCGGACCGGCCCCTGTTGACCTGCTGACGTCATGCCAACGTCATGCTGACGCAATAAGTATTTTCTGGATTTAAAAATAATCAGGAAATTCCAGAAAATGCCTAAAACTTCAATAAATAATAGAAATTCAACCGTAACTCCAAATTAAATAAGTTATATATGAAAAATTATCAGAAAAATTCAAGGAATCCATCTGTACCATTTTCATGCATGTTAGAACAACTTATCACTACTGTTTAGGACAAATGAAGTGAATGACATTTGAATAATCACATATGGAGTTTGAATTTGAATCTTGGATTCAAACCAACTTCATTTAATCTGGTTTTAGTTGCATTAGCTCAAAACACATTCATTTTGCCATGTCATGATCATGCATCATATTGCGCATTGCATTGATTGTGTTCCCTTCTGTGTTGCCGGTATTCGTCCCCTCTCGATAGACGTGATACCGATGATGTGATCGTTGACACTGATGAAGACTCAATGTTATCTTCAGAAGTGCCAGGCAAGCAAAACCCCCTTGTTCATTCCGATACAATCCCACTCTCTCGCTCCTGCTCTCTTTTACTGCATTAGGACAACAATGATTCATCTGTTACTTGCTGCGGTAGCTGAACCCCTTTATCCTCTGCATGACCTGTCATTGCCATAGTAAATAGATTGAAACCCACTAGTATGAGTAGGAGTTGTTTGAGACCTGTTGTGCCTACTCATTCATGTTTGTTGTCATGCCTGCTACTGCTTAGAGTTGAGTCAGGTCTGATTCATCGGGGATGAATCAGAGACGTGTGAACATGTCCTACTGTGTGTGAGCTAAGTGTGTGAACACGATTTGGTAAAGGTAGCGGTGAGAGGCCATGTAGGAGTACATGGTGGGTTGTCTCATTGCAGCCGTCCTTAGGAACTGAGTTCTGTGTTTGTGATCCATGATTCAGCTAGTACCATACATTGGGCCCTGAAATATGACCCCGCTCGACTTCTTATTCACCCTAGTCCTCTGTCCAGGAGTTGCAACTAGTTTCTGGTGTTTGTAGCTTACTGGAGGCCGTGGACAGCGCTGACTGTAGGGGTGGGCTGTGATGCGGTAGGTACGTGGCACGGTGTACCGGATGCCCGTTTGGTATCTCGGGAACCCTGTTCACATCGTTTGGGGCTGTGAGCGAAACTCCGGCCGGATCTCCTCATGGATGGAACCCGAATAGGCGATAAACCTGGACTAGAGACTTGAGTGTTTAGGTAGGTCGTGGTCTACACCCACGTCGGCTTTCGCTTGAAGTCTGCCGAGCACATGTCGTGTGCAGACGCTAAGTGGTGGAAACATGTATGAAGAAGTACACCCCTGCAGGGTTAACATCATCTATTCGAATAGCCGTGTCCGCGGAAAAGGACTTCTGGGTTGCCTATATCAGTTCATAGACAAGTGAAAGTGGATACTCTAAAATACGCAAGATAAGCGTGAGTGCTATGGTTGGCGTTCTCGCAGGGAGACGGGAGCGGATCCATAGTGGTGTATTGATATGGTGAATATGTGGACTCGTGTGCGCCACCTCAAAGAGTTACATTGCAGTCGTAGTTCAGGATAGCCACCGAGTCAAAGCTGGCTTGCTGCAGTTAAACCCCACCATCCCCTTGTTGAAAATGATGCATATGTAGTTAGTTCTGATGTAAGTCTTGCTGGGTACATTTGTACTCACGTTTGCCTATTCTATGTTTTTGCAGAGAGACTTCGGTCTCACTAGTAGTTCCGCGTGGACTTCGACGTTTAGCTTGTTACCTCAGCTACGATCTTGTGCCCTCGGCAGGATCTGGTAGATAGTCAGGCTTCTCAGCCTTTTTCATTTATAGATGTCTGTACCCAGACATGATAGCTTCCGCTTGTGCTTTGACTTGTATGCTCTGAGTGTTGGGTCATGAGACCCATGTTTGTAATATCTCGCTCCTCGGAGCCTATTGATTAAATACTTGAGTCGTAGAGTCATGTTGTGATGCCATGTTGTATTTGCACATATCGAGCATATTGTGTGTATGTTATTGAAATGCTTGGTATGTGTGGGATCTGACCATCTAGTTGTTTATCTTTAGTAGCCTCTCTTACCGGGAAATGTCTCCTAGTGTTTCCATTGAGCCTTGGTAGCTTGCTACTGCTCCGGAACACTTAGGCTGGCCGGCATGTGTCCTTCTTCGTTCCTGTGTCTGTCCCTCCGGGGAAATGTCACGCGATGAATACCAGAGTCCTGTTAGCCCGCTACAGCCCGGTTCACCGGAGTCCTGCTAGCCCAGTGCTACAGCCTGGATTCACTCGCTGATGACCGACACGTTCGATGCTGGGTCATGGATGCCTGTCCCTGTAAGTCTGTGCCACTTTGGGTTTACGACTAGCCATGTCAGCCCGGGCTCCTTATCATATGGATGCTAGCGACACTGTCATATACGTGTGCCAAAAGGCGCAAACATCCCGGGCAAAGGTAAGGCGACACCCGTGGGAATACCGTGCGTGAGGCCGCAAAGTGATATGAGGTGTTACATGCTAGGTCGATGTGGCATTGAGTCAGGGTCCTGACAGCGTTGGTATCAGAGCTTGACTGCCTGTAGGATTACCAAGCCAAACTGGTCGAAGTTGAGTCTAGAAATTCTTAGTTATATAAGGGAATTGATTGTGGATGGAACGTAAGGCTCTTTTTACTCCTTATACCTCATGCCCTTCTGATCTGAGTCATCATCTTCTCTTCTACGGGGATTAAGAACTAGGCTATCTCTTCTTTCTATCAGGATCACGTGTTACTAATCCGTAGACTTATAAGATTGTTGGATTTAAGCTTGAGTTCAGTTTCTACTACTTCCGTACGTTAACTGTTGATCTCGAAACCTTGATACTATGCTTCTGAGTGGTTATGCCACCATTTTTGTGAATGTCTCAAATCTTTTCTGAGCATTTACAGCCGTTATGCTGTCCGAGTCATCCCAGGTTTCCAAAGAGTCCGATGCATTTGCAAATCCCTTCCTCCTGTTTCCGATGTGCCTTTGGTCAAATTAATCACACAAATCAGTGAGTTGAGGTACTTTATTGCCTTGACATATATGTTGGAATTATTATTATGACCCTAAGTGCTTAGGGGATCATCTAGTGGTCTAGCCATGATTTGTGTCCTAGTGTGATGATTCTGGCCATCATTCTCGTAAGCATCCCGTGATGCCACTTAGTAGTAGGTATTCTATTTCTGGGTTTTGGACCCGAGATTCACCCTACTTACATCATGTTGATAGTAATTGCCAGCTCCCTTAGGTTATTAGTAACCTTTGCGTTAGTCCTCGAGGTCCGTGGTATATCGTTCTTCCAAATACCATGAACCATTATGGCAGAAGTTTGTTGGATCAACAGATCACAACAGGCCCTCTATGAGTTCTCCATTCTATATTGCGACTCTGCCAGCTCAACCTTTCTGCATGGGTTATCCGGAAGAATTATGTTGAACTTGGTTCGACATACTAATCTATGCATCCACAACTCAGAAAGTTATATGTTCCTTTGAGTTGTCCCTCTTTAGTTGTTTTCTGGCCCTCGTCTATCAATTGATAGTTAAGAGTATGCGTGCATTCGTTCGTCGATGCCTATTACCCTTGTGGTCCGCCAAGCCATTCTATTTCAGAATGAATAGGAGAAACAAACTCCAGTACCTCATCCATATTTAGGATTGGGTCAAAGTAGTTGTGTTCCGCAGATCAAGTTACAATCCAGCTTCTGGTCTGCTCTACCCTGAAGTATTACCTTCTTTATGACAGGAATTTCATGAGAATTGCACCACCTTTTGTGAATTCTTGACATAGTGATACTTCTCGCCATCCTTTTTCATTCCTCGGTTCCGTGTTGTTGCAGCCGGAGTGCCGACAAGTGAATCATGATGTGTGAACTCAATACTCCTAGCAACCCCATTGCTTGGCAGTTAATGGACAATAATCTTATTCTTAGTATGTTGGTTATTGAATCCCCATTCTAAGATTGATCGTGCTACCTAGTCCTTATTTCCTGGTGCACTCTTTGATTGATGAGTTAGGATTTTGTCAAGTCCTCGCTCATTTGATCATATCATCTTGCCCTGAAAAGCAAGATTGTTCTCGAGCTTAGTAACATATCGGTGGTTCGTGATTTCCGAAGATCTTCTCGGAAGTATTACCAGGTTGTCACCTGACCGCTATGTTGAGCTCGTGATCAAGTTGGTTTCTTGTGAACCACTTTCTCTCCAAGAATCGGTGTTAGATATCCCTGAGCTAGTTGGTTAAGCTAAACGACAACTTGGAGGGTTGGAAGATAAAAGCTTGCCTGACTTAGTTCGTTCCAAAGGGATATTCTTGTGTAGTGTGTGTTGAAGAAAGATGATATCTTCATCGATTGGTCCCTGTGATCAGTTGCTGGACCTATCGTCTTATCAATCCTTTGATTTGAGTGTGGGCTATCGTCAAATCAAGTCAGAACCAACGATGTTCGTAATGTTGTCTTCCTCGTGGTTGATCCCTCGAGCATACACCATTATATCTTTTGGATCTGACCAATGCTATCACCGTGTTCACTTAACTATGGAATTCCTTTTAAAAAGGGAACCCAGATGAATTGTTGTTGAGCCCATTGACAACATCCTTATCTCCTCCATGATTTTGTTGAACATTAAGTTATTGTTGGAAACTTTGAGGTATATGTTTGGATGGAAGAAGTGACTTCCTTTGATTCACGTGCATTTGATGTAAGTTGCCGCCGTGAATTCGAGAAAGCATGTTTTACCTCCTCGGGAACCATCCAAAGTCAGTTATGCACGTGCGAAGTATTCTGTGGTTTGATAGACTGATCATCTTCATTCCATATGTGTATCCTAGCACACCAAGCCACCGACTGATTTGTTCTAGGAGAAGGAGTTCTTTTTAAGAGCTAACCCGGGCTTAATCAAGAACTTTGATATCCTCGATGATGGTTCCCAACCAGAACTCGGTAGTGTTTATTATAAGACTACCATGTGGTCGTGCTTGTCTGGGACAACATGTTCACATGTTTGTAGCAGAACCAGCTCATGTTTTGGAGCTTGCTATCGTAGTTCATTTCCCGAGAATCTCGCAATGTCATCTCGTCGATTTGTGTTGCAAACTTTCATTTTTCTTCCTAGACTCGATGAGTCTGGAATATCCTGACACCAACCAGATCTGAATCTCAGGCAGATATGATGGTTGGAACATTTCCCAAGAACTATAATATTGGTCCCTTGATAACCGGTAAAGTGGATGTCGTGGCCAACACACCCAGCCGGAAGACCTATTATTGTAGTATCTTGTTTGAGGAAGTTGGCCACCTCCCCATAGGGATTTCATAGGATTTACTCCCTAGTTGCCCCTATGGATTTTGAGATCCCGAAGTCCGACCTTCTACTTGATGTCCTAGATACCAGACCATTTCTATGAATGGGTTACACTAGCACATCAAGGAAAACATTAGAAGCGGAGTGCTAAATGTCTCTCGGTCGATCATCCAGATTTTATTTCCTTGGCCCTGCGAAGGGTGAAATCTGAGAAGGTGTTATCTTCTTTTGCATCCGCATCATCCATCATCATTCATCATGGTAGTATGTTGTGTTGCCAGGATCCTTGACACGGATGCTGATAAAACCTCGATGATTGTGGAAATGCTCAAGTTCTTGAGAGCACGTACAAGCGCTACGTGTTATCATCGGCTCTAGCTGGGTTTGCTCTCAGTTCCCTCGGCAATGCTATGATCTATTCAAACAGTGAATTCACCCTCTATTGTTGGGTTCTTCCCCAGTTACCAGAATCATTCCCAGCATTTGCATTTTGTTCCCAGCTTGCACTGCCAATGTGCCATTCTACCATGGGTCTCTTCCATTTCCGGTGGTAAGCAAATTCATCCATTACGTTGTCTTCAACAAGGTAATCCACATCATCCAAGTCCGAGTATGCCATTCCACCGAACCCCTCCAAACGATTGCTCGAGAATTGCCTTAGGTTGGTTTAAAGAGTCTCAATGATCTCTGAATCAAAGGTAATTCTTTTTGCCACTTAAGGGGAGATATCTACGAGTCACGGTTCCGAAGGTATCTCGTTGTGGTATCATGGCAACTCAACTCCTCGCTACGTGGACAATCGTTTACCACCTTCTTAGGTGTGGAATCGTTGTCTACCTAGTGAACCTTCGTCATCCGTTTCTTTCCACCCCTCTTGATGGGTATCTCGTGTCTCAACCCGAGAGATGGTCCTATGTCTCATTCCGTGAGTTGTTCGATCTTCGAGAAGATCGACCCTTCTAGAGTCTCCTTCTTCCCTCCATGTCATGTTGGCAGGATTTCTCAGAGCAAGACATCAAGACAATGATGGTGAATGAATCAACGTTCAACTGAAGTGCACCCTGGATCGTGAAGATTATACTAGTTGCGTTTACCCTTCACCTTACCCTACGCTTGAATCTCGAGACGAGATTCTTGTTTAGTGGGGGTGAGTTGTCACATCCCTAGCTGCTGGTAGTGCTCTAGGCTAGCTCCATGTGTGCATCATGTTTAAATTTTTGAAACCTGAACCGAGGAATTTTGGAAGCCTCAAAAACTTAAATAAAAGAGGGGCAAAAACCCTAGAAATCTCATTCATTGCTCCAAAATGCTCTTCTTAAATGTTTGATAATTTTTGGTAAGGGTTCTTGTCCCAACCAAAATATTGAACATTTTTAAGGAATTATTTTGGGACTTTGGATTTAATTCATTAGCTATTTGAATTTGAATTATATTCATATAATTAGAATATAATTTCAAGTACCCCTGAAATATTTTATAAGCTTTTGGAAAAGTCCATTAAGCAGCATAAATATTTTCAGAGGAGTTTTTGGCATTGTCTGAATTATTTAAAATTCAAAACAGTGGCAAAACAGAATTAAATAAAAGAAAACAGAACAGAAATAAATAGAAAGGGAGAGAAGGCCACCTGGGCCACTTACCTGGCGCCGCTTACCTGACCGGCCCAGCGGCCCAGCCCACCAGGCGCTCCCCCCTGTCGCCTTCCTCCTCGTGCCAGTAGGCAGAGGAGGGACACCGCGACGCCGCCGAGCTCGCCACGCCACCTCCCTCCTTGCCTGCCTCACCGAGGCGCCTCGAAGCCTCCTCGGCATCGCTCTGGACCCCTGACCCCCCTCACTCTCCCGTGCACCTCTTCCCTCTCTCCCTGCCTCGCCTCCCTTGCCCCTCTCCCGAAGCAGAGCGCAGCCGCCGACGCCGTTCGCCGTAGCTGCAGCCACCGCCTTCCCCTCGCTTCTCTGACCGGACCAGAGGCTCCGCCTCGACCCCTTCTTCCTCCCCACCGACCCACGCCCTACCGGAAGCCCCGAATTGCCGTCCCGACGCTTTTCCCCTCCTCGGCCACCGAGGACCGCCGCCGTCGATTCGCCGCCGTCGCCGCCTCCCCGAGCTTGCCGTCTGCTCCAACCGACTCCCCGTGAGCTCCTCTTCCTCCTCCCCCTTCCCGTTCTCACTCTCGAGCACCACAGCAACTGCACCGAGTTCGCCCGAAACCTGCCGCCGCCTGTGACCGCCGCCGACGTGCCTCCGGCCACCTAGTGGCCCGGCTGTTGTGCTTAGCTTTCTCCCCGCGCTGCGTAGAGCATGTAGGTGCCCCGCACGAGCCTCCCCGGCCACCGTAGCATCAACCCCGAGCTCGCCCGAGCTCCGGCGACCGCCACGGTCGACGCCGGTGATGACTCCGGCCATCTTAGGCCCAGCCGCTGCCACTACTCGACGCGGACGAGCGCCCGCGTCACGTAGACGCTCTCCGCCGGCCATTTGGTCGCCGGAGGAGGGAAACCGCACCCCTCCGCCGTCTCTGGCTCCGCCGGCGATGAGTCGCGGGTCAACTCTGGCGAGTTGACCCAGGTTTGACCTTCCCCGTGTGTCACTGACGTGTGGGCCACCCCCCCTGACATTTTAGTTAGTATTAGTTTAACACTAATTAACCTAGGTTAGTTAGCTGATTAGTCGCTGACAGTGGGCCCCGTGGCTATTAACCTGATTAGTTAGAGTTAATTAACTCTGTTAGTCACCTAAGTCACTGACCAGTGGGCCCCACTGGTCAGGTTTGACCCGGACCAGCCCCTGTTGACCTGCTAACGTCATGCCAACGTCATGCTGACGCAATAAGTATTTTCTGGATTTAAAAATAATTAGGAAATTCCAGAAAATGCCTAAAACTTCAATAAATCATAGAAATTCAACCGTAACTCCAAATTAAATAAGTTATATATGAAAAATTATCAGAAAAATTCAAGGAATCCATCTGTACCATTGTCATGCATGTTAGAACAACTTATCACTACTGTTTAGGACAAATGAAGTGAATGACATTTGAATAATCACATATGGAGTTTGAATTTGAATCTTGGATTCAAACCAACTTCATTTAATCTGGTTTTAGTTGCATTAGCTCAAAACACATTCATTTTGCCATGTCATGATCATGCATTATATTGCGCATTGCATTGATTGTGTTCCCTTCTATGTTGCCGGTATTCGTCCCCTCTCGATAGACGTGATACCGATGATGTGATCGTTGACACTGATGAAGACTCAATGTTATCTTTAGAAGTGCCAGGCAAGCAAAACCCCATTGTTCATTCCGATACAATCCCACTCTCTCGCTCCTGCTCTCTTTTACTGCATTAGGACAACAACGATTCATCTGTTACTTGCTGCGGTAGCTGAACCCCTTTATCCTCTGCATGACCTGTCATTGCCACAGTAAATAGATTGAAACCCACTAGTATGAGTAGGAGTTGTTTGAGACCTGTTGTGCCTACTCATTCATGTTTGTTGTCATGCCTGCTACTGCTTAGAGTTGAGTCAGGTCTGAATCATCGGGGATGAATCAGAGACGTGTGAACATGTCCTACTGTGTGTGAGCTAAGTGTGTGAACACGGTTTGGTAAAGGTAGCGGTGAGAGGCCATGTAGGAGTACATGGTGGGTTGTCTCATTGCAGCCGTCCTTAGGAACTGAGTTCTGTGTTTGTGATCCATGATTCAGCTACTACCATACATTGGGCCCTGAAATATGACCCCGCTCGACTTCTTATTCACCCTAGTCCTCTGTCCAGGAGTTGCAAGTAGTTTCTGGTGTTTGTAGCTTACTGGAGGCCGTGGACAGCGCTGACCGTAGGGGCCGGCTGTGATGCGGTAGGTACGTGGCACGGTGTACCGGATGCCCGCTTGGTATCTCGGGAACCCTGTTCACATCGTTTGGGGCTGTGAGCGAAACTCCGGCCGGATCTCCTCATGGATGGAACCCGAATAGGCGATAAACCTGGACTAGAGACTTGAGTGTTTAGGTAGGTCGTGGTCTACACCCACGTCGGCTTTCGCTTGAAGTCTGCCGAGCACATGTCGTGTGTAGACGCTAAGTGGTGGAAACATGTATGAAGAAGTACACCCCTGCAGGGTTAACATCATCTATTCGAATAGCCGTGTCCGCGGAAAAGGACTTCTGGGTTGCCTATATCAGTTCATAGACAAGTGAAAGTGGATACTCTAAAATACGCAAGATAAGCGTGAGTGCTATGGTTGGCGTTCTCACAGGGAGACGGGAGCGGATCCATAGTGGTGTATTGATATGGTGAATATGTGGACTCGTGTGCGCCACCTCAAAGAGTTACATTGCAGTCGTAGTTCAGGATAGCCACCGAGTCAAAGCTGGCTTGCTGCAGTTAAACCCCACCATCCCCTTGTTGAAAATGATGCATATGTAGTTAGTTCTGATGTAAGTCTTGCTGGGTACATTTGTACTCACGTTTGCCTATTCTATGTTTTTGCAGAGAGACTTCGGTCTCACTAGTAGTTCCGCGTGGACTTCGACGTTTAGCTTGTTACCTCAGCTACGATCTTGTGCCCTCGGCAGGATCTGGTAGATAGTCAGGCTTCTCAGCCTTTTTCATTTATAGATGTCTGTACCCAGACATGATAGCTTCCGCTTATGCTTTGACTTGTATGCTCTGAGTGTTGGGTCATGAGACCCATGTTTGTAATATCTCGCTCCTCGGAGCCTATTGATTAAATACTTGAGTCGTAGAGTCATGTTGTGATGCCATGTTGTATTTGCACATATCGAGCATATTGTGTGTATGTTATTGAAATGCTTGGTATGTGTGGGATCTGACCATCTAGTTGTTTATCTTTAGTAGCCTCTCTTACCGGGAAATGTCTCCTAGTGTTTCCATTGAGCCTTGGTAGCTTGCTACTGCTCCGGAACACTTAGGCTGGCCGGCATGTGTCCTTCTTCGTTCCTGTGTCTGTCCCTCCGGGGAAATGTCACGCGATGAATACTAGAGTCCTGTTAGCCCGCTACAGCCCAGTTCACCGGAGTCCTGCTAGCCCAGTGCTACAGCCTGGATTCACTCGCTGATGACCGACACGTTCGATGCTGGGTCATGGATGCCTGTCCTTGTAAGTCTGTGCCACTTTGGGTTTACGACTAGCCATGTCAGCCCGGGCTCCTTATCATATGGATGCTAGCGACACTGTCATATACGTGTGCCAAAAGGCGCAAACGGTCCCGGGCAAAGGTAAGGCGACACCCGTGGGAATACCGTGCGTGAGGCCGCAAAGTGATATGAGGTGTTACATGCTAGGTCGATGTGGCATTGAGTCGGGGTCCTGACAGTAGCCCCCAAGGGCCGGCTCATTACGATGTGATGAATCGGGTCTTCAATAAGGTGAGCAAACAATGACTTTGCATTAGCCCCCAAGTGTCATGGTGCATGCTTGCAGCGACATGAGACTTGTGTATTTGATGTAATCTCAACTTAAATAATGTAGCCCCCAAGTGCCGGGTCGTAAGCCTGCAGTGACTCGGGACTATTCCTTCAATTGTAGAATCAATCATATCCATTGATAATATGATAGCCCTTGCGCTAAAGCGACTTTGAAAACCTTAATCATAATACTGGTTATTGATAACCATAATAAAAGTCCAGCCATGTTGGCTGTTTGAATAATATAACCAATGATTTATAAGCGCATAATTCCAATGGCGCAATCCAAATATATACTGGCGACTTATAGTCCAAAGCCAAGCTGGGTCAATAAACACTGGATTATAAGTGATTATGTACTGACAACTTGTAGTTGAAAGTCGAGCCGGGTTAATGAACACCGGGTTAATTTGATGACTAACAGTCATGCCGCGTCAATAGACACCGGTTCAACATAGAACTTTATCAAAAAGAGATGAAACTTGCAAAAAAGAAAAGGCAAATAAAACTTGTAGTCAAGGCTTTTCGAGGGCTACCAGACCCAAATTCGAGGCTTTTCATGGGCTGCCAGGCCGCTGAGTTCAACCATTTGACAAAGCCTTTTAAGATGGGCCTCCAACTAACCAATCGTTGTTTTAACTTTGACAAGTTCAGGGTCTCAATGAGAGTAACTGTCAAACGTTCGGCTGGTCATGCCAGGATTACCTGGATAGGAGTGGCTTACTTGATGAAGGCAGGTTAACCCGGGGTTTTAGGTGAATACACCAGGCTTCCAAGCCGTGGCTTGATAGCCTATTACAAGTGTAGATTCTTTGTTCATTGCGATAGCAAAGAATCCCCGAGCAATATTTTGAGTTATGCTCAATGGGTGCCTATGTTTGAGTTGTGCTTTTACAATACTCTCTTTGGCCCCTAAGTAATTTTCTTTTGGCCTTCTGCCGATTAAGAGGTGTAGCCATGGTTCGAATACGACCAAGCCCCCAAGTGATTTCCCTGGTGGCCTTACGCCGATCAAGAGGTGTAGCTATGGTTCGAATACGACCAAGCCCCCAAGTGATTTTTTTATATATATGGCTTTATAAGACGGGTCATTGGGTAATTCATAGCTTAGCTCAATAAGCCGGAAGCCCCCAAGTGATATATTTCTGAGCTGTGCTCGCCGGGTGCCTATGTTTGAGTTGTGATGTGCAACAAACTCTCTTTGGTCCCTTTAATTTTTCCTGAGAACTAAAACTTGCGAGAGATTATCCTTTTGAACCGGAAATTCTTAAACCGGATATTGAGAGCTTCAAAGCTTTGTGGGAGACAACTTTCCCTTGAACCGGATTTTAAACCGGAATCTTCATTTTTAGCCGGAAATTTTCTAATGGCCTTTAAATTCGAACTTGCAAGAAGTTAATTCTTTTTTGAACCGGAATTTCTTAAACTAGATTTGAGAGCTTCAGTGAGACTGACTTCTCTTGAACCGAATTGTAAACCGGAATCCTTTCTGATGACCCGGAACTTCTTCATTGAGCCGGGATTTTGTAACTGTCATACACTTTCTAAGCCGGAAATTTTCTGACGGCCTTTAAATTTTCATCAATATAACAATAGCCTCCGGGACCGGGTTATCTTTCCCTCCATCGTCCCAGGGTTCTTAAATTTGCTGAAACTGGCAAGATTTGCTGAGTCATGTCATCGTAGCCCCCGAGTCTCAAGGCGACTCGAGGAGTTGGCTTGAGATTTCTCCATATTGACCGTGATATAAATCAGCATATAGCTGAACAACAGAACGTTGTAATATGTTAAAGCTAGAAGCAAGGTGGCGAGTTAACAATCTTCGCAACACTCATTATATATCCTTGACGTTGATTGTGATGCCTGGGTAATTAAGCTATAGTAACCATCTACTAATGATGCCACGTCACCTTGATTACTGTTGCTAATCTCGTGTTAGTTTAGAACCGATCCAAATTCAAATTTAAGATCAAGTCGAACAGTTAAAGTTTTCAAAAGTGAAAACTAAAATGTTGTAAATGTTTTAAATAAATCCTGGGTAATAATGGTGGAGAAACCTAAATTTAATAAAATGTTTAAGTGTTCAAAATAATTAAAACTATGGGTTAAATAATAAAACAAATGCCTTTGGAATTTTATAAAATATTAAACTATTTTAATTTGGATGAAAAGTAATGTGGCAGTAGTTTATTTAAAAGTACCAATTTAGGTGTTAGTGATAATTTTTACTAAAACTAAAATAAAATGTAACTAAAATAAAACAGAAAAGAAATCAATAAAAAGGGAAGAATAAAAACAGTAAAACAAAGCTAACTAAAATAAAGAGAAAAGGAACCCCCCAACCCCCGGGCCAACTGGCCCAGCTGGCCAAGGCCCAACCGGCTAGCCCAACCGGCCCCTCAGTCCCCATAACACCCCCCACCGATGGGAAACCCTAGCCCATC
>NC_041387.1:338488437-338549668 GCF_002162155.2 Triticum dicoccoides | reverse complement strand
GTCGTTCCCCATCGCGGCCGACCCCTTGCAGCGTCAGAGCCCCACCTCGCCCGCGCGACCGCGCCTGGGGAACCGTCGCCTGCCGCCATCCCCAGCGCTGTCGTCGACCACCGCCGCCGCTCGAGGACCCGAAGCCGCCTGATGATGCTCCGCCGTCGCCACGTCCCCGTCCTCCTCCCCGCTGGACTGCGCCCGCCTCCCCGACGTTGTGACGACGCCACGTCCCCGTCCTCCTCCACAATGGTCGCCCCCGAGCCTCGCCGCCCCGCTTCTCTCCAACGCTGGTGAGGCCACCTCCGGCCTACACTCCTTCCTTCCCCACGCCACCCCGCTCCGGTTGCCGCTTCCCTGCCACTGGCTTCGCCCCGACCGCCCCGCGCCTCGCAGGCCGTGCGCTACTCGTGCGCCCGCCCAGGGCCTCGCCGCCGTTGCTTGCTACTCGCCCGGCTGAGCGGGCGCGCCCCGCAGTCGTCCATGTGCCTTCGCATGCCCCCACTGCCCGCCGCGGCCATCCCTTTGCTGCCTCCGCTGGCCGCCAACACCGGCGTATGCCGTGCGTGCCCAGCGCCCCTCGGGTGTGCGCCCGATCGGGCAGCGCCCGTTCACCCGCGCCCGTTTGGCCCTATGGGCCAATGACATGTGGGGCTCAGCCCGTGGAACGTTTAAAAAATAATAATAAATACAAAAAATATATATATATTAATTAAGTAACTAATCAATCATGTTTAATTAACTTAATTAATTATGTTTAATTAACCTAATCAATTAACTAAACTAGTGGAACCTGTTTAGTTAGCATTAGTCAATGACAGGTGGGTCCCATTGGACCCACAGGCCAGGTGTGACTCTGGTCAGCTGGGTTTGAACTGCTGACGTCATGGTGATGTCATGCTGACATCACCTTTCACTGTTCTGGATAATGCTCGAATTAAATAATTAAATAAATTCTAAAAATGACTTAAAACTTTAGAAAATCATAAAAAATAAACCATAGCTCACATCAAAATACTTTCTACATGAAAGTTGCTCACAACGACGAGACGGATCCGGATACGCAGCCCGTTCGTCCGCCACACACTCCTAGCATAGCAAGCACGCAACTTTCCCCCTCCGGTTCATCTGTTCGAAAATGCGAAACACCGGGAATACTTTCCCGGATGTTTCCCCCCTTCATCGAAATCACCTACTACCGCGTTAGGTCACACCTAGCACCGCGTATTGCCATGTTACGCTTTGTGATGCTTTGATTGCTCTGTTATTTATTGTGTTCCCTCTCCGTTACTTCTTTCCGATAGACCCCGAGACTGCTGGCGACCCCCAGTTCGACTACGATGTTGATGACCCCTCCTTCTTGCCAGAGCAACCAGGCAAGCCCCCCCCCCCTTGATCACCAGATATCGCCTATTCTTCTCTATACTGCTTGCATTAGAGTAGTGTAGCATGTTACTGTTCGGTTACTCCTATTCTGTTGCATAGCCTGTCATTGTTGCTACAGTCATTGATACCTTACCCGCAATCCTAAATGCTTAGTATAGGATGCTAGTTTATCATCATTGGCCCTACATTCTTGTCAGTCTGCCTTGCTATACTATTGGGTCGTGATCACTTGGGAGGTGATCACGGGTATATACTATACATATATACATACTATATAAATGGTGACTAAAGTTGGGTCAGCTTGTTGAGTACCCGCAAGTGATTCCGATGTGGGGGCTGGAAGGACAGGTGGCTCCATCCCGGTAGAGGTGGGCCTGGGTTCCCGACGGCCCCCGACTGTTACTTTGTGGCGGAGCGACACGGTAGTTTGAGACCACCTAGAAGAGAGGTGGGCCTGGCCCTGGTCGGCGTCCGCGGTTACTTCATAATAACACGCTTAACGAGATCTTGGTATTTGATCTGAGTCTGGCCACTGGCCTATACGCACTAACCAACTATGCGGGAAAGATATGGGCACTCGACGTCGTGGTATCAGCCGAAGCCTTCTTGACGTCAGCGACTGAGCGGCGCGTGCCGGATTGGACCGCGTAACGTGACTTCCTTTGTAATGGAGGTTGCTAGGTCTACTTCCGGTCGCCCTCGCAATGTGCAGGTGTGCAATGGGCGATGGGCCTAGACCCCTGCGCGCATAGGATTTAGACCGGCGTGCTGACCTCTCTGTTGTGCCTAGGTGGGGCTGCGACGTGTTGATCTTCCGAGGCCGGGCATGACCCTGGAAAGTGTGTCCGGCCAAATGGGATCGAGCGTGTTGGGTTATGTGGTGCACCCCTGCAGGGAAGTTTATCTATTCGAATAGCCGTGCCCCTCGGTAAAAGGACGACCCGGAGTTGTACCTTGACCTTATGACAACTAGAACCGGATACTTAATAAAACACACCCTTCCAAGTGCCAGATACAACCCGGTGATCGCTTTCTCACAGGGCGACGAGGGGAGGATCGTCGGGTAGGATTATGCTATGCGATGCTACTTGGAGGACTTCAATCTACTCTCTTCTACATGCTGCAAGACGGAGGCTGCCAGAAGCGTAGTCTTCGACAAGATTAGCTATCCCCCTCTTATTCTGGCATTCTGCAGTTCAGTCCACTGATATGGCCCTTTACACATATACCCATGCATATGTAGTATAGCTCCTTGCTTGCGAGTACTTTGGATGAGTACTCACGGTTGCTTTGCTCCCTCTTTTCCCCCGTTTTCCTCTTCTTCTCGGATGCCGCAACCAGACGTTGGAGCCCAGGAGCCAGACCCCACCGTCGACGACGACTCCTACTACACCGGAGGATCCTTCTACTACGTGCAGGCTGCTGACGACGACCAGGAGTAGTTAGGAGGATCCCAGGCAGGAGGCATGCACCTCTTTCGATCTGTATCCCAGTTTGTGCTAGCCTTCTTAAGGCAAACTTATTTAACTTATGTCTGTACTTAGATATTGTTGCTTCCGCTGACTCGTCTATGATCGAGCACTTGTACTCGAGCCCTCGAGGCCCCTGGCTTGTATTATGATGCTTGTATGACTTATTTATGTTTTGGAGTTGTGTTGTGATATCTGCCCGTGAGTCCCTGATCTTGATCGCACACATTTGCGTGCATGATTAGTGTACGATTGAATCGGGGGCGTCACAAGTTGGTATCAGAGCCAACTGCCTGTAGGAATCCCCCTTTCCAACTCCTTGGTCAAAGTTGAGTCTAGTCGATGAAAATTGTTTTACTAACTTGGCTGTGCGGCCCATGGGCCCACGCCGCTAATTGGGTGGTATTAGGATCTTTTATTCCTCGACCTATACTCTGGGACTCTAATGTCTCCTCTATTCGGGTTAAATGATTTTGCTAAAAAGACTAACTTTAGGTTCTCGAAAATACTTTCTCCCAGAGAGCCCCTCCCTCCAGATGATCGATTGCTGCACCAGAAGATTCTGAAGATACTCTTCGAGGTTTTTCCGAGACCCTTGTGCCCATTGACTTTACAATCCCCTACCACCGATATACCCTTATGGATAACTACCTACAATTGTCGTTCATACCTTCATCCTCAGTTGCTCTCGTTATTACAAGATGCCTTAAATTGCTCTCCGTTGTTCAGAAAATCCTTTAAGCTTACTGCGTTGTAGTTCTTTACCACATGAATACCCCTATTGAAAATTCCTCGCACTTATTGAGTATCCGTTCATCCCCACTTGTTCGTATGCTTCATAAGATACTCTGAAATACTATCCGACCTTCTGAGCATCCTCTTCAAACTATTGCTTTGCAAATACTTGTATGCTTACATTATGGATGCTCCCATATCACTAGCAATATTCACTAGTATCTTTTGACACTGTCATTTTGATCCTATTGATTCAACATGTGTGCGAATGCACACAATCATCAATCGACCCTTCTAAATTATCTTTCCGGCTCAGACGTCATTCTGAACATGAGCTGGTTCTGGACCAAACTATTTGTCGTCAATTGTGCCTCTGGTCTATCCAACTTATCCATCCTTGATCAGAGTGTCTGCTTCTGATCCCTTGTTTTGGAAATCATAATTCCTTTGTTATCTAAGCATCGAATTATTCAGATGTTCTATAATCTGATGCCCGTGCATTCTTTCTTCCTCTGATTGAGTACAGATACTCACATCAGCTCCGTTCTGGATCGCCCGATCCATTGCTGGATTTCATCCAACATCGTCCTTCATATTCAATAACCATGTGAGCCTTTCCATGGGTGTATATTGCCTTTGGTAAATTGTATCCTCTGCTTGGCCAACCATGCTCTGCTTTTGAGCTTGTGTATTTACTTTTGAAACTTGTGGTATATGTTCTAAGATGCCCCGATGGGTTGAACCTATGCCTTCCCTAATCTGTGTGAACCCGGAAGTTTTCGCGGGTCATACTCCTCTGGTAATCACTAGGTAGGTTTTGACACTAAAATCATTTTTTTGGAGTGAATGAAAGGTTATGCATTGGAGAAGTGGGAGTCGACCTTGAACTTAGTGATCATGCCCATGGAAACGATGTTGAGCTTATCATGATAGCTTCTCGTAACAATAATTATTCACTTAATTTGATCTTGTGTCTATGATTTTGTCCTTTGCAATCGTGGTTCCGACCGTGATTGTTCTTCTCTGATCCCATTCTCGGACAAGTTAAAAGTACTTGCCTTCTGCAGATCATTACATCTGCCCAACCTCTATTTGATCTACATTCGAGTATTACCCCCTAGTATCTCGAGGATATCAACCCATTACACTACATCTTATGAAAGTAACTTTCCCCATCATGGTCACTCCACGGGTTCTGGGTTGTCGTCAACCGAGAACATCGATTTGTGAATCAAATCAACACTGTGATTCAGTACTTCCAGTACTTTGTTGTTGAGAAGTTTAATACTCCATCACGTCATTCCGAGCCTGATCGGCTACATCATTATCGTGCTAATTTAAACTGTGCTACCTGGTCCTTCCCGGAGCACAAGTTTTGATGATGAGCTAAGCTTACGCCGATCTTCCTCGTCATACCATTTCGCCTTCAACAATAAGCTTGATTTTGAGTTTGCGTCGTACTCGTGGTTTTAATAACCTTTCGCGTCATCATTCCTTTGACTCGATGTCATCGCCGATTGATTACATCTTCATGAAATCTCTCGACAATTTTGTTGTGATCATCATCAATATTCCGAGCTCTTATAGGATATCAATTGAATTCATGATGAGAAAGACCATCCTTGCCCTCGATGATTAGTGTTATCATCGACCACTCTACTGCCTTCCCTCCAACACAAACTTGTTCGTGTTTTTGTGTTATACCTTGAGTTCCTTGCTATCCAGCATTTGTTATTCTTTACCTTGGAGTATTACCATCTTTTATGTCAAGGATGTTGTGAGGACTGCTCCACTTCTTAAGGAATTCTTGTTATTATGATACTTCTTACCCTCACCGTTCTTTCTTGGTCCCCGTGATGATTCTAACCGGGATACCAACACGTGAATAATGCTGCTTGGATTCTATACTTCTAGCAACCCTATTGCTTTGAAGTTAATGGTCGACATTTCATCCTTAGACCATTGGTTATCGAATCACCATTCTAACATTGATACTGCTACCTAAGCCCATATTTTGGGTGCACCTTTCAACCAGTGATTAATTGTGTATGTTTCCCTCGAGCATACATCATTATATCATTTGATCTATTAAATGTTATCTCCTTGTTCACATAATTGTGGAAATCCACCTTTTTGTAAATCTCAATGAATTGTCACTGAGCCCATCAGCCACCTCCTCACCCTCCCCTTGATTTAAGGATGAACTCCTGCTTTGGAACTCGCTTCCATAGTACATTTCCCGAGAATCTTACAATGTCGTCTCGCCAAATTGTGTTGCACCCCTTCCTTCTCAGGCATCCCGAGTCTGAGGTATCCTGACACCAATCAGATCCAAATCTCTGGTCAGATATGATGGTTTGAACTTATTTCCAAGAGTTTTAACATTGGTCTTTATATGACCCGGTAAGGTGATGTCATGCCTAGCACACCTGGCTGGGGAACCCATTGTTATAATACCCCCTCTTTTCAGTAAGGTTAGCCATTCTTCCATAAGGGAATTGTAAGACTTATTCTATAAGATGTTCCTGATGGATCCTTGGAGTATACAAAGCTTGATCTTTGCTTGAAGACCATGTCAGTGCTATCTCGAAGCATGTCTATGGTACTCCGATTTTCAACAAAAACATTTGAAGCCCAATGCTAAATGTTTCCTGCTCGATTATCCAAACACCGTTGTATGGGTAATGTCATGAAAATTCTCTCCCCTACCTAAAGAGTTTACTACATTATATCCTGTCATGGATATCATGCTCTGCTCGTCCTTCCGAAGGTTATACCTTTGAAATATGTGCTTAAACACATTTTCCTTTCCATTATTCTGTTTAATCTGATAATCATATTTTTCTTTCCATTTGTTGGGTTAACGTTTCTTGTGATCTATATGATCTAAGCAGTAATATTCTCCTGCTTAGGTAAACACCTTGGCAACTCTATAAGTGTGACCCTGTTACTATTGCTGATGACATCCTGGTAACCCCCGATGGATGAGAACTTTGCCTATTGGTCCGCCTCGTTCAACGAGCAGGAAAATGGTTCTCTTTGTCCCTCGCCCTTGGTACCAACGTTGTTGCCAATATAACTGACAGGTTATTCTCTGACATGCCTTGCTTACATGATCATGCAAGACGTCATCCCCCTTCATACCTTTAACCCACATGGTGGGCCCATAACCCACAGTTCCACAAGATCGAAACCTGACTCTCATGTACACCCTGTTGTCAAAGTTATTCCTCACGCTTGACTTCGTATGTAATTCACGAGCCACCTTCAGGTCTCATATCGGACACAATACTTATTCCCGTTGCTTTGACCCTTTCACGCCCTATAATAGGCATCGAACGATTGCCTGCCCGCTCGAAACTTCATAGGATACCTCCTTACTTTGCTCTCGATATTTTCTTAAGTTTCGATTCGAGAGTTACTTTCCGCCACCTTCCTCGATGTTTTTGACCCGATAGTCAACCTTGCCGAGGTCCACTCTCCCAGAATGCCCACCCTTTATTCTTTCATAAGTACGATGGAGTTCCTGAAGAAAGGACGCCGACTTCATCATGATGACCTGAAGCAGAGAAGTGAAGATATCAATGCTATGGATCGACCTCTTCGAGAACAGCAACCAAGACCGAGAAGAATCATTAGAATTTCGAAACCTAGTCTTTCCCCCTTACTCCCCTCTTAAATCTCGGGACGAGATTTCTTGTAGTGGAGGAGAATTGTGACGCCCGGGTAATTAAGCTACAGTAACCATCTACTAATGATGACACGTCACCTTGATTACTGTTGCTAATCTCGTGTTAGTTTAGAACCGATCCAAATTCAAATTTAAGATCAAGTCGAACAGTTAAAGTTTTCAAAAGTGAAAACTAAAATGTTGTAAATGTTTTAAATAAATCCTGGGTAATAATGGTGGAGAAACCTAAATTTAATAAAATGTTTAAGTGTTCAAAATAATTAAAACTATGGGTTAAACAATAAAACAAATGCCTTTGGAATTTTATAAAATATTAAACTATTTTAATTGGGATGAAAAGTAATGTGGCAGTAGTTTATTTAAAAGTACCAATTTAGGTGTTAGTGATAATTTTTACTAAAACTAAAATAAAATGTAATTAAACTAAAACAGAAAAGAAATCAATAAAAAGGGAAGAATAAAAACAATAAAACAAAGATAACTAAAATAAAGAGAAAAGGAACCCCCCAACCCCTGGGCCAACTTGCCCAGCTGGCCAAGGCCCAACCGGCCCCTCAGTCCCCATAACACCCCCACCGATGGGAAACCCTAGCCCATCGCACCCACGCCCCCCACTCGCTCCCCACATCCCTCCTCCCCTCTCCCCCGATCCAGATCTGGATCGGGGATGAAACCCCCCTCGACGTCGTTCCCCATCGCGCCCGACCCCTTGCCGCGTCGGAGCCCCACCTCGCCCGCGCGACCGCGCCTGGGGAACCGTCGCCTGCCGCCGTCCCTAGCGCTGTCGTCGACCACCGCCGCCGCTCGAGGACCCGAAGCCGCCTGATGATGCCCCGCCGTCGTCACGTCCCCGTCCTCCTCCCCGCCGGACTGCGCCCACCTCCCCGGCGTCGTGATGACGCCTCGTCCCCGTCCTCCTCCACAACGGTCGCCTCCGAGCCTTGCCGCCCCGCTTCTCTCCAACGCTGTGAGGCCACCTCCGGCCTACACTCCTTCCTTCCCCACGCCACCCGCTCCGGTCGCTGCTTCCCTGCCACTGGCTTCGCCCCGACCGCCCCGCGCCTCGCAGGCCGTGCGCTGCTCGTGTGCCTGCCCAGGGCCTCACCGCCGTCGCTTGCTACTCGCCCGGCTGAGCGCGGCGCGCCCCCGCAGCCGTCCATGTGCCTTCGCCCGCCCCCACTGCCCGCCGCGGCCATCCCTTTGCTGCCGCCGCTGGCCGCCGACACCGGCGTATGCCGTCCATGCCCAGCGCCCCTTGGGTGTGCGCCCGATCAGGCAGCGCCCGTTCACCCGTGCCCGTTTGGCCCTATGGGCCAATGACATGTGGGGCTCAGCCCCTGGAATGTTTAAAAAATAATAATAAATAAAAAATATATAAATATTAATTAAGTAACTAATCAATCATGTTTAATTAACTTAATTAATTACGTTTAATTAACCTAATCAATTAACTAAACTAGATAAACATGTTTAGTTAGCATTAGTCAATGACAGGTGGGTCCCGTTGGACCCACAAGCCAGGTTTGACCGGCTGACATCATGGTGATGTCATGCTGACATCACCTTTCACTATTCTGGATAATGCTCGAATTAAATAATTAAATAAATTCTAAAAATGATTTAAAACTTTAGAAAATCATATAAAATAAACCGTAGCTCACATGAAAATACTTTCTACATGAAAGTTGCTCAGAACAACGAGACGGATCCGGATATGCAACCCGTTCGTCCGCCACCCATTCCTAGCATAGCAAACACGCAACTTTCCCCCTCCGGTTCATCTGTCCGAAAACGCGAAACACCGGGAATACTTTCTCGGATGTTTCCCCCCTTCGTCGGTATCACCTACTACCGCGTTAGGGCACACCTAGCACCGCGTATTGCCATGTTATGCTTTGTGATGCTTTGATTGCTCCGTTATTTATTGTGTTCCCTCTCCATTACTTCTTTCCGATAGACCCCGAGACTGCTGGCGACCCCCAGTTCGACTACGATGTTGACGACCCCTCCTTCTTGCCAGAGCAACTAGGCAAGCCCCCCCCCCCTTGATCACCAGATATCGCCTATTCTTCTCTATACTGCTTGCATTAGAGTAGTGTAGCATGTTACTGTTCGGTTACTCCTATTCTGTTGCATAGCCTGTCATTGTTGCTACAGTCATTGATACCTTACCCGCAATCCTAAATGCTTAGTATAGGATGCTAGTTTATCATCATTGGCCCTACATTCTTGTCAGTCTGCCTTGCTACACTATTGGGCCGTGATCACTTGGGAGGTGATCACGGGTATATACTATACATATATACATACTATACAGATGGTGACTAAAGTCGGGTCAGCTCGTTGAGTACCCGCAAGTGATTTCGATGTGGGGGCTGGAAGGACAGGTGGCTCCATCCCGGTAGAGCTGGGCCTGGGTTCCCGATGGCCCCCGACTGTTACTTTGTGGCAGAGCGACAGGGTAGTTTGAGACCACCTAGGAGAGAGGTGGGCCTGGCCCTGGTCGGCGTCCGCGGTTACTTCATAATAACACGCTTAACGAGATCTTGGTATTTGATCTGAGTCTGGCCACTGGCCTATACGCACTAACCAACTACGCGAGAAAGATATGGGCGCTCGACGTCGTGGTATCAGCCGAAGCCTTCTTGACGTCAGTGACTGAGCGGCGCGCGCCGGATTGGACCGCGTAACGTGACTTCCTTTGTAATGGAGGTTGCTAGGTCTGCTTCCGGCTGCCCTCGCAACATGCAGGTGTGCAATGGGCGATGGGCCCAGACCCCTGCGCGCACAGGATTTAGACCGGCGTGCTGACCTCTCTGTTGTGCCTAGGTGGGGCTGCGACGTGTTGATCTTCCGAGGCCGGGCATGACCCAGGAAAGTGTGTCCGGCCAAATGGGATCGAGCATGTTGGGTTATGTGGTGCACCCCTGCAGGGAAGTTTACCTATTCGAATAGCCGTGTCCCTCGGTAAAAGGACGACCCGTAGTTGTACCTTGACCTTATGACAACTAGAATCGGATAGTTAATAAAACACACCCTTCCAAGTGCCACATACAACCCGGTGATTGCTTTCTCACAGGGCGACGAGGGGAGGATCGCCGGGTAGGATTATGCTATGCGATGCTACTTGGAGGACTTCAATCTACTCTCTTCTACATGCTGCAAGACGGAGGCTGCCAGAAGCGTAGTCTTCGACAAGATTAGCTATCCCCCTCTTATTCTGGCATTCTGCAGTTCAGTCCACTGATATGGCCCTTTACACATATCCCCATGCATATGTAGTGTAGCTCCTTGCTTGCGAGTACTTTGGATGAGTACTCACAGTTTCTTTGCTCCCTCTTTTCCCCCATTTTCCTCTTCTTCTCGGATGCCGCAACTAGACGTTGGAGCCCAGGAGCCAGACGCCACCATCGACGATGACCCCTACTACACTGGAGGAGCCTTCTACTACGTGCAGGCTGCTGACGACGACCAGGAGTAGTGTCAGGGCATATTTACCCTCAGGTGTTTTGGTGATTGATGACAATACATTTGCGGACTAATCGTGTGCCTTGAGTTTCTCAGATTCTTCATCTCTAGGCACGAGACGATTCGGTGCCCCTCAGAGACTATTGGAGTCGGCGTTGTTCTACGTTTCTCTTTGGTGGATTTGAGTCGTAGGAGAGTCGTACTATTAAGAGGGGGTCCGCGTCGGAAAGGTTTGGGTGGAATCAACACGTACACTTGTTCCTCCTTTCCCTGCAATTTGGAGCTTCCCTTTGTTATCTTGGTTGTGCAGAAATCTGACGACTACTACTATACTTTTGGTAGTACCGCAAGTACAAGCGGTAGTACCGCTGTGTGTCACGGTAGTACCTCTCATCTCGAGCGGTAGTACCGCGACTCCCAGGCCTTGTGCCACTCTGGTGCGGTAGTAGGGGCGGATGTAATTTTTTACATCCGCGCCCTCCACGGTAGTACCGCTCGTCCAGCGCGGTAGTACCACGGGGGCCCATGGTAGTACCGCTCCCTAGGAGTCGTAGTACCGTGGCCCTCCTACCTAGTACCGCAGTGTCACAGTAGTATGCGCGGACGTAATTTTTTACATCCGCGCCCGCATGGTAGTACCGCGCCTTGCAAGCGGTAGTACCGCGTCAGATTTTTGTACCACCTCAGTTTCAGCGGAAGTAGGCACGGATGTAATTTATTTCATTCGCGCCCTTCCCAGGCCGTGACTTTCCTGCCTTGCGGTAGTACCGCAAGTGGGTGCGGTAGTACCGTGCAAGCGGTAGTACTGCCCCCTTGTCAGGCTAGTTCCGGCCTGTGCTGCTGTCGCGGTAGTACTGTGGTCAGCCACGGTAGTACCGCACAGCTTTGCGATAGTATCGCACCCCTGGAGCGGTAGTACCGTGTGTCGCGGGCTGAACATGTGGATAACGGTTGGATTTTTTCCACGACTATATAAGGGGTGTCTTCTACCTCTAGTTGACTACCTCTTCCACCTCTAAGCTCCATTGTTGCTCCAAACTCCATTTTCACTCGATCTCTCTCCCTAGCCAATCAAACTTGTTGATTTGCTCGGGATTGGGTGACAAGTGCCCGATCTACACTTCCACCACATGATATTTGATTCCCTCCACTTATCCCTAGCAGATCTTGTTACTCTTGGGTGTTGAGCACCCTAGACGGTCGAGGTCACCTCGAAGCTATACTCCATTGTGGTGAAGCTTCGCGGTATTGTTGGGGGCCTCCAAGTGTTGTGGAGATTGCCCCAATCTTATTTTTAAAGGTCCGGTTGCCGCCTTCAAGGGCTCCAATAGTGGAATCACGGCATCTCGCATTGTGTGAGGGCGTGAGGAGATTACGGTGGCCCTAGTGGCTTCTTGGGGAGCATTATGCCTCCACACTGCTCTAACGGAGACGTACTTCCCTTTAAAAGGAAGGAACTTCGGTAACACATCCTCGTCTCCACCGGCTCCACTCTTGGTTATCTTGTCCCTTTACTTTTGCAAGCTTACTTGTGCTATATCCATTGCTTGCTTGTGTGCTTATTGTCTTTGCATCATATAGGTTGTCCACGTAGTTGCACATCTAGACAACCTATTTCACTGCAAGAATTAAATTGTTAAAGAAAAGTCTAAAAAGTGTTAGTCGCCTATTCACCCCCCTCTAGTCAACCATATCGATCCTTTCAATTGGTATCAGAGCCTCATCTCTTTATTAAGGACTTTGCCGTCCAAAGAGTATGGTTGACAACAACGACGGTGCGGAGGAGCACTCCGGCGTGAATCCCATCTCGTCTTCGGCCGAAGGGGGATCCTCGGTCTCTCGTGAGGAATTCAATGTGGCTTTAGACACATTGAAAACCTCCATGACGGCCGAGGTTAAAAGCATGTTTTCTGAATTCCTAGAGGGACTCAATCTATCTACCTCGCCAATGAAAGTGGGTGATCCCATTAACAAGGTGACGGATGCTAACCCCGACAAGGGGGAAGCTAATAGTGAAAAGAGTCCGTCTACTAGTGGTAGAAATGGCACCGGCATCTTTGCCAATGTGGAACCCCCGGTGTATAGAGGACCGATCCCCTCTACTCATTTGAATCATGCCGGTCCTCCTCCTAAATATGTGAAAAATGAAGATTTTGATGCTTGGCTCTATCGCTTCAAGCGTCACTTAAAACATGTGAACACTAACCTTTGGAGAATTATTGAAGAAGGTTTCTATCCTCATGATCCAAGCAACTTCACCCCTCGAGAAGAAGTGGACAATCAATTCAATGAAAGTGCTCTCTTCATCATCCAAGATGCAATCCTTCCCGAAGATCTCCCTCATCTTCGACCTCATGCCATGGCTAAAGAAGCATGGAAATGTGTCGAGCGTCTCTATCGAGGAAGTGCTAGCATTCAACGCTCCAACTATGAAGTGGTGCAAGATGAGGCCGATGAGTTTGCAATGAAAAAGGATGAAGAACCTCGTGAGCTCTTTCGAAGAGTGACCAAACTCGCGGTCGCACTCCGAGATCATGGAAGCAAGGAGACGGATGACAACTGGATCAAGCGCAAGTTCCTCAAGGCCATGATGCCCTACAACAAGGCCATGTCCTTCGTCATTCGCCAAAGACTGGACTTCCACTCCATGACCTCTAGTGAAGTGTTGGATGAGTTTGTTGCAATGAGCATCTTGGACAAGACCGCCGACAATGCGGTGCTCCGTTCCCAAAGGGCAAAGAAGCCCAATCTTGCCTTGAAGGCCAAGGTTAGTGTGGAAGAAGAAGAAGAGGTAGATGAGGAGAGCAACCCCGAGGACACGAAGTATGATTATCATGAGCACATGGCTCTTGCCTCAAGACAGTTTTGGAGTAAGAAGACTACAAGACCCAACTTCAACAAGAACAACTCAAGTGGCCTCAAGGGGAAGCAACGAGTTAGAACTTGTTTCAACTGTGGCAATGTTAGCCATTTCGTTGCGGATTGTCCATACGAGAAGCGGGAAGACAATGGTGGCAAGTTCATTCGAAAAGACAAAGCCAAGTCCTTCCCCAACAAGAACAACTTCACCAAGAAGACTCCTTCTCGCGGGTTGGTGGTTCAAGAAGAATACTGTGAGGATGACGATGATGATGAAGATGGTGAAACAATGGCCATGGCATCCGTTGCCATTGTCACAACTCCTCGGGTGTCTCTCTTTGATGCACCTAACGAGAACAGCACCGCCAAGTGCCTCATGGCTAAGGCCACCAACAAGGTAACCCCCAACATCAAAACCACCATTATTCCTAACCCTCCTTCAATGGATGACTTTGATAATGGTAAGGGGTCTAATGAGGAGATCAATGAATTTGAGTCCTTCATGAGTAAGCTCAAGGGCAAATCCAAGAAGCATTTCGTTCCTCTCTTGGAACAACTTGGGGAAGCCAATGACATGATCGAGGCTCATGAAGAAACCATCACTAAGATGGAAAGTCATAGTCATGACTATGCCGATGAGATATCGGATCTCTCTAATGCTCTTGAGGAAGAGCGTGGGAATCGTTTGGCTCTTGAGGAGTCACACAATGATGGTCATGCTAAACTAAAGAAAGATCTTGATCATGCTCTTGTTGTGTCTCGTGTTCTAGCTTCCGAGAAGGCTAAACTTGGGGTTGATCATGTTAGACTCACGGAGGAGTTTGATGTACTTGACAAGGCCCACAAGGTCTTGAAAGGTGCTCATGCCACCCTCAAGGAGTCTCATGCTCAACTCCAAGTTAAGCTAACCAAGGAAAAGGCCACATTTCCTCACATGGTCTTAATTGATAATGCAAATGCAACTAACCCATGTTGTGAGCATGTGCATCTTGTGGAGGAAAATGCCAAGTTGAAGGAACAACTCGAGAAAGGTCTTGTGTCATGCATACAAGGCGAGAAGAACCTAAATGACCTTTTGAGCAATCAAAAGGAAGTTGTGGGCAAGGAGGGAGTTGGGTTCGCACCCAAGTCCAAGAACAAGAAGAAGAACAATGAGAAGAAGAGCAAGACCAATCGACCTCCTCCGCTCACGCAAACCTTTGTGAAGGAGGGAGAAGGTGCTCCTAAGGAGAAGAAGAACAATGGGAAGAGTGGTAAAGCCAAAGAGCGCAACACCATCTCTCCCAACAAAGCCGGCGACTTTAACCCCTCTTATGTGTTGTGCCGTGCTAGTGATGGACATGTTTATGCTAAATTTGTTGGTTCTCCTTATGAGTACATTGAATGGTCTATTTGGGTCCCTAAGACCCTTGTTACTAACATCAAAGGACCCATTACTCAATGGGTACCTAAAACCAAGCATTGATCTTTTGTAGGTGTTTGCTTCTGGTGGGGGATCATGGTTGCTCGATAGTGGAGCAACAAATCATATGACCGGGAGCAAGGACTTGGTGGTGGACGTGCACAAGATCCCATCTATGCCCACCAATGTCGAATGGGGTGATGCCTCACATTCTAAGGTATTGGGTCTTGGCAAGGTTGTCATTTCTCATGATCTAACGATCGAGAAAGTCATGCTTGTTGAGTCCCTTGCGTTCAATTTACTTTCCGTTCGTCAACTCGCACTCATGGGTTTTGCCACCTTCTTTGATATTGATACCGTGGCCCTCTTGTGGAGCAAGACTCTTAAAGTAGCCTTTGTTGGGCATGTCGAGAACGGTCTCTATGTGGTTAACTTCTCGGAGCAACCCACTAAGACCGCGACATGCCTAATGGCTAAAGTTGATGTGGGATGGCTTTGGCATCGCCGTTTAGCCCACGTCAATATGAGATCTTTGCAAAGTCTTCTCAAGGGGGACCATGTTCATGGACTAACAAATGTTAGTTTTGCCAAAGATCGTGTTTGCAGTGCTTGTATCGAAGGAAAGCTTCATGAGACGGCTCAACTATCATCTACTCGAAGAGACCCTTGGAGCTCCTCCACATGGACCTCTTTGGGCCCCCATCCTTTGATAGTCTTGGGGGTAGAAAGTATTGCTTGGTGATAGTGGATGATTATTCAAGATACACTTGGGTATACTTCTTCAAGAGGAAGAGTGAGACTCAACAAACCATCATCGACTTTGCAAATGAAGCTCAACGTCAACACAATGCAAAGATCTTGACAATAAGAAGTGACAACGGCACCGAGTTCAAGAACTACACCTTGGATGAGTTTCTTAGAGATGAAGGGATCAAACATCAATATTCTGCACCATATACCCCTCAACAAAATGGTGTTGCAGAGAGGAAGAACCGGACGTTGATGGATGCGGCAAGGACCATGATGGCGGAGTTCAAGTCTCCATACAACTTCTGGGCCGAAGCCATCAACACAGCTTGTCATGCATCCTATCGGCTCTATCTCCGCAAAGGCTTGAACAAGACTCCGTATGAGATACTCACCGGGAACAAGCCCAATCTCAAGTACTTCCGGGTGTTCGGGTGTAAGTGTTTCATTCTCAAGAAAGGTGATCGTTTGTCTAAATTCGAAGCTAGAGCTCATGAGGGCATATTTGTTGGTTATGCTACAAACTCTCATGCTTACCGTGTTCTCAACAAGTCCAACGGACTCATCGAGGAGACGTGTAGCGTACAGTTTGATGAAAATAACGGCTCCCAAGTGGAGCAAAGTGGTACTTGTGATGTAGGTGATGAAATTCCTCCCCAAGCCATAATAAGAATGGGTATTGGTCATATCCTACCCATTGAGGAACCCCTTGTGGCCGAAGGAGAAGGACAATGCTCCACTCAAGTGGAGCCATCACCTTCCCAAGACCCACACGCTTCCGAAGAACAAAGTGAAGGCCCTCACCCTCATGAACAAGACCAAGGGCAAGATCAACCTCAAGATGGTGGTGAACCTCTAAATGATGCCCAAGGTCAAGTTCTCCCCCTCGAGCAAGTTCAAGATCATGAGAAAGCTCAAGATGGCGCTCAAGATGATCAAGTTAACCTTCCTCCTTCCACACCTGAGGAGGAATTAGAGCATCGTGCCGCGAAGATTTGCTTCCAAACTCACCACACAAGGCCATCTCATGGAAAACGTGGTTGGAAGCCTAAGAAAGGGGGTAAGCACTCGTAGACAATTAGCTAACTATTGTGAACATCATGCGTTTTTCTCTTGTGTTGAACCCCAAAAGGTCTATGAGGCGCTCGAAGACTCGGATTGGCTCAATGCCATGCATGAAGAACTCAACAACTTCGAATACAACAAGGTGTGGAGATTGGTGCCAAGACCTTCGGGGAACCACAACGTCATTGGAACAAAGTGGATCTTCAAGAACAAGCAAGATGCTCATGGAAACATCATTCGCAACAAGGCAAGATTGGTAGCACAAGGCTACTCCCAAGTCGAGGGTATCGACTATGGTGAAACCTTTGCTCCCGTTGCTCGTCTTGAATCCATTCGTTTGTTGATTGCTTATGCTTCCCATCACAACTTTAAGTTGCAACAAATGGATGTGAAAAGCGCTTTTCTTAATGGTCCCATTAATGAGTTGGTTTATGTCAAGCAACCCCCCAGGTTCGAGGATCCCTACTTCCCAGATCATGTGTATCAACTCGATAAGGCACTCTATGGCCTTAAACAAGCCCCACGTGCGTGGTATGACCACCTTACCGAGTTGTTACAAGATCATGGATTTGAAGTAGGACAAATCGATCCCACTCTTTTTACTAAGAAGGTCAAAGGGGAGTTGTTTGTATGCCAACTATATGTTGATGATATTATCTTTGGTTCTCCTAACAAAGCTTTCAATGAGGAATTTGCCGCTCTCATGACCTCCAAGTTCAAGATGTCTTCGATGGGAGAGTTGAAGTTCTTCCTTGGCTTTGACATCAAACAAAGAAGAGAAGGAACCTTCATCAACCAAGCCAAATACACTCAAGACATGCTTAAAAGATTCAAGCTAAGTGATGTCAAGCCGGCTTCTACACCAATGCCTACCAAGTGCCAACTTGACATCGATCCCAATGGTAAAGCGATGGATCAAAAGGTATATCGTTCCATGATTGGCTCCTTGCTTTACCTTTGTGCATCTAGACCGGATATCATGTTGAGTGTGGGGATGTGTGCACGGTTTCAAGCCGCACCAAAGGAAAGTCACTATGTGGCGGTCAAGAGAATCTTTCAATATTTGGCTCATACCCCAAACTTTGGCTTATGGTAACCAAGAGGAGCAAATTTCAAGCTTGAAGGTTTCACGGATTCCGATTGGGCGGGGGACAAAGTGGATAGGAAGTCCACTTCCGGAGGGTGCCAATTTCTTGGTTGCTCTTTGGTAAGTTGGTCTTCCAAGAAGCAAAGTTGTGTGTCTCTCTCGTCCACCGAAGCGGAGTATGTGGCGGCCGGTAGTTGTTGTGCTCAACTCTTATGGATGAGGCAAACTTTAAAGGAGTACGGTGTCATTTGTGACAAAGTGCCTCTTTGGTGTGATAATGAAAGTGCCATCAAGATTTCTCTCAACCCGGTACAACACTTCAAGATGAAGCACATTGAGATTCGGTATCACTTCATCCGGGATCACATTAGGCGAGGGGAGATCGAGCTCAAGTATGTCAACACTCATGATAACCTTGCAGATATTTTCACGAAGCCCTTGGATGAAGCAAGATTTCGCGAGTTAAGGCATGAGCTAAATATCATTGATTTGAGCAATGTGACTTGAACCCGTACACCCCCACCACACTCAACGTGTTGTCTAGTTTAGGTGTAGGCATGGACATAGGGGGAGTGTTGTTCTCTCAATGAACTCTCCCTCCCCCCATTATGCATAAATCGATCACCTCTTTCACATTAGCCATTTTTAATGGTACTTGTGCTTCAAAGACGAGTTTTAGTCATGGGCCCAAGGATAATTCTTCGCGGTGCCATACCATCCAACTCAAACATAGGTGGCTTCGGCCACCACCCTCTCTCCTCGAGAGGCCTTGTTGCTTGGTGGTTTCTTGTTGTCTTTTTGCCTCTGGTTTGTGCGTGTTCTTGTGGTTTCTTGTGTGTGAAAAGTTTCCGTGCAAAGGTTTTTTTCTTCTCGTGTTGAAACTTGCGGTGACTTGAGCTCACGGTACTACCGCAGCCAGCCACGGTACTACCGCTTGCGGGAGCACGGTACTACCGTCACCACGCGGCAGTAATTTTTTACTGCCGCCTGGTTGAGCGGTACTACCGCCTCGGCGCGGTACTTCCGCCCAAGCGGTACTACCGCGATGATACGCGGTACTACCACGCCGGTTCGAGCGCGTGGGGATAAGGACGGGCAGGGGGAGTTTTAACTCCCCATACCCATTCGCTGTCCTCTCTCTCCATGTCGCCTCCTTCTCTCCCTCGCTCAAGAACGGAGCCGGCGTTCGTCGCTGGATCTCCTCCACCGGATGCCCTCCCGTGATTCCGACCGGTGGGATCATTCCCCACCACGTGCTCTTGCTATGGACCAAGGTTTTTCCCCAACTCCCTCTCCGTGTTGATTGTGTTTGGTGTTTCTAGGTTTTGGGGGAGGCTTGTGTGTTCTTCAGATTCTTAGGCTTAATCTTTGCAAGAGTAGGATGAAGGAGCGTGGTATTGCATAGGATTTATACTTGTATTGTTGTCTTGCGCTATATCTTATCACCGTAGCACCGCCATTGTTTTGCGGTTCTTTTCAGATTCAAACCTCCGGTTGGATCTGACGCGACGCGGTACTACCGCCTGTCTGGCGCGGTACTACCGCTTGAACGGTACTACCGCCCTTCGGGAGCGGTACTACCGCGCTCTGTGCAGTACTAAAATTTTAGTTCTGCTCCAACCACGGTACTACCGTGACCTCGCACGGTACTACCGCGTTTGGAGCAGTACTAATATTTTAGTACCGCAGGCAGTGGCAGTTCTACCGTGGCTCACATCTATTGCATGCCAACTTTCTCGTATGCCGTCTATGTGTTTCTTGTGCTTTTTCGTGGCCTTTGCATTGATCTTTTCGCGTCTTTGGTGTTTTGCGTGTGTGTCTCAGGTGGTGGCTCTCGGCGGTCCAACCCCAGTTGTGACACTGGCTCCAAACGTCTGTGCAACCCAGGTGAAGTACCAGAGGGCTCGTCTGCCTCCAAGCGCAATGTCAAGCACTCAGCTAGCAAGCACAAGGAGCCCGCTAAGGGCATGGATGAGATAGCCCAAGCTGATTATGTCCGTCTCAGGCAGCTTCACCCTTATGTGCACCCGCGTTCCACTGTCAGAGGCTGTGAGCTGTTCTGGAACAAGCAACAGACCAACATCTATCTGGATGTCATCAAGAACAAGAAGAATACCTATGTGGAGGTGAAGTGGATTGATATGCATCACATGAGAAAGGACAAGTACCGTGACTACTTTGGAGAGGCTCTGGACTTGGTGGAGCAGTTTGGCATTGAGCATGTGTTAACCTTCCACCTCGACTATGACCCTGAGCTTATCTGTCAGTTCTTTGCCTCAGTCTACTTTCACTCCGAGGAGGAATGGAGGATGACCTAGATGACCAATGACCGTAAGCTGTCTGCTACCTGGAAGGAGTTCATGGATCTTCTCCAGGTTCCTGATGATGGGCTCAACTCTCCAGTGGGTGTTCGCCCCCATGCCAATGCTGAGTCTGCCAACAAGGACAGGCTTGCACCATTCATGGTTGAGAAGGCGCTCACCAATGGCAAGACAACTTTGGTGCTCAACCCTTTTCTGGATATCATGTATCGCATCTTCCGCAACTCCTTGTTCCCTCACATTGGTGTCAAAGACAAGGTTCATGCCTATATGGTGGACATGATGCTCATCTGCGAGGAGGCTCGTTCGTCTCAGTCTCAGCCACTTGATGTCTCACACATCATGTGGTGTGAGCTCCGGTTTGCAGTGTTCAACCGCAAGGTGCCTATCTATGGGCCCTATCTGTTTCTGCTGATTTCGAAGACTTGGGAGAAGATGTTCCCTGATGAGGAGTTTCTTGCTCCAGACTGGGTTCGCCATGAGCCCATCTGCCTGCGTATCAAATCCAACTGGGCCAACACCACTACTCGTGCCGAGGCGACTGCTGCTAGGGCTGCTGTTGAGGAGGAGGATGCTGGCGCCAAGGATGTTGCTGAGGGCCGTGCTGCTAGGCCTTCCCAGAGTGCCACTATGCCATCATGGGCCAAGAAGCTGAAGGACAAGATGAAGACTCTTTTCTGCATGCAAGCCAAGGGGCAGTACAGGACTCACGTGGCGTCCAAGGAGAGTCGTCGCCGGGACAACAAGATCTTGCAGCTCTATGGTGAGGCAGTGTCTGGCGGGTCTGAGGAGCACATCACTCCAGAGGCCGAGTGGATGGAGAAGCAGGTCTACAGGTGGACTAAGTCTGAGGAGGATGTCGAGGAGACCATCCCTGCTACCGAGGAGACCGACGGAGAGGCTTGGGACGAGTCCTCTGCTTGAGCCACCTCTCGTGTGTAGGTGTCCTCTCTGCCTTTTTGACGTCTCGATGCCAAAGGGGGGGAGAGTGTAGGGATTTGCGAGTGTGTCGTGTGTTTGCTGCTTTCTTCATTTGAACTATTGGCTGCTTTCTCGTTTGAACCTCGGTAGCTTTACTTCGTATGGTGTAAGACGTTTGCACTCTATCTATACTAGCGAGCTTGTGTTATATTGTGCTATCTTTATGCTATGCTATGCTTATTATCATGCCTTGGTCTCTAAAATATAGGGGGGGTGTTGATCCTAGTCTGTGTGCTATGCAGTCCATAGCACTCATCTAAAGTGCACACATCTAGGGGGAGCCCGTCTATATTTTAGAGAGGTGGGGTTTGCCCCTGCTCTAAATTATCTTATCTATATGCAAATCCCGTGTTGTCATCAATCCACCAAAAAGGGGGAGATTGTAAGGGCATATTTATCCCTCAGGTGTTTTGGTGATTGATGACAATGCATTTGCAGACTAATCGTGTGCCTTGAGTTTCTCAGATTCTTCATCTCTAGGCACGAGACAATTCGGTGCCCCTCGGAGACTATTGGAGTCGGCGTTGCTCTACGTTTCTCTTTGGTGGATTTGAGTCGTAGGAGAGCCGTACTATTAAGAGGGGGTCCGCGTCGGAAAGGTTTGGGTGGAATCAACACGTACACTTGTTCCTCCTTTCCCTGCATTTTGGAGCTTCCCTTTGTTATCTTGGTTGTGCGGAAATCTGACGACTACTGTTGTACTTGCGGTAGTACCGCAAGTACAAGCGGTAGTACCGCTGTGTGTCACGGTAGTACCGCTCATTTGGAGCGGTAGTATCGCGGCTCCCAGGCCTTGTGCCGCTCCGGTGCGGTAGTAGGGGCGAATGTAATTTTTTACATCCGCGCCCTCCACGGTAGTACCGCTCGTCCCGCGCGGTAGTACCGCGGGGGCCCATGGTAGTACCGCTCCCTAGGAGTCGTAGTATCGTGGCCCTCCTACCTAGTACCGCAGTGTCACGGTAGTAGGCGCGGATGTAATTTTTTACATCCGCGCCCGCACGGTAGTACCGCACCTTGCGAGCGGTAGTACCGCGTCGGATTTTTGTACCACCTCAGTTTCAGCGGAAGTAGGCACGGATGTAATTTGTTTCATCCGCGCCCTTCCTAGGCCGTGACTTTCCTGCCTTGCGGTAGTACCGCAAGTGGGTGCGGTAGTACCGCGCAAGCGGTAGTACTGCCCCCTTGACAGGCTAGTTCCGGCCTGTGCTGCTGTCGCGGTAGTACTGTCGTCAGCCACGGTACTACTGCATAGCTTCGCGGTAGTACCGCGCCCCTGGAGCGGTAGTACCGTGTGTCGCGGGCTGAACATGTGGATAACGGTTGGATTTTTTCCACGACTATATAAGGGGTGTCTTCTACCTCTAGTTGACTACCTCTTCCACCTCTAAGCTCCATTGTTGCTCCAAACTCCATATTCACTCGATCTCTCTCCCTAGCCAATCAAACTTGTTGATTTGCTCGGGATTGGGTGACAAGTGCCCGATCTACACTTCCACCACAGGATATTTGATTCCCTTCACTTATCCCTAGCGGATCTTGTTACTCTTGGGTGTTGAGCACCCTAGACGGCTGAGGTCACCTCGAAGCCATACTCCATTGTGGTGAAGCTTCGCGGTATTGTTGGGAGCCTCCAAGTGTTGTGGAGATTATCCCAATCTTGTTTGTAAAGGTCCAGTTGCCGCCTTCAAGGGCTCCAATATTGGAATCACGACATCTCACATTGTGTGAGGGCGTGAGGAGATTACGGTGGCCCTAGTGGCTTCTTGGGGAGTATTGTGCCTCCACACCGCTCTAACGGAGACGTACTTCCCTTTAAAAGGAAGGAACTTCGGTAACACATCCTCGTCTCCACCGGCTCCACTCTTGGTTATCTTGTCCCTTTACTTTTGCAAGCTTACTTGTGCTATATCCATTGCTTGCTTGTGTGCTTATTGTCTTTGTATCATATAGGTTGTCCACGTAGTTGCACATCTAGACAACCTATTTCATTGCAAGGTTTAAATTGTTAAAGAAAAGTCTAAAAAGTGCTAGTTGCCTATTCAACCCCCCTCTAGTCAACCATATCGATCCTTTCAAGTAGTTAGGAGGATCCCAGGCAGGAGGCAAACTTGTTTAACTTATGTCTGTACTCAGATATTGTTGCTTCCGCTGACTCGTCTATGATCGAGCACTTGTATTCGAGCCCTCGAGGCCCCTGGCTTGTATTATGATGCTTGTATGACTTATTTATGTTTTAGAGTTGTGTCGTGATATCTTCCCGCGAGTCCCTGATCTTGATCGTATACATTTGCGTGCATGATTAGTGTATGATTGAATCGGGGGCGTCACATTGATAATGCGATGTGAATCCATGGAAACTTGAGGTCGATCGTGGCGGGTTATAAATGACCCCGCATGATTTGTGTCAGCAATCCGGCCAGCGGTTCATCCCAGCTGGTTGTTTAACCAAAACGTAGTGGTGGTGATTTGCATGCCTACCCAATGAGCCATCTGGTGGGGGCAGAGGCTGACACTATATCATGACCTTCTTTAGAGTTGTTGTAATAGACCGGATAGTAGGAGCAGCGTCTTGCACGCGCTCGTTTAAGCAACTTGTGCACACAAGCGCGACCCTATGTGTTGATGTAGACCAGACCGCGAGGTACGGGCGGTAAAGACAACCATAACATCAGAGGCGGCACGGACAGATGAGTCGGACACGGTGTTGTAAGCCGGCACGGGCAGGAGAATCGGCTGCGGGAACGGACAGGTGAGTTGTCTGCGGTGTTTATAAACCGGTGCGGACGCGCGAGTCAATCACAGGCGCAGTCCCGGCTAGTTGATGTAGACCGGGCCGTACGAGCGGTGGCTTGTGCCCGTCCATTCATTGGGTAATATGTTACGGACTATTGCCGGGCAGAATATTGTCAGTCCGTGCTCCATACCCATGGTATAGACCATATTTGTAGTGAATTATTGTCTTATATATAAAAATACATAGATCAAAGTAATTGTTCTTTTAAAGAAAATAATATGTAATATAAAAATATACTGGATGGATTTCACCTTATATATCAGGCCAGTGATTATTCACCGCGGAGTTGATGATCATCACGGTGAAGCTCAAATCAATAATGGTTAAGCCTGCCGCGGCGTTGTAAGCCGGTGCGGATGGGCGAATCAATCACAGGCGCAGTAAACCGCGTGGACGGGCGAGTCAACCCCATCATGTTGATGTAGACTGGGCCGCGGAAACCGCGGCTTGTACATGCATTTATTGAGCATTAGCGCATGGTCAGATGCTAGAGCCTGGTATTTTTGTCGCACGAACACGAACGCTGATGATCAAAGACATAGCAAATGTCTGATGTAGCTCCTGATGTGAGCAGTAGCAGGAGCAATCGATCCAACTTTGCCTTTGCCCCACTGTCGTACTGGTTTTTACGTGCAGACGCAGCGGTCTTCTAGCTAAGGGCATGTCCAACGCTCCAGTCTGTACCGGTGCCCCAGCCGCCACATCGACCTTCCCGACGCCACGTCCATCAAACCTATCGCCTGCAGAGCAAAGCGGTCTCCTGCAGAAGAGCTCACCTCCTCCCTGACGAAAGCAGCGAGGCGACCGCTCAGGCGACGCGGTGTGGGATCAGTCGCTCCACTCCCCGCAGGACCATGCAGACCCAACAAAAGCCGGCGGCGCAAGGGCGCGAACGAGCAGCGAAGCGCGGTAAAGGGAGAAGGGAAGCGCGCGAACCAGGGCAGTGGAGGCGCGGCGCGCGAACAAGAGGAGAAGGCGGCGCACCCTCGTCCTCAGCCCGCCGTCGACCTCGTCGATTCAAGCTCGCCGTGCAAGGTATGATGCTACTTCTTCCCCCGCCTCCTCTTGTGCTGATGGCCAGATGGATTTGATTCAGATTGGTTCAGTAAATTAGGCTAGGGTTTGATGGATTCTAGTGATTTGTTCCAAGAACAAGATCGATTTCCCTATCCTGTGATTTAGATTCAATCAATTTGGTTAAGGTGGACATGCTTGTAGAAATCCCCATCTATTTCTTCTTATTAATCCCTGAGAGAAACACGTTAGATCCATGCTATTACTCTGCACTCTGCAGTTGTGGGTAGAAAATCACATTACTTAGTACGTGTGCAGAAGAACATACAGAGGAAATTATATAAACAAGATGCCGGTTTGCTGTAGGCAGCCATGTCCTTTGATTGGGACTATTTACATGTGATTCGTTTGGCATATAGAAGTACTACAAAGCAGGGATGTTGAGACAGTGCTCTGAAGTCTGAACTTGAACTTACAGTTTAGACATTAGCATATTACCATCTATTTTTTTTCTTGTTTGAGAAATGACTATTGGGATTCAGAACTAAAACACTCGAATACTCCCTACAGTTTTTTTAAACTGTAGTTGCACTACAGCAGGATGCTTGTATTATTGTCGGTTGCTGCATGCTAATATTTAACAAGAACACTTGAATACTCCCTGTAGTTTTTTAAACTGTATAGTTGCACTACAGCATGATACTTGTATTATTGTCAGTTGCTCCATGCTAATATTTAACAGGAAAACCACTGCTCATTTGTTAAATTTGACCAATGCTAATATTTGAATTAACACAAAAGTTGAATGCTTCGACATATTTCGGATGTAGGCATGTTTAAGTATTTGAATAGATTATGCTATGTGCACATGAATATTATTCTTGCCATCCAAATTATAGCTCCATATGTAGTTGTGTGCATAATTCTTATTACTTGATGTTCAAATTGTAGCTCAACTTGCAATATGTCACAATATGTAATTATGCATACTGACTTGTGTTGTGTACTTGCTTGAATTTCACTTAGTACTTCAGTTAAGTGTGAACTCGGCATGTTAACTATCTATGTTAACTATCATAATAACAAACTTTTTTTTCAGCTGCAATGGAATACCATCCTCCTAATGGTTTCATGAGCTTCCTTCAAGGCCAAAGTCATCCAAACTTCACCTTGCCAGCCCCTCAGCAGCTTGGTTTCCAATATCCAATGTTCTGCACGCAACCGCTGCCACCACCAGCCAAGCACCACCCTCTTCCATCAACGTCTAATCCCAGGAACACAACTCCATCGAACAAGTGAAAACGTGTCAGAATCGATGTGGAAGCAGATGATGAAGATAGACAGAGGTTGTACTATACAAAAGATGAGGACCTCAGATTGGTAAGCCCCCCAAATCCTCTTATTCTTGTCATGTAGACATCAAAGATATCTCATGTCTTGCTACCTAAAATTTATTTAGGCTGGTTCTCCTAGTTTTATACTTTCGGACTTGCATCTTGTCTTTTGTTTAATTAAATTTAACCGTATGCCTACTTCCTTTGTGCAGGTGAGTGCTTGGTTAAGAAAATCTGTGAACCCAATCGATGGGAATGCCACGAAGGGGGAATACTACTGGAAGGAGGTTGTTGATACATACAACAGCACAACAGAGAGTGATCGACAAAGGGATGTGAAGCACCTCAAGAACCATTGGTACAAAACAACAAAGAAGGTAACCTCTTTCAATGGCTGCTATAACCAGTTGAGAGATACCTATGCGAGTGGCCGGTGTGATAAACAATTGATGCAGCAAGCGCTAGACCTGTACCAAAGTCGCAATGGGCACCAGTTCCTGTATGTGCATTGGTGGGAAGCTGTGAAAGATAGCCAAAAGTGGAAGATTCATGTATACACAGAAGGAGATGGAACAAAGAGGTCAGCACCAATACCAACTGAGAATGCTCAGCGTCCCCCAGGAACAAAGAGGGCGAAGAAACCTACAGGAAAAGATAAGGAAGCCCCTACTGAGATGAATAACATGAAAGAACAGATTGAGGCCTTTCTACAAGCACAAGCTGATGCTAAGGAGCGAACTGCTGAGATGATGGAATTGCAGAGTCGACTGTCTGCTCAGAAGGTAGAAGCTAATCGACTTGCATATGAGGCAGCAAAGGAGAGGACAGTGGCCAAGTTAGCAGAGGAAAGAACCAAGTTGTTTGACAAGTTCACAGATATGTTGAGTGCTGACACAACAAGAATGGAGCCATGGGCAAAGGAGATGCATATGAAGGCTGTTACAAGATTGGGGGATCAACTTTTCAGGGAGGAATAGAAGGTATGTAATATTCCTGTGTGTGTCATATTCCTTTGTTCTCCATCTTGATTCCTGTCATATTCCTGTGTGTATCCTATTCTTGCATTTTCCTATTCCTGATCTAATTTTGTTCTCCCTGTAAGGTATGAGGTTACTCCTTCCCTTGCCTCTTCTTGTTAGGATTAAGAACTTAGAACACATACCACTTGATGTACTTTAGAAACAAATGCTGGAATCTGCATGTGTTCGTTAGGAAGTCCACGTATATGTTCCACTAAAAGTCTGCACTATTGTTTTTTAAATATGCATTGTACTCAGAAATCTACACTGTACTGTACCCAAAAATCTGCACTATTGTTTTTGAAATGCTATTTTTTAATTAGAATGATTGTTGTACTATAAAACTCACCTTTAGTTTTTAAAACTGTAGTTGCACTACAGCAGTATACTTGTGCTACTGTCAGTTGCTCCATGCAAATTTAACAGGGCATGCTCTAGCCAAACCAAATGGCCAACTTAGAAAAAATCGGTGTTTTCGACATGCTTGTTATTATACTCTAACTTGTGGCTTGCTTCTCATCTAGATGTTCTACATATATGTCCAAGAAAAGCGGATTTCATGTGCCAGGAAGCGTAGAAGATGTGAGACTTTTTTTTGGAATGAGAAGAATCAATGGATACAACAAAAAATTCAGTCTGAAATTTGATTTGTGTGTTTACAAATCTTTCCTTTATGGGTATTTGAAAACCTTAAGATTATTCTGTTACTATGGGATTTTACAGTGTCATGGACAAGACATACTCGTTGACACTGTTTGCATATCAAGATTGCTGATTTTTGTTTGGAAATCAAGTTGTTTGATAACTTTCAGTGTGTATGCTTATTGATATAGTGTGTATGCTTGTTGATATCATTGATTCAAATGGATGCTGGTATTGTTTAAATGTAGTGGAGGTTTCATGTGTTGGAAAGGAGGTGAGAGAGAAAAAATAAGATGATGACATCACATAGAGTAGCTTCCATTGGGTGATAGTGGCATACAACAATAGCTTCATTCAAATTTATCTATGTGGATGGCTGGGGGTGCTGCCTCCATTGTACATGCCCTTAGCGGCTTGAGGCTGGTGATTTAACAATGACGGCTCGGAGTGGTATGGTAGCAGCGGAGGCGGATTCGAGCCGGAGGTGGAACGAAGCCAGCCACAGGTCGTGGTTGGTTTTGGTGGTTTCACATCAGCGTCCTCTGGATTGTGGGCCCTCCCTTTTTTAGGAGCGATGCTTTTACCAGCCTTCGTGCCTTTAGCTACTTTTGGGAATCGATGGTTGGGTTTGCTTTGGCCTTCACTTGGACTGCAGATGATTTTAGGATCGTGGGAGTACTAGTTGACGTCCGCTGGATTTGCCAATTTGATTTGCAGTGCCCCGACAAATTTTCTCCGGACTTGTCTCGAAAAGAACTCCAGAAACTTCACGGAACGACTGCCATATTGAGGGATTGATCCGACCATGACGGAAACAGCCTATCTATTGCTTCGAACTTATGTCGGTCTTGCGAGATCCGTGCCTTGTCAGATCGTCGAGTCCAGTGTGCCGGTTCATGGAAGAGTGCGGCTTGCGCAGAGGTGACCCAGCGATGGCGATTCATGGAGGAGGGCGGCTCGAGCGGAGGTGAACCGGCGACGGTGATTTGCTCGTGGAAGAAAATAGCTTGAGACTCCTTGGTGACAGGCAGCGCGCAGTGTTGTCGCGGCAGAGGCATGCGGCAACTCGGCAGTGGCGGCTGAAACCAGCCTCAGGGGCGGACGACCGGCGAAGCAACAACAGTTTGACGGCTCAGCGAGCAAGGAGGTGGAGGCAGGCCGGTTCTGGCCCCAGCGGAAAGTCGGCGATGACAGTTGAAGCCAGGCGCAGAGACGGACGACCGGCGGAGCAACGGCAGCTTGAAGACGGAATCTACTTCCGAATCGTGGGTTTTTTTTTGTTTTTTTTGTTTTGAAACTCTTGGCATAGTCCGACCTGATCCCAGTATTTTCCATGGTGTACACAACCATCGTGTAATGCGAAGAACAGATTCCAACGCAGCTATACGTCCACTTGATTTCTTTATACGATCTGCAATTTTGAGTGAGGAACAGCGACAACACCGGGTCCCTCACAGTCTCGGCGACTTGTACCTCATATCCATTGATCTTTGTGGTTCCTTCAATTCCTAGCGGTAACTTTTTAGCAGGCGCTTTACGGGCCCACCTCGGGTGTTTCTTCATCCGGAAAATTACGAACTTCTCGGTCCTTGGGGAATCCTCCAAGAACTCAACACCATCATGCGCAGGCCTCACGGTGGGCGCCAACTATCGTGGAATTAACCCGTCAGATGTCCTTCATCTGAGGACTTAGTCGTGAGGCGAACTCATCTATGTGGTAGCTTGAGAGGGGTTGAGCGGAATCGAGAGATGCAACACAAGACAAGGGTTTAGACAGCTTCGGGCCCTGGGAAACATCATCCTGTAAAAACCCTACATGATGTTTGAGGCTAGATCTCATTGTCATTACGAGGGAGTTGCCGTAAACCGGCTCTCCTCTAGTTGTGTCTAGCCCTAGAGATAGTTTCTTGCTTTCTTGTCTGTCTTTGGGGAGCCCTGCCCCTCCATATATATGTTGAAGGGGCGGTTTACATGACTAGTCCTAGTTGGATTAGGATTACTCTATTACAAGTGGAGTCCTAGTCTTGCTTCCTTTGTAGAAAAATATTCCTTGTGCTTTCCTCATAAACCGGCCAACCATAGCGTGATCCGGCCTTCCATAAACCGCCCATTGGGCCACCGGGTCTTGTCGCTCCTCTGACCCGCCTGCGGGATTACCAATGAATCTTAAACCGCCAGGTCCAAGTGGGTCGCCGGTGAATTGCCAAACTCTAGCCGGGTCATACATCCGGCGGTTTATACCGCGGGGTATATCCCCGACAGACGCTCTAGACCAAGACGCCTAACCGTCTAGAGGACGCACAATCCTCAAACGTAACAAGCGTCTGTTCCACACAGGAACAATCTCTTCAGTGATGCTCAATCACTTTAGGTTGTAGGTGTTTGGGTTTTGGGTTTTCCTCACTTGATGATTTTTGCTCAAAGTGCTTGGAGGATGGGATGCTCTTAGTGACAAGTGTCAGTTTCTCTTGGATCAGCCTACCAACTAGTGGTTGTAGGGGGCGGCTATTTATAGCCTAGGGAGCAGCCCGCCGCGATAAGATGTAAATGCCCTTCAATGATATGACCATTAAGTGGGTAGGATATTTTGGACAGTTGGCGCGTAGCAAAACAATGGTCGAAAAATTTATCTCTCAAATTCCTCAGGGCTATCATGATCCTCACTTTTTAGGCAATCTGCACTGGCAAATTCCCAACTCTTCAATCAGAACAAATTCCTCAGAGACCAGAATATCTTCGTCTCTCTCACTGAAGAAATTGACTGAATTGTATGAGGTTTCCAATGGCTTCACTCGAAACGATTGGGTAGGTGTAGGCTTTGAGATGAGCATCACTTGGAAAGTTTTTCCTTAGTTTTACCTCGACTCCCTTTAACAGTACGGTGTTTCCGATGAGTCAAGAAAAAGAAAAAGAAACTACGAAAACAAAAGACTTCACACTTCATAGTCCTCACATGAATATCCAAGTCTTCAAGGTCACACCAATTTCCTCAGTTTCAAAGTCTTTAAGAAAACCAAAGTCTTCAAATGAAGACATTCAATTTTTAGGGGTCAACTTTCATCGTAAATATCAAACTCCTCGTCTACTTATAGAGCATGTGTACACTCACAAACACATTAGTCCCTTAACTTATAAGTCTTCAATACACCAAAATCACTAAGGGGCACTAGATGCACTTATAGTTGTATTGATGGTCGATAGAACTTGAGGGAATATTTGTTCTACCTTTAGCTCCTCGATGGGTTTGACACACTTATTTATCGGAAAAGGCTACAAACGATCCCCTATACTTGTGGGTTATCAGGGGCGCGCCATCAGAGTTTTCGGCCACTGAGGCACTGTAGGCATGCTCAAGGGAGCACACAACATCCTTCTCATGACAGGCGACCATGATGATGCCGCTGCACCGTGGCATCTTGAGGACGTTGTAGCTGTGGTGAGTCACCGCCATGAACTTGGCGAGGGCAGGGTACACAATGATGGCATTGTATGGGAGGCCCATGTGGGCCACTGATACGTCTCCAACGTATCTACTTTTCCAAACACTTTTGCCCTTGTTTTGGACTCTAACTTGCATGATTTGAATGAAACTAACCTGGACTGACGCTGTTTCAGCAAAACTGCCACTGTGTTATTTTTGTGCAGAAAACATAAGTTCTCGGAATGACCTAAAAATCCATGAAGATAACTTTTGGAAAATATAAAAAATATTGGTGAAAGAATCAAGGCCATGGGGCCCACACCCTATCCACGAGGGTGGGGGGCGCGCCCCTCCCCCTGGGTGCGCCCCTCTGCCTCATGGGCCCGCTGGACCTCCGCCGACCTCAACTCCAACTCTATATATTCCGTTTCACGGAGAAAAAATTCAAAGAGAAAGTTTCATCGCGTTTTACGATACGGAGCCGCCGCCAAGCCCTAATCTCTCTCGGGAGGGCTGATCTGGAGTCCGTTCGGGGCTCCGGAAAGGGGGATTCGTCGTCGTCGTCATCATCAACCATCCTCTATCACCAATTTCATGATGCTCCTCGCCGTGCGTGAGTAATTCCATCATGGGCTTGCTGGACGGTGATGGGTTGGATGAGATTTACCATGTAATCAAGTTAGTTTCGTTAGGGTTTTGATCTCTAGTATCCACTATGTTCTGAGATTGATGTTGCTATGATTTTGCTGTGCTTAATGCTTGTCACTAGGGCCCGAGTGCCATGATTTCAGATCTGAACCTATTGTGTTTTCATGAATAAATGTGAGTTCTTGATCCTATCTTGCAAGTCTATAGTCACCTATTATGTGTTATGATCCGATAACCCCGAAGTGACAAAAATCGGGATACTTCTCGGTGATGACCGTAGTTTGAGGAGTTCATGTATTCACTATATGTTAATGCTTTGGTCCAGTACTCTATTAAAAGGAGACCTTAATATCCGTTAGTTTCCACTAGGACCCCGCTGTCACAGGAGGGTAGGACAAAAGATGCCATGCAAGTTCTTTTCCATAAGCATGTATGGCTATATTCGGAATACATGCCTACATTACATTGACGAACTGGAGCTAGTTCTGTGTGACCCTATGTTATAACTACTACATGAGGAATCACATCCGACATAATTATCCATCACTGATCCAGTTCCTACGAGCTTTTCAAATATTGAGCGTTGCTTATTTACTTTTCCGTTGCTACTCTTACAATTACTACAAAACTGCTATTGTTACCTTTACCACTGTTACCATTACTATCATACTACTTTGCTACTAAATACGTTGCTGCAGATACTAAGTTATCCAGGTGTGGTTTAATTGACAACTCAACTGCTAATACTTGAGAATATTCTTTGGCTCCCCTTGTGTCGAATCAATAAATTTGGGTTGAATACTCTACCCTCAAAAACTGTTGCAATCCCCTATGCTTGTGGGTTATCAAGACTATTTTCTGGCGCCGTTGTCAGGGAGCATAGCTCTATTCTTTGAGTCACTTGGGATTTATATCTGCTGATCACTATGAAGAACTTGAAAGACGAAAGAACTAAGATTTTTCCCTCAAGTACAAGGGGAGGTAAGGAACTGCCATCTAGCTCTGCACTACATTCTCCTTCTGTTTTGAGTAAGCTTGTGACACCTAAACCTGCTACTGCTATGAATTCTGATATGTAGCATGTTATTGATGATGCCACTTCTACTATGCATGATACTTATGATGAAACTACTTTTGTGCTTGATACTACTTTGCCATTAGGTGAATTTCTTGATGAACAACTTGCTAGGGTTAGAGAGAATGAAATTATTGATGATAGTGATGATGAAGGTTCTCCCCCTAAGTATGAATCGCCTGTTGTTCCTGAGGGTTATGTTATGGATGAAGAAACTGCTACAGATCTTCTAGCTTGCAATGATAGATCTGATCTTAAGAAGTTACTAGCTAAACTTAAACAGAAAACTCTAAACGCTAGAATGAAATATGACCCTACTTTTGCTACTACACCTATCTTTGTTACTGATAAGGATTATGAATTCTCTGTTGATCCTGAGATAATTACTTTGGTTGAATCTGATCCTTTTTATGGCTATGAATCTAAAACTATTGTGGCACATCTTACTAAGTTAAATGATATAGCCACCCTGTTCACTAATGATGAGAAATCCCGCTATTACTATATCCTTAAGATATTTCCATTCTCATTAAAGGGTGATGCTAAATCTTGTTTTAATTCTCTTGATCCTGGTTGTGTGTGTAGTCCCCAGGATATGATTTATTACTTCTCTGCTAAATATTTCGCTGCTCATAAGAAACAAGCTGCCTTGCGGGAAATATATAATTTTGTGCAAATCGAAGAAGAGAGTCTCCCATAAGCTTGGGGGAGGCTTCTCCGATTACTTAATGCTTTGCCTAATCATCCTCTTAAGAAAAATGAAATACTTGATATCTTTTATAATGGACTAACCGATGCTTCCAAGGACCACTTGGATAGTTGTGGTGGTTGTGTTTTCAGGGAAAGAACAGTCGACCAAGTTGAATTACTATTGAATAATATGTTAACTAATGAAAAAAATTGGACTCTTCCTGAGCCAATACCTGAGCAAATTGAGCCAACTCCCGAGCCTATTATTAAACCTACTCCAAAGAAGAGAGGTGTTCTATTTCTCAGTCCTAAAGATATGCAAGAGGCAAAGAAATCAATGAAATAAAAAGGCATTAAAGCTAAAGATGTTAAGAATTTACCTCCTATTGAAGAAATACATGGTCTTAATATACTGCCGTTGAAGAAACACATCGTCTTGATAACCCGACATAGGTAGTAAAGGTAAATTCTCTCTATAGATATGACAAAGTTGAAATCCCGTCTATTAAATTTTCTAGCCAATGTTTAGATGGATTTGATGACTTTATGGCTAGACAAGAAAGTTTTAATGCTTATGTTGGTCGAGAATTAAGGGTAATGCTTTCATGATAGGACGCTTGAGTGATTATATGGATAGAGTTAAAGGTGAACTTAAAATCATTAGCAAATATGCTTCTATGGTTACCGCTCAAGCGGAGAAAGTACTTAAAGCTCAAAGTGATTTGCTTGATGAATTAAATAATAAACATGACTTTGCTGTTAGAGTGGCTACTAGAACTGGTAGAATGACTCAGGAACCTTTGTATCCTGAAGGCCACCCTAAGAGAATCGAGCAAGATTCTCAGAGAAATAATGTAGATGCACCTAGTCCTTCTAAAAAGAAGAAAAAGAAAAATGATAGGACTTTGCATGCTTCTAGTGAATCTGTTATAGACACACCTGAGAATCCCAATGATATTTCTATTTATGATGCTGAAACACAATCTAGTGACGAACATGAACCTAGTGATAATGTTAATGATAATGTTCATGTTGATGCTCAACCTAGCAATAATAATGATGTAGAGATTGAACCTGTTGTTGATCTTGATAACCCACAATCAAAGAATCAACATTATGATAAGAAAGACTTTGTTGCTAGGAAGAACGATAGAGAAAGAGAACCATGGGTTAAGAAACCCATGCCCTTTCCTCCTAAACCATCCAAGAAAAAGGATGATGAGGATTTTGAGCACTTTGCTGAAATTATTAGACCTATCTTCTTACGTATGCGCTTAACTGATATGCTTAAAGTGAATCCTTATGCTAAATACATGAACGATATCATTACAAATAAAAGAAAGATAGCATAAGCTTAAATTTCCGCCATGCTTGCTAATTATACTTTTAAGGGTGGAATACCAAAGAAACTTGGAGATCCAGGGGTACCAACTATACCATGCTCCATTAAAAGAAACTATGTTAAAACTGCTTTATGTGATCTTGGAGCCGGTGTTAGTGTTATGCCTCTCTCTTTATATCGTAGACTTGAATTGAATAAGTTGACACGTACTGAAATATCTTTGTAAATGGCTAATAAATCAACTGCCATACCTGTCAGTATTTGTGAGGATGTGCCTGTTGTGGTTGCAGATGTCACTATCTTAACGGACTTTGTTATTCTTGATATTCCCGAGGACGATAGTATGTCGATTATCCTTGGTAGACCCTTTTTGAATACTGTAGGGGCTGTTATTGATTGCAACTAAGGCAATGTCACTTTTCATGTTAATGGTAATGAGCATACGGTACACTTTCCGAGGAAACAACCTCAAGTTCATCGCATCAACTCTATTGGAAAAATTCCAACTATCGTTATTGGAGGTTTTGAATTTCCTCTTCCTACTGTCAAGAAAAAAATATGATATTCTTATTATTGGGGATGTTCATATCCCCATTGAGGTAACCTAGTGTTATTCGAAATTTCTCCGGTTCCATGTTATTCGGAATGAGTTTGTTAACAAGACTTGATCAACCTTGTTAGTGGATTCCTATTGATGATCATGAGATGGATGAAACTAGAAGGCACAACCTTCTGTACCCTCTTTTTACTTTCTGTTATTTGGAATAAATAAAGCAAAAAATAGTATTATCTGTCTGTTTTTTGAATTATCCTTGCAATAAAAAAATATCCCAAAAATAAAAGTTCTCCAAATGCCCTGCAAATTTAGTATGCTTTTTTATAGAATATTTGTGGATTTTAGGCATTGAGAACACAACAGGAGGGCAAGCACCTGGCCACGAGGGTCCATGGCGCGCCCACTCTTACTAGGCGCCCCCTGACTCGTGGGCCCATGGTGGCCCCATCCACTTATTCCTGCACCAACACACTCCATCTTCCTCCCAAAAAAATCCCCATCCAGCTCAAGCATGAGTTCTAGCTCATTTTTCTACGATTTTCGATCTCCTTGCTCAAAGCTTCATTCACAAAACTGCTTTGGGAGATTTTTTCTTGGTATGTGACTCCTCCAATGATCCAGTTAGTTTTTTTTCTAATGCTTTATTCGTTGCAAATTTTTGCTGCATAGGTGACCCTGTTCTTGAGCTTGCATGTCAAATTTATGAGGTCCCAAGTAATTCTAATGCATGATATATGCTCTAGGCACTTGTGGGAGTAGTTGCTATCAATCTTGTTTAGTTTGTTTCACTCTTATTTTGAAGTTACTAAAAATTTCAGAAATTTTCAAAAAAGATGAAGAGATTGTTCTTGAGGGGCTCTTCTAGTCAAAGCTCCAAGGATAAACAAGCTAAAGACAAACAAAATGCCAAGTATAATCTTCCTCGCGTAGCGGAAGTACGACCGTGTAAATGGCCTTGTGATAATTTCTTGAGAGCAGCCTAGATCTATGAAGACTTTTATTCTTTGGCTGATAATGCTGGCCTCACCGACTTCCTCCATGACCGGAGCGAACAGTATCTCTTACTTACCAATACTTCTATGCAAAACTTTTATTATTATCCTAAGAATTCACCTACTTCAGTATCTTTTCATTTATATGATGAGGCTAAGGAAATGTCATTACGTAATTTTTGCGCAGCTTGTAGAATACCCTTTGAGGGCAGCTTAGATGAACCACATTGTAAAGATGTGGATGGTTTTATTGACACTATTACTGTAGGAGAATCGAGGAAGGGTTCCGATGCGAGAATCACTAGCATACATTTTCCTGTTTTACGCTACTTTGCCATATTTGCTAGTCGATTCTTAATTGGTCGTGGAAATAGTGGAAACTTCAGTGTTCCTGATATTATTATTCTGCTCCATGCCTTATTCGGTGATAACACCTTTAGTATGGGTGTCGTTATTGCTAAAGGAGTAAGTCTAAACCGTACAAAGGGCCCCATCTTTGGAGGTATCTATGCTGCACGCCTTGCTAAACATTTTGAGATACCTATTAGGCATTATGAGAAAGAGGAGACACTGCTGCCCCTACCTTTTTAGATTACAGGAGCATGGTAGCGCATGAATTTGTTGTTGACAATGATGATAAGATGCTCGTGTATAACCTGAGATTTAATAAGAAACACAATAAAATTATTACCCCTGCCTGCACCTTCTTTGTTTGATTTAACTGCAGGCCATTACCTCGTCTTGCCAAAGGCCGTGTACGCGCACCGAGGCCAGACATCTGCTCCAGAGCCTGAGCCGGAACCGCGAATGGACCCTTATCGTCCATCCTGTTATCAGTGGGATCCGGAGGAGATCGCCAACATGCCGGAGCTTAGGAGGCAATGGCTGCTGCATCTCAGTACGACCCGAGTTATAACTTCAGATATCAGCCAGGCTTTCCATGGCAATAGACCAACTTAGGCCAAAAGCCAAAGCTTGGGGGAGTACGTATTTCTCACCGATATTACATTCATGTTCACACACTCATTCTAGTTGTCGGTGCTCCTACTCTTTCATTGTACTATCCATGCTAGTTCAATTTATTTTTCTAGTTTTCTTCTTGTGTGTTTGATAAACCTTAAGAAAAAACAAAAAAATTAGTTAGTTTAATTTCCATGCTTGTAGTGATAATTAAAATGAAAATCCAAAAAGATTTCTTGTTCTTCTTTTTACTTGTTGGGAGCTTTCACGTGTAAATAGTTTTATTTCTTTTCTTTCCTTTGGGGGTCGAGAGGATAAGACCATAATGAAAATGCTTAGTGGCTCTCATATGCATGATTGTTGATTTAACCAAGAGCCCATTACCTTGTCTTCTCCCTTGAATTGAATGCTTGCAGATTCCAGCTTAGTCCAATGCATGTGCACTATTATTATTATACACACTGTTCGGTCATGCAAGTGAAAGGCAATAATGATGATATATGATGGACTGATTGAGATGAGAGAAGCTGGTATGAACTCGACCTCTCTTGTTTTTGTAAATATGATGAGTTCATCATTCCAGATTCATCCTATTATGAATAAACATGTTTGCAATGACAATTAGATATTATAGTTGCTTATGCCATGCTTAATTTGCTAGGAGTTTATAATGGTTTACCTTGCGTGCCAACATGCTATTAAAATGGTTGTGATGTGGTATGATAGGGTGGTATCCTCCTTTGAATGATTCGAGTGACTTGACTTGGCACATGTTAACGCATGTAGCTGAAAACAAATCAACATAGCCTTCATGATATTTATGTTCATGGTGGATTATATCCTACTCATGCTTGCACTCAGTGTTGATTAATTTTAATGCATGTTCATGACTGTTGTCGCTCTCTCAGTTGGTCACTTCCTAGTCTTTTGCTAGCCTTCACCTTTACTAAGCGATAATACTGCTTGTGCATCCAAACTCCATAAACCCCAAAGTTATTCCATATGACTCCACCATACCTTCCTATATGTGGTATTTACCTGCCGTTCCAAGTAATTTGTATGTGCCAAACTCCAAACCTTCAAATGAAATTCTGTTTTGTATGCTCGAGCAGCTCATGTTTCAACTAGGGCTGTCTATATCTTCCATGCTAGGTGGGTTATTCTCAAGAGGAGTGGACTCCGCTACTCATTCATGAGAAAATGGCTGGTAACCGCGATGCCCAGTCCGGCGATCGTAAAGATCAAAGCAAATCAAAACAATTAAACAAAACTCCCCCAGGGCTGTTGCTAGTTGGAGGCACTCACTATTTCGAGCAAGCCATGGATTGATGCTTGTTGGTGGTGGGGGAGTATAAACTTTACCTTTCTGTTTGGGAACCGCTTATAATGTATGTAGCATGGAAGATATCGAGATCTCATAGTTGTTGCGTTGACAGTGAAAGTATACCGCTCAAAATGTTATTCATCTCTATTTTAAAATCGAGCTCTGGCACCTCTACAAATCCTTGCTTCCCTCTGCGAAGGGCCTATCTATTTACTTTTATGTTGAGTCATCACCCTCTTATTAAAAAGCACCCGCTGGAGAGCACCTATGTCATTTGCATAAAGTACTATTAGTTTATATTGGGTATGACTTGACTGGATCTCGTTTACCATGAATTACAATGTTTAGTCAGTCCTTGGTCTTTAAAGGTGCTCTACATTTATGTTTTGCGGTCTCACAAAGGGCTAGCGAGATACCATCTTGTTATATCATATTATGATTGTTTTGAGAAAGTGTTGTCATCGGAGATTTATTATTATTTCTCGCTAGTTGATGATGCCATTGATATGAGTACACATGAGGCCTAAGTGTTATTGTGAATATGGTTAGTTCAGAATCTTTGCTGAAAACTTGAATGCTTGCTTTACATATTTACAACAACAAGAGCAAACAAAGTTTGTAAAAGTTTTTCTTTATTATTTTTAGTTTATCAACTGAATTTCTTGAAGACAAGCAAAGGTTTAACCTTGAGGGAGTTGATACGTCTCCAACGTATCTACTTTTACAAACACTTTTGCCCTTGTTTTGGACTCTAACTTGCATGATTTGAATGAAACTAACCCGGACTGACGCTGTTTTCAACAGAACTGCCATGGTGTTATTTTTGTGCAGAAAAACAAAGTTCTCGGAATGACCTAAAAATCCACGGAGATAACTTCTGGAAAATATAAAAATACTGGCAAAATAATCAAGGCCAGGGGGCCCACACCCTGTCCACGAGGGTGGGGGCGCGCACCCTCCCCCTGGGCGTGCCCCCCTGCCTCGTGGGCCCCCTGGAGCTCCACCGACCTCAACTACAACTCTATATATTCTGTTTCGCGGAGGAAAAATCAGAGAGAAAGTTTCATCATGTTTTACGATACGGAGCCGCCGCCAAGCCCTAATCTCTCTCGGGAGGGCTGATCTAGAGTCCGTTCGGGGCTCCGGAGAGGGGGATTCGTCGCCGTCGTCATCATCAACCATCCTCTATCACCAATTTCATGATGCTCACCGCCGTGCGTGAGTAATTCCATCATAGGCTTGCTGGACGGTGATGGGTTGGATGAGATTTACCATGTAATCAAGTTAGTTTTGTTAGGGTTTTGATCCCTAGTATCCACTATGTTCTGAGATTGATGTTGCTATGACTTTGCTATGCTTAATGCTTGTCACTAGGGCCCGGGTGCCATGATTTCAGATCTGAACCTATTATGTTTTCATGAATATATGTGAGTTCATGATCCTATCTTGCAAGTCTATAGTCACCTATTATGTGTTATGATCCGACAACCCCGAAGTGACAAAAATCGGGATACTTCTCGGTGATGACCGTAGTTTGAGGAGTTCATGTATTCACTATGTGTTAATGCTTTGGTCCGGTACTCTATTAAAAGGAGGCCTTAATATCCCTTAGTTTCCATTAGGACCCCACTGCCCCGGGAGGGTAGGACAAAATATGTCATGCAAGTTCTTTTCCATAAGCACACATGACTATATTCGGAATACATGCCTACATTACATTGACGAACTAGAGCTAGTTTTGTGTCACCCTATGTTATAACTATTACATGAGGAATCACATCCGACATAATTATCCATCACTAATCCAATGCCTACGAGCTTTTCACATATTGTGCTTTGCTTATTTACTTTTCCGTTGCTACTGTTACAATTACTATAAAACTGCTATCATTACCTTTACCACTGTTACCATTACTATCATACTACTTTGATACTAAATACTTTGCTGCACATACTAAGTTATCTAGGTGTGGTTGAATTGACAACTCAACTACTAATACTTGAGAATATTCTTTGGCTCCCCTTGTGTCGAATCAATAAATTTGGGTTGAATACTCTACCCTTGAAAACAGTTGCGATCCCCTATACTTGTGGGTTATCAGGCACGCAAAAGTCGATGAGCTCAGCATGGTAGTTGTCGCACTTGTCGAAGGTGACAGGGAGGCACACTTTCCCCAGGGGGACGGTAGAGCCATCAGTCACCCCAGAGAATGGCCTGGTGCGCATGATCTGATCATAAGGCATTCGCGGCGTCTCAAAGGTCTCCACGGAAAGCACATTGAGGCCAGCGCCACCATCAATGAGGGTCTTGGTGACGGCGATGTTGCTGATGGTGGTCATGGACAACATAGGGAGCGTGCCGGTGATGGCCGCGCACCTGAGATGGTCCTTGGGGTGGAACGCGATGGCATACTATGACCACCTGTGGGGACACACAACCTCAAGCTCCGGGAGGGCCGCATTCATCTCACGAGAAAACTGCTTTAAGGTGCAGTTTGAGGCGGGTGCCTGGGCACCATCGAGGATGCTGGGAATTGGACGAGGTGAATGGAGCTCCCAGCCCCATCGTCCTGATGGCTATCGTCGTTCCTCCTTGGTGGTGGCGGTAGTGGAGGGAGTTCGTTGTTGCCCTGAGGACGGACCTCCCGAGGCTGATCACGCTAGGGGCCGTCACAAGGCTGGTCGTGCCAACCACCCTCATGAGACTAGTCGCGTCAGCCCTGACAGGGGTTGAGGTTGTCCCAGCGGCCTCCGCCATGGCGGAAGCCACGGTCACCACGCTCGGGGCAGCGGCCCTGGTGCTCAACCCGGAGCGCCCTGAGCTCCTGACAGTCGTCAGTGTCATGGGTGCGAACATTGTGGAAGACGTAGAACGGGCGGCTATCCTTGGCGGGCTCGTCGCGGTCACGGCCGCACTTCATCTTGGGATCTGCTGCCACTGGTACCGTATGGTGCTATACAAACGGTTTTTAACCCCTTTCCGCAATGGCATTTGGAACCATCGCCAAGTGAGTGTGGGCGATAGGGGGGTCCTTCCCAGAGGACCTAGAAACCGTTGGGGATGGGCGAGCAGCTACTGATGATCGCCATGAATAAACGTATGAGATGCCGCCCCAGTTCCACACGTTACATCTCGGTGTTATGTTTTTGATCAGAGAGACATCCCAAATGATTACGCCGCTATAGTCATGTGAAAAAGGTGGACATCAACATTTAATCTGCCGATATGTTTGTGATAGGTACGTTCTCGCACACGGTTCAAGAATGTAAAATGTATGCGGTACCTCTACTAACGCCAACGTGTCCATTTTCATAACTGTGTGCGATTGGTATTCCTATCACACACACACACACACACTGGTTTGAAATGTTTGTTGTATTACCATGAATGGCACACACATATGAGATGAAACCGCGTGTTCATCCGTCGGGCATCGCAAACGTTTCACGTCAAAGAACCACCTATTCTCTTTTTTTGATTGCACACGATGTTTTCTTTCTAACCATGTGCACATTATTTTATTTGCTTCTGTGTATTTTTATTTTTGGTTGTAATTTATTATTCGAATTGGAAATATTGAAATCTGAAACGCGCAATTCAAATTCTCAGCACAATGGTTCAACAACGAATCCATAAATAAAATTATCAGTTCAATATGTTCAATAATTACAAGATTAGACAGTAATTAACTATGATGAATCACAATATTTACAGGTGGTAAAGGTGAAGAGACAAGTGCAAATCATTTTGACCACCGATGGTGTTGAATAAGCAGAATGCCCATAATGTGCCTTCCTGCATGCCATAGGCACGAACAACTTTTGTCCAACCCCTTGTGATGATCGCCCGCCCATCCTTCACCGCCTTCAGTAAAGACTTCTAGAGCATTATCATGGTAGCATGAATTATATACGTGAACCTTAGTCGCCTCCACTCCTGTCATGTAGTTTGCAAGGTAATCATCAGTAAATAGCTTCGGAAACCACTTAAAAGAGAAAAATATTAGATCATGAGGTCTAATAGATTAACTTGATGTGGGCAGGGGGAAAAGGCGTCACATTACTTACCATCCTAAAGTTCACTATTGTCTTGGACAAAGAATAAATAAAGATCTTAATTCCCATCACCCGTTTCTTTCACCTAACAATCTTTCTTAGTTTCCTCACTTGACGCTTATTCATGAATATCTCATTGCCCCATACGCAAAAGGGATCGAAGCATTGATCAATACCGCTCATATATGTACCTACAAGAAACTAGTAAATGTTAGAAGCTTGCACAAATTATGTAAAATACAACTACCTAGATTCCTAAGTACAAGTATTTCTAGAGATTTCAATATGAACTACATACAGATGTATATAGAATTATAGATATAGTTTAGATCAGAATCTAGATTCACTCATTTTGCTCCTTATGTGGCACTATATTGGAATCTCTAAAAGTACTTATATTTAGGAATAGATGGTGTATAAGACATGGGATGCATCTAACCTCGATGGCAAACAACAGCATCACCCATTGTAGCCCTATGTAAGTACATGGAAAGCCAATGTTAACTACAACAGGGTTAAGATCCACCAAAAATAGCAGATGGTAATAAAACCACAACATCTGTAGTGATATCTTCATTGCGAAAGAGTAGCGCAGTAGCAAAGGGACGGATTCAAAAATGGATACAACTAATTGCAACAGGCTTAACATCATCCTAATTCATGTTTTGTAAATTTTAGCCATTCAAATACAACTATTTAAAAATGGATACAACTATTAATTGCAACAGGCTTAATGGCCATTGAAACCGGTACTGATAAAAATCTAATTGGCAGAGTTAAACATCAGAAGGCTGGTGCTGCCAGAGCAGATAATGGCCCAGTTGTCTATAAAGAGGTAGGGAAAATAGCTAAAACGTGTTAGGCATGTTTAGTACAACATTCTTAATACATTGACCGCATAAAACATAGCCATTAATTGCAACTAGTATTAGTATGATTGAACTGGTGAGTTCATACTTGGTAAGTCCTTAGAGGTAGTTGTTGGGGCACTTCATCTTGGCCGAAGCCCGACCAAAGTCAGCGGCAGCAGAGGCGAGCTCTTCCTCCGGGTTGAAGCATGGATTAGTGCCGCCGACATGTGTACCTACAAGAAGCAAGTAAATGTTAGAAGCCAAACTGCAATTGCACAAATGATGTAAAATATTGTAAGACATGGGATGTAGCTAACCTTGATGACAAACAATAGCATCGCCCGTTATGGCCCTATGTAAGTACATGGAATGGCATGTCAAGTACAACAGGGTTAGCATCCATCAAAAATAGCAAATGGGCAGCACCTCTAGTATATATTCATTGCGGAGAGTAGCACGGTAGCAAAGGGACAGATTAAAAAATGGATACAACTGTTAATTGCAACAGGCTTAACAACATCCTAAGTCATGTTTTGTAAGTTTGTAGTCATTGAAATACAACTATTTAAAATGGATTCAACTGTTAATTGCAACAGGCATAATAGCCATTGAAACTGGTACTGATATAAATGCAATTGTGAGAGTTAAACATCACAAGCAGGTGCTGTCAGAGCAGAGAATGGCCTAGTTATCTATAAAAAGGTAGGGAAAGTAGCTAAAATGTGTTAGGCATGTTTACTAGAACATGCTTAATACATCGGCCGTACAAATCATAGCCATTAATTGCAACTGGTATTGGTACGACTGAACTTGTGAGTACATACTTGGTAAGTCCCGAGAGGTAGTTGTTGGGGCACTTCATCTTGGCCAGAGCCCGCCCAAAGTTAGTGGCGGAGGCGAGCTGTTCCTCCAGGTCGAAACGTGTATCAGTGCCACTGACATGTGTACCTACAGGGAACCAGTAAATGGTAGAAATTAAACTGCAATTGCACAAACGATGTTAAATACTGTAAGACATGGGATACAACTAACCTCGACGACAAACAACATCATCGGCTGTTATGACCCTATGTATGTACATGGAAAGGCATGTTAAGTAAAACAGAGTTAGCATCCACCAAAAATAGCAAATGGACATCATCAGTCATGTATTGTAAGTTTGTTGCTGGTATTGGTGAAATTGAACTGAACAGTTAATACTTGAACATCACACAGTGTGCAGTACTGAAATAAACAAGGCACGAACATGCTTAATACATCAACTATACAAAATATAGCCATTGCAAGTGGTAGTGGTAAGATTTAGCTGGTCATATCATATATGTTAAGTCCTGGGGGGTAGTCGCTGGGGCACTTCATCTGGGCCAGAGCATCGACCATGTCGGCGGCGGCGGAGGTGAGGTGTTCCTCTTGGTCAACACGCACAGCGGCCATCACGCCATGGACCGCCATCAGCTCCTCGACCTCCATGTGATATGTGGTTGGGCTTGCACGGCGATGCTATGGAGGTAGGGCAGTGGGGATTTGGAGGCATGAGGATGTTTCACAGTTGCCATTTAAGCAATCAGGCCGGGGCCGTCATAGAGATCAGTGGCTTACCTGACTGGATCCGAGAAGAACATAGATGTGATTGAAGTTGTGGTTGCGGCAGTGGCGGTTTGAGCTGCCGGTAGGAGGAGGTGTGTGTGTGGGGGGAGATAATGAGTAAATTTGAAGGGTAGGGATGTGGTTGGAGCAATAAATTCTGAAATCACGCGGCTAATGAAAATTTTGCTACGAAACTTTAAACTTGGGTGGGGGGAACACACAACATAGACGAAGCGCGTAAAATACTCATGTGCGAGAAAATAGAAAATTGGAAGATCATGTCTCCAAAAAAATGTACACGTGTAGTTGATTTTTTTCGGTCAATGGTACGCCTGGTTTATTAGGAAAATCGCACAGATAACTGACTTATGGATCATTAACGCAAAAAAATGCACATGGGTACGACATAGAAATTGTGTTTTTTGTGATCTTCTAATGATTAACACAAAAAAATTCACACAGATCACATCGTCCGAGGACAGGTGGATGGACACCGCCCCAGAGGCCGCATACTGATCGGCGGTAGAGCCTCACATAGACTCCACCTCCACGGAAATTTGTGTCACCGGACCCCCGGACTTGCGTCCGGCTGTAGGTTCCGGACCGTACGCACGCGGGCCCATCGAATCAGATTGGGCTCCGGTAATGGAGTTCACCGCTGCAGATATCTTTCAACACTCGCCCTTCGGCGACATGTTGAATTCATTAAGGTCTCTCTCTTTGTCAGGACACTCTTGGCCGAACTATGTACGGCTCGAGTGGGAAGCAGGCGACGAGGAAATTCGTTACCCACCCACCACCCACTTCATTGCCACTATCGATGATTTGACCGACGTGCTTGACTTCGACTCCGAAGACATCGATGGTGTGGATGATGATGCAGGAGAAGAACAGGAACCACCGCCCACGGGGCGCTGGACAGCCACCTCCTCGTATGATATATATATGGTGGACACTCCCAAAGAAACCAATGGCGATGAGGCAATAGAGGATAACCCCTTAAGGAAGATATAAAAGAATGGGCGTCATCGGCGCCGCTCTAAGCCCCGCTGTCGGTGTCAAAACCGGCGGATCTCGGGTAGGGGGTCCCGATCTGTGCGTCTTAGGCTGATGGTAACAGGAAGAAAGGGACACAATGTTTACCTAGGTTCGGGCCCTCTCTATGGAGGTAAAACCCTACTTCCTGCTTGATTAATATTGATGATATGAGTAGTACAAGAGTAGATCTACCACGAGATTGTAGAGGCTAAACCCTAGAAGCTAGCCTATGATGATTATGATTGTAATTGTGATCGGCCTTCTAAGGACCAACCTCTCCGGTTTATATAGACACCGGAGAGGGCTAGGGTTTACATGGAGTTGGTTACAAGGAAGGAAATACAATATCCAGACCGCCAAGCTTGTCTTCCATGCAAAGGAGAGTCCCATCCGGACACGGGACGGAGTCTTGAGTCTTGTATCTTCACGCTCCAATAGTCCAGACGATGTATATAGTCCGGCTGTCCGGACACCCCCTAATCTAGGACTCCCTCAGTAGCCCCTAAACCAGGCTTCAATGACGATGAGTCCGGCACGCAGTCTTGTCTTCGGCATTGCAAGGCGGGTTGCTTCTCCGAATACTCCAAGGTAATCATCAAACATGTAAACCGTGTCCGGATCCGCAAAATGATCTTCATATACCATCGTAGAGAAAATGATATTTCACAAACGTAATCCGCTGACCACGTGACATGGCATTACGGTCGGGTCATTATTCGAACCGTTTTCCCACAACCAGCCATAGTGCATATCGCGAGGCGGTTTCTTCTGCACGTTTTGCCATAGTAGATATCGTGTCCCCTTATTGTGGGATTCTCATCAACACGGGTATGGATAATCCAACCGCACCACCAATCGCGGCGAGTGGGGAGCGAGCGGGTTCCACCAGGCAAGTGGGGAGGCGCAAAAAGCTTTTACCATCTCTATAAAGAGACAGGGTCTCTTCCTCTTTACCCACGCCTTCTCCTTCCGCTAGCCCATTCCCCTCTGTTCGAGCCCTAACGCCCAGGCATCCTTCTTTTCCATCAAAGAGAGTATTTCCACAGATGTCTGGATCCAGAGCATGAGGCAGATGGATGGCCTCTACCGTCCAGGAGAAGGATATCAAGAGGCTCCGGGAGGCCGGGTATCTGGCCAAGAAGATCGGCCACCGCCTCCCACCGGCGGGACAGGTCGTCCCTACTCCGGAGCCTCATGAGAGAGTTGTGTTCCTTCCCCATTTTGTACGCGGGCTCGGGTTTCCCCTTCACCCATTTGTTCATGGATTCATGTATTACTATGAGATTTATTTTCATGATCTTTCCCCCAACTCCTTCCTCAATATCTCGACGTTCATCGTTGTGTGCGAGGCTTTTCTCCGGTTTTTGCCTCACTTCGGCCTGTGGCTGAAGATTTTCAATGTGAAGCCCAAGGTGGTGAGTGGAGAGCACGCCGAGTGCGGTGGCGCCATGGTGAGCAAGATGCCCAAGGTTGTTTGGCAGACGGGTGCCTTCAAAAACTCCGTCAAGGAGTGGCAACAGCAGTGGTTCTATATCACCGAACCACGTGGCAAAAAGTGGGCTGTAGCTCCTGAGTTCAGCTCCAGAGACCCACTACGGCTCACGTCTTGGCCCAAGAAGGGCCCGAACTGGTCCTCGTCCGATGAGTTGTCACTGCTCCAGACGCGCGTTCAAAGTGTAGTCGACAAGGACGTCAAGCTTGTCAATGTAGTCCAGGTGATGCTAGTTCGCCTGGTTCTCCCTTGCCAGCGCCGAGCCTGCAATTTGTGGGAGTACAACCCAACCAAGCACAGAACCCTTCGGGAGCTTTATGATTCCTCCCACAAGGATATCTGTAAGGTGCTCTTTAAGTCCGGCAAATCGTGGCCGGGCTCCGCCGAGGACCGTGGGTATCAATTATCCCATTCTGCAAGCCCGGTATGTTATAGCCATGCTTTGTCCATCCATGCTTCAATTGGCATATCTTGAGGGAGACATTTTTTATCGTGTTTCATCGTGACCCCAGGGATGGATAAAGAAGGTGGAGTGGATACATTGTCCGGCCACGCTACCGGAGGAACCGGCCGGACCCCTTCTGATGAAGATGCTGGTCCCCGCGCCTTATGAGGCGCCAAAGAAAGAGGCCTCCAAGAAGGTCAAAAAGACCCGGAGTGGCCTCCGTCGCCGCGAGTCTTCGGATGCAAAATATGAAAACTCCGGTGACACTCCTTCTTCCGAAAACGAAGAGGAGGAGGTAGAGGAGGACGAGCCTCACTCCTGAGGTGGGAAGAAAAGGGCGGCTTCCTCGTCCCTGGAGGCCGAATCGCCCAAGAGGGGGAGAGGTTCCCACCCAGAGGCATCCACCACAGCTGCTGATAACAGCCCGGAGTGGGATCCCAGGGCCCAGCCCCTGGAAAAGTCGTAAGTGTCCGAAATCCGAACGCGCATATACATCTAGGGTCGTTTGGGTACAGTAGTTTTAATTGTCGCCATATTTCATACATCCCGGCGAGGTCTCGTGCCGGACAATCCTCATCAGAGGATTCGCTGAGCTCAAACGCTTTGGCGAGCGAGACGCCTCCGGAGGCTCCTTCCCCGAAGTCCAGGCGCGACACGGAGGTGTCATCTCAAAGAGACCCGGACCAGGGGAGGCATGTCTCTGGGGCCGGACACATGGGGGTGGCGGCCCCCCGGCGTGTCAACGATGGGGGCGATCTCGGATTCGGACCACAGCCGGATAGGGTCCTGGAGACCTCTAAGGCTTCAGGCTCGGGCGAGCAGCCACCTTCGACGGTGGGAGGCTTGCCTACTCTGCCGGCAACCTCTGTCCAAGCAGAGCTGCCACGCGGTGTATCAACAGCGTTAAAGAGCGCATCTATCGTCGATGAACATCGGACCCTCATGGGTGCGGTGGTTGAAAAGGTTCAGTCCGCCGAGAACGGGCTGAATGAGTCCTGCGTTGGCCTTATGAAGGCTTTTGAGGTATGTTTTCTAAGAAACCTGTGAGGAATCGTCATAGTATGAGTAGTAGCTTGTGATACACTGTCCGGCGAAAGAGAGAGAGCCGGGCAGGGGATCAAACCCTCTGTTTTTGTAGGAGCCTTTGTTAATGACGTATACCCCTTTGTTTGAAAACAGGCGTCTGCAGAGAGGACGGCCGCTCATAATGAGGAAGTGTCGGGACTGAAGCAGAGCCTGGAACGGGCCAAGGAGGAGCTTGGCCGTGTGAAGAAGAAATTGGAGGACAAGCAAGGTATGTTGAAACATTGTCTTGAATTTGGCATGAATGAGTAATTGTGCCTAGTGAAAAGTATTTGTAATTTATGCTCCAGGAGCGATTGCCGAATATGAGGCACTGAAGAAGGCTGTGGCTGATGCCAACGAGAAGGCTGCCGCCGAACATGCGCTTCATGAGAAACACGAGGCTAGGGTCATCGCAGCTGAGCGAGAGCTCCAGGAGGCTGTGAAGAAAAGCGAGGGCTTGGAGGGGAGTCTAGTAGGGAAAGAATCCGAACTCGCACAAGCTCTCCAAGCTGCAGAAGATGCTCGGTAAGAAGCCCGAGGTGCTGTGCGGGACATTGAAGAGGCCTGGAAAGTTGCGGCTGGTAAGGCCTTTTGTATTCATGGCCATTTTTACATGATAGTGGGAAGAACTCTAAGCGACAAGCTAAATTCTTGTTTTTACAGGGGTGTTTGCGGATCTGCCTTGCAGCATATCAGATGCCACCCTATTCTACCGGACCGAGGAGAAGAAGTCTGCGGAGAGGAATTTCTGGTCGCAATATTTGGCGCCGAACTATCCGGTGCCCTTTATCGATCAGCGGAAGCAGCTGGTCGAACTACACCAGGCGGCCGAACTAGCCATGAAGGACTTGGTTGTCCGGTTGTGGCCCGCGGATCCAATTCCAATCATTTACTTCAGACTCGTGAAACAGATTGTGGGTGCCTGTCCTCGCCTTGAGGCTGTTAAGCGATCGGTCTGCATAGAGGGTGCGCGCATGGCGTTTGCCCGTGCAAAAGTGCATTGGAGGAAGCTTGACGTGGAGAAGCTGATGACCGAGGGGACGCCAGAGGGTAAGGAGCACCGCAAGCCCGAGTTGTACTATTAAGGTGTACTGAAGGGAGCCCACCTTGTGGCGGATAATTGTACCAAAGTCATTATATTTCCCTGAGGGCATTCCTGCCATTCTTTGTAATATGGGATAATGGCACTTTTATTATTTACTGCCTGTTTTGTATGAACATTTGTTCTTCCTGTGCGGCTGTTTAGTGTATGTAAATACTAAGAGTTGGCCAGTCGTCGGCTTCTGCCCCCACGAAAGAAATACTGGGGTATTCGGGGCATACCTGAACACTCTTTATCCCATGGCTGGGTCCTTTTAAGGAGGTGTTCTTCACCACGAACCAGGCAATCGGACTATAGGGCTTTACCACTCTCACTTAGCCATAGGAATTCGAGTATGGTCAGCGCAGCCCCTAGTGGTCAGAAGGCCGAACTAGGGGCTCTATTGGCGCCTGATCGGAAGGTCGATCCATCGCACTCTGCATTTATAATGGCGTTATGCGGAATAAATCTTTAAGGATTTTACAACCTCTCGAACAGCTGACCAGCTCTCACTGTATCACGACAGTCAGTTTTCGGCTTTCTCTACTGAGGTGCTCGTCCGGCAGAACCGGGACACAATCGCAGTAGTTCTCCCAGCGCTACCTTAGCCGATGGGGCGGAACGTAAGGTACCAAAACATAGGAGCCGGGCAAACCCAACCAATGACCCAAGACATGATTCGGAGCTGATGCATATAGTGCTATAAGTTCGGGGTGCCGAGCGACCGAAAAGGTGGTTAGACTTTATTGCCGTACTATGAAGCCCCTGGTATAATCAGGCGTAACACGAGGCGTGGCTGGCGTCTTTTAGAAAGAGGCGTCAATGATAAACAACGGCCGGTAAGTGTTATTTAAGTATACGCATTGTAGTAGGATGATATGCCTATGCATACGAGTACGATTTACGATTATGAAAAGAGGTGTTTTTGGCGAAACCTGTGATGGCCGGACTGGAGGGGGCTGTGAGTGGATCCAAAGTGAATCCGGACTTCCTTCTTGGGGGGGGGGGTCACATGCATGTTCCTGCCGTTGTGTATCCGGGCCGATTCCACGTCGCCAATCCTGTTCTGCGTCAAAGTTAGTTTGTAAAGGCAAATACTTGGAGGCAGCTGAATGTCCTCTTGTATTTGGTCCAAGGGTTCCTAATCAGATCCTAGTTAACCCAGCCGTTATACCATGAAGTAGCGCGGACTCCTCAGTTGGTGTCCGGATAGTTGGCTATCATATCAAAATTTTGATAGGCATGCACGACTCACTACTCCGGCAGCTGTATGATTTCCGCGCTAAGGGCGGGGTTCGGCCTTGCCCATAGGTGTGATTATATCACACGGTGTTGGCCTAGTGGTTTACCACGTGGAATCGAGTCAACGTAGTTCATCCCGTTAGCATATGGTAAATTACCGTATGAGGGGAAGGTGCCGAAGAATTTAATCTTTGGCGTGGCATTTTTGGGTGATCCGAAGACAACCGTTAGAGTGCTGGGCCAATAAAACTTGGCCTTTGCACCTGGCATCTTTTAGAAGATGTTATTTGTGGTTTTACACCCGCGGGGGCTTTATGTGAGATGGAGCCCCCGGACTACTATCTTTCGAGGTACTGCAATTGACTTGTTGTGGTTGATGTTGTCCGGACGGTTGATATGATCAGGGGAGATTAGCCGTACTTTTATGATCTCGAGGATCTTTTGACTTTGCCGTTTGTTGGGCTTCGCCCCTCATTGTTTCCGGCACACAACCGGCCACTTTGTTTTGAGGATCCGGCATTCTCTATTGGTGTGCTTGGCCGTCCTTCTAGGAGTACCATGAATATAACATGGTTGGTCGAGTACGTTGCTCGGGCCATATAGGCTTGAGCTGTTATTTCTCCGCTGACCAAACTGGGAGTTGCTGGATCTGGCACCAACTTCCCTGACTTGACGCTTATGACAATTGCGCCGAGGCTTGAGGATGCCTCTTCGTGTATCCTTCGTATTGTCTTGGATCGTTGTAGTGTGTTGACGTCAGGGTATGTGCCTTGGGTTCTCCTGCTAAGGTTGGGGTAGCGGATTATGCCGTGTGTGTCCTTTGTTGTCGGCGTTCTGGGAACGGGGGTACCCAGACTTGCCACCTGCGGCTTGCGGCGTGGCTCAAGGAGTGGCTCGGTACGGCCCATCTTCATCAGCACATGCTCAAGACCCTCGCGAGGGGCCAAGCCTCGCGGGGCGGACGATAGGAGGCTTCCTCAGGCACGGCCTTGTCAGGCTGGCTCGCGAGGAGGCGGAGAGATCAAGGCGGGGTACCTCACGAGGTGCCCGTGACGCAAGCCATGACGACCAAGGCCAGGCTGGCGTCGGGCGGGCGCCGGCCTGCGCAGAGTCCTTGTTTCCTCTTTGGTGCAAAGGGGGCAAGCGCAGGCAAGGGTATCAAGCAAAGGCAACCATTTCGGTGCAACAAGACCAAGACCAGTAGGACGACATAACGGAGGTCATCGTGGAGCCCAAGCCGACGTCATCGTCAGGGTCTTTGGCAGGCGAGGACCAACTTTAGTCAGGATAAGTGTACTAGATGTTCCCCTTCAAAATGCCAAATTGTTGGCGCCCTTCCCGCTCAATATTTGGGAAGAGGCCCGGGGCCTTCGCCTATAAATAGGACTAGCCACCCACAGGGTAGAGGCATCGAGGGAACGAGGATAGAAAGACAGACAGAGAGAGAAGCGATTGAACTCCCCCTAGCAGTTCATCGCACCAGCCAAGAACAGACCCTCGCGAGGCTGTTCTCCCCTTGTACTGTTCCTTGTCAGCCCCAGAGGCAATCCACCAGACCACAAACTGGAGTAGGGTATTACACCATAATGGTGGCCTGAACCAGTATAAATCTCGTGTCCCTTGTGTTGTTCTTCATGTAGTTTTAGATCCTGGCAAGGCGGTGAGACATGGGTAGGCTGGACGTGTGATCTCCGCGTGCACCCCAGTGTTCGAACCTTGAGGGTCTGCCGGAACCCGAAATCCGACATTTAGCGCGCCAGGTAGGGGTGCGCCGGAGCTTTCCCTTCCACCAACCCTCTCTCCGTCAACACCGCGGTTCGCCCTCATGATAGGCAACGCGCCGCCTGCTCCAGTCGCCGGCGCCGGCATGGGGGCCGGGGGGCTCCGAGCCTTGGCCCCCGCCTTGCGGTAGGTGCAATGGCCAAACAAGTTCAAGCCGAAGATGCCACCGCTCTACAACAGCGCGGCCGATCCGTTGGCTTTCCTGCTGGCATGCGAGGAGGCCATCCTCGAGGCCGGGGGGGACGACAGGGTCATGGCCAACTAGTTTCCCTTGGCCCTCACTGATGTCCCGCGCATGTGGCTGCTCCACCTGCCAACGGCTTCCGTGGCCTCCTGGGGGGAGCTGCGTGGCCTTTTCCTCGCCTAGTACGCTGCACCAGCGCACCCAGTCATCGCAGCTCTCCTAGGCGGCTCGCAGGCACCACCTTCAGGCCACCACATCAAGTCATTCGTCCGCCAGATCGGCGTCGCTTCCGTGCCGCGCGGGGCTCCTCCGGGTTGGGCGGCACCTAAAGCCGATCTGGCCTTCAGCTCAGATGATCACCCCTCCAACTCGGCCTGCTCGGGCGCGCTCCCAATGCTATGCACCCCCACCATCTGCAAGGTGCCGGTCACCAAGACCCTCATCGACGGCGGTGCTGGCCTCAGCGTGCTCTCGGTGGAGGCCTTCAGCCTCCTCCACGTACCGCCGGAGCGACTGCAGCCCAGCAAGCCCTTCTTGGGCATCGGAAGCAGCTCCACCGGCTCCTTGGGGCAGATCCGTCTCCCGGTGACCTTCGGCACCTACGACAACTTCCACACAGAGCTAATCGACTTCGACATCACCCCCATCAACCTCCCATACAATGCCATCCTTGGCTACCCGGCACTAGCCTGGTTCATGGCCGCAACTCACCCAGCGTACAACCTCATGAAGATGCCCGGGAGTAGCAGCGTCCTTACCGTGTCTGGAGACACAGGGGATGCGTTGCAAGTGCTCAAGCTTACCTTTAAGGCCGCGGCGGTGGTGCAGCCTGCCGACTCAGACGTCCCCGAGCCCAAGGGGGCTGCATCGGCCAAGAAGAAGCAGCTATTCACTCAGCACAAGGCGGAAACCAAGCAGGTACTAGTCGACGAGGCTGGATCTACCAGTGCCACCTTCAACATAGGAGCCAACCTCGAGCCCGGACTAGAGGAAGCCTTGGTAAAGTTCCTGCACGCGAACAAGAAGGTATTCATGTGGGAACCTGGGATTCTGATCAGCTAGCAGGGGTCCCGAGGGGCGTAATCGAGCATCACCTCAATGTGTGCCCCAACGTGCACCCAGTGAAGCAGAAGGCAAGGCGGAAGTCCACTGAGAAGCAAGCTTTCATCGTCCAAGAGACCCGCAAGTTGGAGGCGGCAGGGGTCATCCGCGAGGTCCGTTACCCAGATTGGTTGGCTAACCCGGTTGTCATGCCGAAGAAGGGGGGAAGGAACCCATGTGTGTCGACTTCACCAACCTCAACAAGGCCTGCCCCCAGTATCCGTTCCCGCTCCCTCACATCGACCAGGTCGTCGACTCCACCGCAGAGTGCGACTTGTTGTGCTTCCTGGATGCCTTCTCCAGCTACCACCAGATCAAGATGGTAGTAGAAGATGTAGAAAAGACGGCCTTCCTGACCACGTGTGGAGTGTACTGCTATACATGCATGCCGTTCGGGCTGCGCAATGCAGGTGCGACCTTTCAGCGGCTGATGCACATCGCCTTGGGCCGGCAGCTCGGGAGGAATGCTGAGGCTTACGTTGATGACATTGTGGTGAAGTCTCGGGAGGCAAAAACCCTAATACAGGACTTGGAAGAAACCTTAGCGAGCCTAAACGAAGTAGACCTACGGCTCAACCCGGAGAAGTGTGTGTTTGGAGTCCCCTCGGGAAAGCTCATGGGTTTCCTCGTATCCCACCGGGGCATCGAGGCCAACCCAGAAAAGGTAAAAGCAGTCGAGGACATGAACCCGCCGAAGACCCTCAGAGAAATGCAGAAGCTCATCGGGCGCGTAACCGCTCTAGGGCGCTTCATCTCCAAACTGGGGGAACGAGCGTTGCCCTTCTCCAAGCTGATGAAGAAGAAGGGCCCCTTTGAATGGACTGAAGAGGCCGACAAGGCGTTCCAGGATCTGAAGAGGTACTTGACCAGCCCCCCGGTGATGGTAGCTCCGCACCCTCAGGAGCCACTGGTGCTCTACCTTGCGGCCACCCCCTACTCTGCCAGCGCAGCCCTGGTGGCTATTAGGGAGGAGCGTAGGACCAGGGCCGCAGCAACCATCCGGGCTAAAGCAAAGCAGGGCCAAGAGGGCCTCACAGACACCGCGGCTGCAGCCGATAAGGACCAGCCACAGTAGGGAAGCACACCCGAAACAGAGGAGGCCCCTCCTCCAGGTGACCAGTCGCTGGGGGCTCCGTTGTCTCAGGAGGCGCCCCGGCCTTCGGAGGACAGTGGCGGCGCCAGCACTCCCAACCTAGTCGAGCACCCTGTGTACTTCATCAGCACGGTGTTACGGGATGCAAGGGCGCGGTACCCCATGCCTCAGAAACTCCTCCTCACGCTATTGATGGCCTCGCGCAAGCTGCGACACTATTTCCAAGGCCATCCCATCAAGGTTGTCTCAGCATACCCCTTGGAAAGGGTGCTCAGGAGCCCCAACTCAGCTGGAAGAGTCCCTGAGTGGAACATCAAGCTGCAGGCATTTCAGATAGAATTCAGCACAACCAGGGTCATCAAGGGGGCCGCGCTTGCGGACTTCGTGGCGGAATGGGCAGAGGCGCCAGGCCTCGAGGCTGGCGAGGATCGATCGCTCTCCCCAGGGAGCGAGGCACCGGACGGATGGTCATGTACTTCGACAGGGCATTCTCCCAACACAGCGCGGGGGCTGGTGCGGTGCTTGTATCCCCCACTCAAGACAAGCTCTACTATGTCGTGCAACTCTGTTTCCAGCACGGGGAAAAGGTCTCAACATAGGAGAATACGAAGGCCTGATAGCAGGCCTGAAGGCTGCAGTCGCCCTAGGGGTGAAGCACCTCACCATCAAGGGTGATTCGTAGCTCCTCGTCAACTTCTCAAACAAAGTATACGAACCAAAGGACAAGCAAATGGAAGCCTACCTCGCGGAGGTCCGCAGGATGGAGAAGCAGTTTTGGGGGCTAGAGTTGCAGCATGTGCCTCGTGGCACCAATCAAGAGGCTGACGACATCGCCAAAAGGGCATCCAGGCGGCTACCTCAGGAGCCCGGCGTCTTCGAGGAGCGGCTCTTCAAGCCCTCGGCGATGCCATCACTCGCAGCCTCGGGGGGAGCTCCCCCTGCCGCCTGCCTCGGGAGCCCTGGTCTACTGCCCGACATCAGGAGCACGCCTGCTCCTGGCGCTGGAACCTCAGGAGGGGTGCTGGATCACAGAGCTCAGGAGTTACCTGACACGAGGCACGTTGTCGGAAAAGGAGGAGGAAGCAGTGTGTGTGGCACGGCAGGCCACAACATACTGCCTTAAGGATGGGGAGCTCTACCGAAGACGACCGAATGATGTGTCCCTATGTTGCATTTCCAGGGAGAAAGGGAAGGAGCTACTGGCAGACATACACGGTGGCGACTGTGGGCATCACTCGTCGTCACGAACTCCCGTTGGCAAGGCGTTCTGCAGCGGGTTCTATTGGCCCACAACACTCAATGACGCTGCGGAACTGGAGAAAGCTTGCGAGGCCTGTCAGTTCCATGCCAAGCAGATCCATCAGCCGGTGGGAAGTCTGCAGACTATACCCCTCTCATGGCCCTTCGTAGTCTGGGGACTGGATATCTAGGGCCCGTTCCCTCGGGCGCCAGGGGGCTACCGCTACCTCTACGTCGCCATGGACAAATTCACCAAGTGGGCTGAGGTGGAAGCTGTCCGCACCATCCCCGCAGGCTCCACGGTCAAGTTCATCAAGGGCCTCGTGAGCCGATTCGGGGTGCCAAACCGCATCATCACCGCAACGGTTCGCAGTTCACCAGTAACCTCTTCAAAACATATTGTGCTAACCTTGGAACGAAGATATGCTACGCTTCGGTGGCGCACCCGCGAAGCAATGGTCAGTCCGAGCGAGCCAACGTAGAGGTCCTGAGGGGCCTCAAGACCAGGACCTTCAAGAAGAGGCTGGAGGCCTGCGGCAGGGGCTGGTACAACGAGCTCCAGTCCGTGCTGTGGTCAATCCGTACGACCGCGACCAAGCCGACTGGCGAGACCCCGTTCTTTCTGGTTTATGGAGCTGAAGCCGTTCTCCCTCACGAGGTCATACATCGTTCCACACGGGTCCTGGCGTTCGACGAAGCGCAGCAGGATGCCATGCGGGGGACAGATCTCTTGCTGGGGGAGGAGGATCACCGAGAAGCCACGCTACGTGCAGCAAGGTACCAACAAGCACTGCGGCGATACCACTGCCGCAACATCCTCCCCAGGACTCTCGAGGTAGGGGACCTCGTGCTCAGATGGGTTCTCTCCAGGGAAGGGCTGCATAAGCTCTCTGCCATGTGGGAGGGCCTGTTTAACGTTGTTCATGTTTCCAGGCCCGGCTCCGCATGCTTGGAGACCCAGGAGGGGGTGCCCATCCAGAACGCGTGGTACATCCAACATCTCCGAAGGTTTTACCCCTGAAAAAGGCCCGGTGCCTGTGAATAAGGCGAATGCCTGTGAAGTAGCCGTGTTTTGGAAAAGGCCCAGTGCCTGTGAAGTAGGCGAATGCCTGTGAAGTAGCTGCGTTTTGGAAAAGGCCCGGTGCCTGTGAAGAAGGCGAATGCCTGTGAAGTAGCCGCGTTTTGGAAAAGGCCCGGTGCCTGTGAAGAAGGTGAATGCATGTGAAGTAGACGCGTTTTGGAAAAGGCCCGGTGCCTGTAAAGAAGGTGAATGCCTATGAAGTAACCGCGTTTTGGAAAAGGCCCAGTGCCTGTGAAGAAGGAGAATGCCTATGAAGTAGCCGCGTTTTGGAAAAGGCCCGGTGCTTGTGAAGAAGGCAAACGCCTGTGAAGCTCGCCGCCCGTGACACTCTCACGTAATAATGAGTGGGGCTGTACACGCCCCGGAGTCTCCGGAGAGCCGCCCTCGGGCCTCAGGTGCTCCCGCCCACGCCCAGTGGCAGCACTTAGCTCCGCGCTGGTGATAAGACGTCGAAGACTAGACTAGGTGCCGGACGCGGATTCTTTCATTTGCTTTCCGCAGTTGGCTTGTTCGTTTCTATTTGATGTTTTTCTGAAGCTGTTACCGTTTCGAACTCGCAACCCCTCATCCGTTTCACTTGCTGGTTTTCATTTCTCTTGCAGGAAGTCTCACGAGGGAGGAACACGGGGACCCTCGCGAGTGTTTTCTGCCCCGGTGGTTTGGAACTTCCTTATCCGAGTCTGCTGCGGGAGCACCCCTCCCATTTCGTGCCCCACGGGCATCGCCAGGCAGTCATGGGACTTGTGTTAGTTGTCCTTGCTACCAGGGCTGGAGATTATCCCCACTGACTAAACCCTGCAGGACACAAGGCGCACGACAAGGTCCTAGCCTCAAGAGGTGAGGATCGCAACAAGCTTTCCCCCAAGATAAGTGATTTCCGCGCATAGGCACACAGAATGAAAACATAGCACATAAACAGTAGAAACAGTGCACCAATCAAACATCAACAGTTCAGCATGCCCCGTGGGGCACCAGATTACATCCTCTTCGCGCAGGAGAGAAAGGAAAGCAAAAGGGGGTCGACTTGCCGGGCGCCAACTCTCAGCGGAAGCTCGTACTGCCTCCAGAGCTCAGCTGGATTCCGCCTCCCGCTTCATCGGAGCGCGGCGTCGGGCCGACCCGCTGCCCTCTCCCAGGCGAGGGCGAAGACGAGGGGGCTGGTCGTGACCGCCACTGGAAGAGCTGCCCTCCGAGGGGGAGTCGCCGGAGCTTGGCGGGCCTCAGGCACCGCTGCCCGCGCGCCCTCCGCCACATTCACCCCGACCAATGCCGGGGCTGAGCGCCCGGCTGCGGTCACCATCTTTGGGGCAGCATCCGGCGCGGCAGCTGTCTTCCCCGAACACCCTCACGTAGAGGGTGGCGTCGCCGTCAAACTTGAAGTGTAGAGTGCATCGACGGCTCAGGCCACGCGCGCGGGCAAATGTCTGCCAGCCGCGGGTCAAGGCCGCCTCCCCGGCGGTGGAGACCTCCAGGGTAGCCCAGGAGGCCCTGCTGCAGCAACCATCTGCCTGAAGCCAAAGGCCGACCGGAAGTTCACCTATGAAGAAGCAAGGAAGCTGGAGCCAGGTGCTGGTCGGGTCCGCCGACCACACGACAAACTCCGGCAGCACCTCCGCCGAGCGAAAACGCGGCCTTGGGGTCTGCGCAGCCCCAACGTACCCCTCGTTGGTAGCCGAACACCCACCGCCGTGTAGGGGACTGTTCCCACTTCACGGGAGGTTGCGGCGGAGGCCGTAGGGTGCTTGCGAGGGTGGCCCCGGCCACGCTTGGCCGGAGGAGAGACGGGCCCTTCTTGGCGGGCCTTTCCTTTCTTTGCAGCAGAGAACCTCTTCGGCGGGGCCATGGGGATAACGAGTAGCCAAGAAGGAGAAGGGGCGTAGCAAGAAGGGGTGAACTAGAAGGGCTTGTCATATAGCTGAGGGAGGCCAACTGCCGGGCACTACGATCGCAGGTATTCATGACCTGTTTTGCATGCAGGGACTTGTCAAATCATGCAATTACCGAGGCGTCGTGGGGGGGGGGGGGCAGGACGCCCACGTCCAATCAACCGCCACGCGGCGCCCAAGGCCGTAGGCTATTGGGGCCCACGGCGCTTCACACTTGCCTCTTCGTTTCTTTGCTAAGCCAAGTCCAAGCGCGCCTTGGGCCTGAGGGCTACTGTCGGCGTTCTGGGAATGGGGGTAACCAGACTTGCCTGCCTGTGGCCTGCTGTAACGCCCCGGATTTGATGCGCCAGGTGTTTGCCAGTTATTTGCCGTCGTTGCCATGTCATTTGCTTGCGTGTTGCATATTGTCATGTCATCATGTGCATCTCATTTTGCATACGTGTTCGTTTCTTGCATCCGAGCATTTTCCCCGTTGTCCGTTTTGCAATCCGCCTCTCCTATGTCACCCGGCGTCCCCTTCTTGTCTCTCTTCATGAGCGGGCGTTAAACTTTCTCGAAATGGCCCGAGGTTTGCCAAGCGGCCTTGGTATACCACTGGTAGACCGCCTGTCAAGTTTCGTGCCATTTGGAGGTCGTTTGATACTCCAACGATTAACCGGGAAAACGTAAAAGCCCCTTTCGTCTTGCAGCCCAAACACCTTTCCAAAGTGGCCCAAAACCCATCCTAACCCCCTCCATGTTCTCGGCCGTTCGATCACGATCGTGTGGGCGAAAACCGCTCCTCATTTGGACTCTCCTAGCTCCCTCTACCTATAAATAAGTCCTACCTCCAAAATTTCGCAGTCCAATCACCCCAAACCCTAGATTTTCTCTTCCCTGCCGCCACCGGACATGTCCGCCCGCCGCCGGACAAAGTCCGCCGCCGCGCCCACAGCCAATCCAGGGCCGCCACGTCGCTCCCGCCGCCGTCTCCGCCGACAGGGCCCGCGCGGCCC